>NC_092049.1:37069899-37669899 GCF_003086295.3 Arachis hypogaea | reverse complement strand
GGCACCATGATCTTTAAGGCTCTATGTGACCTTGGTTCAGGGATAAACCTCATGCCCCTCTCTGTAATAGAGAAACTGGGAATCTATGGGGTGCAAGCTGCTAGAATCTCATTAGAGATGGCAGACAGCTCAAGAAAACAGGCTTATGGACAAGTAGAGGACGTGTTAGTAAAGGTTGAAGGCCTTTACATCCCTGCTGATTTCATAGTCCTGGATACTGGAAAGGAAGAGGATGAATCCATCATCCTAGGAAGACCTTTCCTGGCCACAGCAAGAGCTGTGATTGATGTTGACAGAGGTGAAATAGTCCTTCAATGGAATGAGGACTCCCTTGTGTTTAAAACTCAAGGATCTCCCTCTGCAACCATGGAGAGGAAGCAGAAAAAGCTTCTCTCAAAGCAGAGTCAACCAGAGCCCCCACATTCAAACTCTAAGTTTGGTGTTGGGAGGCCACAACCAAACTCTAAGTTTGGTGTTGAACTCCCATATCCAAACTCTAAGTTTGGTGTTGGAGAGTCTCAACAAAGCTCTGCACATCTGTGAGGCTCCATGAGAGCCCACTGTCAAGCTATTGACATTAAAGAAGCGCTTGTTGGAAGGCAACCCAATTTTTATTTATCTAACTATATTTTTTTTCTTTCTTAGTTATATGTCTATGTAGGTTCATGATCATGTGGAGTCACAAAATAAATATAAAAATTGAAAACGGAATCAAAAACAGCAGAAGAAAAATCACACCCTGGAGGAGCATCTGTCTGGCGTTCAGCGCTAGAACAGAGCATGGTTCTGGCGCTGAACGCCCAAAATGGGCAGCTTCTGGGCGCTGAACGCCAGAAATGGCACACAAATGGGCGTTGAACGCCCAAAATGGGCACCAACCTGGCGTTGAATGCCCAGAGTTATGCGCAAAGGCATTTTTACATGCCTAATGGGTGCAGGGATATAAATCCTTGAACACCTCAGGATCTGTGGACCCCATAGGATCCACTCAGGATCTGTGGACCCCACAGGATCCCCACCTACCTCCACTCACTTCTTCTCACCACTCTCTTTCACACAATCCCATAAACACTCCTCCCCAAAAACTCTTCACCAATCACCTCAATTTCTCTTCCCCATCACCTCTTTACCACTCACATCCATCCACTCTTCCCCATAAACCTACCTCATAAACTCCACCTACCTTCAAAATTCAAAACCAATTTCCCACCCAAACCCACCCATATGGCCGAAACCTTTCCCCCCTCCCTTCCCTATATAAAGACCTCCATTCTTCATCAAATTCACACAACACACCCCTCTACACTCCTCTTGGCCGAAACCACATCTCCCTCTCCCTCTCCATATTTCTTCTTCTTCTTCATCTATTCATTCTTCTATTGCTCGAGGGCGAGCAAATTTCTAAGTTTGGTGTGGTAAAAGCATAAGCTTTTTGTTTTTCCATTACCATTGATGGCACCTAAGACCGGAGAATCCTCCAGAAAGGGGAAAGGGAAGATAAAAGCTTCCACATCCGAGTCATGGGAGATGGAAAGGTTCATCTCCAAAGCCCATCAAGACCACTTCTATGATGTTGTGGCCAAGAAGAAGGTGATCCCTGAGGTCCCTTTCAAACTCAAAAGAAATGAGTATCCGGAGATCCGACATGAAATTCAAAGAAGAGGTTGGGAAGTTCTAACAAATCCCATCCAACAAGTCGGCATCCTAATGGTTCAAGAGTTCTATGCCAATGCATGGATCACCAAGAACCATGATCAAAGTAAGAACCCGGATCCAAAGAACTATGTTACAATGGTTCGGGGGAAATACTTAGATTTTAGTCCGGAGAATGTGAGGTTGGCGTTTAACTTGCCCATGATGCAAGGAGATGAACGCCCCTACACTAGAAGGGTCAACTTTAATCAAAGGTTGGACCAAGTCCTTATGGACATATGTGTAGAAGGAGCTCAATGGAAGATTGACTCCAAAGGCAAGCCGGTTCAACTAAGAAGATTGGACCTCAAGCCTATAGCTAGAGGATGGTTGGAGTTTATTTAATGCTCAATCATTCCCACTAGCAACCGGTCTGAAGTTAATATAGACCGGGCCATCATGATCCATAGCATCATGATTGGAGAAGAGGTGGAAGTTCATGAGATTATACCTCAAGAACTCTACAAGGTGGCTGACAAGTCCTCCACTATGGCAAGGTTAGCCTTTCCTCACCTCATCTGCCACCTATGCAATTCGGCTGGGATTGACATAGAGGGAGATATCCTCATTAAAGAGGACAAGCCCATCACTAAGAAGAAGATGGAGCAAGCAAGAGAGCCCATTCATGGAGCTCAAGAGGCGTATGAAGCTCATCACCATGAGATCCCGAAGATGCCTCAAATGCACTTTCCTCCACAAAACTATTGGGAGCAAATCAACACCTCCCTAGGAGAATTGAGTTCCAATATGGGACAACTAAGGGTGGAACATCAAGAACACTCCACCATGCTTCATGAAATAAGAGAAGATCAAAAAGCAATGAGGGAGGAGCAACAAAGACAAGGAAGAGACATAGAAGAGCTCAAGGACATCATTGGTTCCTCAAGAAGGAAATGCCACCATCACTAAGGTGGATTCATTCCTTGTTCTTATTTCTTCTGTTTTTCATTTTCTATGTTATGTGCTTGTCCATGTTTGTGTCTTCATTACATGATCATTAGTAATTAGTAACTATGTCTTAAAAGTCATGAATGTCCTATGAATCCATCACCTCTCTTAAATAAAAACTGTTTTAATTCAAAAGAACAAGAAGTACATGAGTTTCGAATTTATCCTTGAACTTAGTTTAATTATATTGATGTGGTGACAATGCTTCTTGTTTTCTGAATGAATGCTTGAACAGTGCATATGTCTTTTGAAGTTGTTGTTTAAGAATGTTAAATATGTTGGCTCTTGAAAGAATGATGACTAGGAGACATGTTATTTGATAATCTGAAAAATCATAAAAATGATTCTTGAAGCAAGAAAAAGCAGCTAAGAACAAAGCTTGCAGAAAAAAAAAATAGGCGAAAAAAATAGAAAGAAAAAGAAAAAACAAGCAGAAAAAGCCAATAACCCTTAAAACCAAAAGGCAAGGGAAATAAAAAGGATCCCAAGGCTTTGAGCATCAGTGGATAGGAGGGCCTAAAGGAATAAAATCCAGGTCTAAGCGGCTAAACCAAGCTGTCCCTAACCATGTGCTTGTGGCGTGTAGGTGTCAAGTGAAAACTTGAGACTGAGCGGTTAAAGTCAAGGTCCAAAGCAAAAACAAAGAGTGTGCTTAAGAACCCTGGACACCTCTAATTGGGGACTTTAGCAAAGCTGAGTCACAATCTGAAAAGGTTCACCCAATTATGTGTCTGTGGCATTTATGTATCCGGTGGTAATACTGGAAAACAAAGTGCTTAGGGCCACGGCCAAGACTCATAAAGAAGCTGTGTTCAAGAATCATCATACTGAACTAGGAGAGTCAATAACACTATTCGAAATCTGAAGTTCCTATAGATGCTAATCATTCTGAACCTCAATGGATAAAGTGAGATGCCAAAACTATTCAAGAGGCAAAAAGCTATAAGTCCCGCTCATATGATTGCAGCAATGTTTCATTGATAGTTTGGAATTTATAGTATATTCTCTTCTTTTTATCCTATTTGATTTTCAGTTGCTTGAGGGCAAGCAACAATTTAAGTTTAGTGTTGTGATGAGCGGATAATTTATACGCTTTTTGACATTGTTTTTAGTATGTTTTTAGTAGAATCTAGTTACTTTTAGAAATGTTTTCATTAGTTTTTATGTTAAATTCACATTTCTGGACTTTACTATGAGTTTGTATGTTTTTCTGTGATTTCAGGTATTTTCTGGCTGAAATTGAGGGACTTGAGCAGAAATCAGATTCAGAGGTTGAAGAAGGACTGCTGATGCTGTTGGATTCTGACCTCCCTGCACTCAAAGTAGATTTTCTGGAGATGCAGAACTCAAAATGGCGCGCTTCCAATTGAGTTGGAAAGTAGACATCCAGGGCTTTCCAGCAATATATAATAGTTCATACTTTGGCCAAGAATAGACGACGTAAACTGGCATTCAACGCCATCTTTCTACCCAAATCTGGCGTCCAGCGCCAGAAAAGGAGCCAAAACCAGAGTTGAACGCCCAAACTGGCACAAAAGCTGGCGTTCAACTCCAAGAAGGACCTCTGCACGTGTAACATTCAGGCTCAGCCCAAGCACACACCAAGTGGGCCCAGGAAGTGGATTTATGCATCAATTACTTACTCATGTAAACCCTAGTAGCTAGTTTATTATAAATAGGACCTCTTACTATTGTATTAGATATCTTTGGACGCCTGGTTCTTAGATCAGAAGGGCTGGCCTCTCAGCCACGCCTGGACCTTTCACTTATGTATTTTCAACGGTAGAGTTTCTACACTCCATAGATTAAGGTGTGGAGCTCTGCTGTTCCTCAAAGATTAATGCAAAGTACTACTGTTTTCTATTTAATTCATCTTATTTCACTTCTAAGATATCCATTCGCACCCAAGAACGTGATGAAGGTGGTGATTATGTGTGACGCTCATCACCATTCTCCCCTATGAACACGTGCCTGACAAACACTTCCGTTCTACATGAAATAAGCTAGAATGAATATCTCTTAGATCTCTTAACCGGAATCTTCGTGGCGTAAGCTAGAATGATGGCGGCATTCAAGAGAATCCGGAAAGTCTAAACCTTGTCTGTGGTATTCCGAGTAGGATTCAATGATCGAATGACTGTGACGAGCTTCAAACTTGCGAGTGCTGGGCGTTAGTGACAAACGCAAAAGGAGGGTGAATCCTATTCTAGCATGATCGAGAACCGACAGATGATTAGCCATGCTGTGACAGAGCATGTGAGCATATTTTTCACTGAGAGGAGGGGATGTAGCCACTGACAACGGTGATACCCTTGCATAAAGCCAGCCATGGAAAGGAGTAAGACTGATTGGATGAAGATAGCAGGAAAGCAGAGGTTCAGAGGAACGAAAGCATCTCTATTCGCTTATCTGAAATTCTCACCAATGAATTACATAAGTATTTCTATCCCTATTCTACTAATTATTATTCGAAAACACCCTTATCAATTTATATCTGCCTAACTGAGACTTGCAAGGTGACCATAGCTTGCTTCATACCAACAATCTCCGTGGGATTCGACCCTTACTCACGTAAGGTATTACTTGGACGACCCAGTGCACTTGCTGGTTAGTTGTATCGAAGTTGTGAAACATGGTATTGGCACCATGTTATGGGCACCATTGCCAGGGAAAGAAAGAGCCATGAATTTTACATAATTAAAGTGTAATCACGATTACGCGTACCAAGTTGCTCACGCTGCCAGGGATTGTTCGAGCCTGGACATCACAATTTCGTGCACCAAGTTTTTGGCGCCGTTGCCGGGGATTGTTCGAGCCTGGACATCACAATTTTGTGCACCATTGCCAAAGCCACTCAACATGCTAGAGTGAGAAACTATCCTCCAAAGAGTGTGACGGAAGTGTCTTCTTAAAAAACAATGTACTTGGGAAAATGACTACTCTTCTCAAGAAAATTCATCAAGGACAAAAATTATCTTTATCCATCCAAGCCATTCAAGCCTCACCTCAAATCCTACAAATTGAGGGACCTCCAAGGGTGTGTGGTGTGTGTTCTTCCACTTCACACTACACCGATCAATGTCCTCAAGTCCAAGGAGATTACACTCTTGCGGTAGCTAACCCTTGCAACAACCATTCTTCCTACCACCCTCAAAATCAAGGCAATTACTCTCATGGTAATAACTATAATCAAGGATGGTGGGACAACTCTCAAGGAAATAACTACAACCAAAGGTGGAATCAAGGGCCATCCAATCCTCCTTCCCAATACCAACACAATTACCAATCCTCTTCTTAACCATTATTTAGCAACAACTCTTACCAAGGCAACCAAAATCACCACAATCAACCATTTCAACATCCACAACAAAGCCAACCTAATAACCAAAGATACCAACCACCTCATCAAAGACAACAAGCCCTTACCAACAAACCTTCTTCTTCTTCTACAACGTAACCATCTATTGAAGAATCCCTTCGTCCATTCCTCCAAGAACAAGAAAGAATCCGGTCTATGGTGGAGAGACAAGAAACCTAAATGGCCTCTATAGTCGAGATGCTCTCTAGAATGTCCTTGCCTTCTTCTACCAACACTAACAACACCTCCCAAACTTCTAGTTCTTCTAGTCTTCCTTCCCAACCCCTTCCTAACACAAAGGATGGCCTTAATGCCATCACTTTAAGGTACAGAACCATGTTGGAAGAAGTGACTCCCAAGACTATGGAGGACATCCATGAGGAGGAGATAGTTATTGAAGTACAAAATGATGATGAGGAAGAGGAGACAAGGCAAGAAGAAGATGAAGTGAACCTCAAAGAACCTAAAAGGAAGGCCGTGATGGATGAGTCCATCCCTATTCCCTATCCTTCCATGGTGAAGAAAGCTAAGAAGACTCCGAAATTTGATCTCAATATGTTGCAAGTCTTCAAGAAAGTTGAGGTAACAAATCCCCTCCTTGATGTTATTCAAAAAATTTCTAAATATACCAAGTTCTTGAAAGATTTGTGCACACATAAGGATAAGATTGGTGACCTTAAAACTTTGTTTTTGGGTAGTTTATATCTTCATTAATGAACTCCATTCCAGAGAAATGTAGTTATTCGGGGCCAAGCTTGGTTTTTTGTTGGATTGGTGGTATTGCATTCTATGATTGTATGTGTGACTTAGGAGCATGCGTGAGTATCATGCCCCTTTCCGTGTTTGCAAGGTTGAAGTTAGCACCATTGAAGAGGTCGGCCGCTAAGTTTGTTTTAGCCGACAAAAGTGTCATTACTGTGGTGGGTATAGTGGAGGATGTGCTTGTAAGGATCAAAGACTTGGTATTTCCGGTTGACTTTTACATTCTTGAGATGCCTCCGATGGATAACGGGAAATCCTCATCCGTATTACTTGGTAGACCCTTTCTAAAGACCTTAAAGTTCAAGTTGGATGCCTTTACTGGCATATATTCATTTGAGGTGGGTGACAAAACCATCAAATTCAACTTGGAAGAAGCAATGAGGCATCCATCGGAAGAGCATTCTATTCTCCGGTGTGATATTATTGATGAAGTAGTGACAGAGATGCAAAGAGAAGCCCATTGAAAGGTGTGTTTTCCCAAGATTCAAGGTGCAGATAAACATGAAAAAATTGATGAAATTATTTTCCATGATCATGGTGAAAAGGAACCACAACTTGAATTGAATACTGAATTGAAGCCTTTACCTTCTCATTTGAAGTATACTTTTCTTGGGGACAACCATGAGTTTCCAGTGATCATAGCTAGTGAGCTCTCAACTCAAGAAGAGGAGAAACTCCTTAAAGTCCTAAGGAAACATAGGAAGGCAATTGGTTGGAGTCTAGCCGATATTGTCGGGATTAGCCCACACACTTGTATGCACCAAATCTTTCTTGAAGATGGAGTTTGGCAGGTAAGACAACCACTACAAAGGCTCAATCTAACGATTTTTGATGTTGTGAAGAAGAAAATTACTTGATTGCTGGATGCGGACATCATCTATCCGATTTTGGATAGTGAATGGGTGAGTCCAGTCCAAGTTGTTCCTAAGAAGTCGGGCATCACCACTATAAAGAAGGAAGATGGTGAGATGGCCACAACAAGGGTGCAAAATTTTTGCCGGGTTCGTATTGACTATAGGAGACTAAATACTGCAACAAGAAAATATCACTACCCTTTGCCGTTCATAGACCAAATGTTGGACCGATTGTCTGGTCAATCTCACTATTGTTTTCTTGATGGTTTTTCTGGTTATTTCTAAATATACATTGCTCCTGAAGATCAGGAAAAGACTATTTTCACTTGTCCTTTTGGCACTTTTGCTTACAAAAGAATGTCATTCGGTTTATGCAATACACCCGCTACTTTTCAACAGTGCATGACTAATATTTTTTCTGATCTTATGGAGAGTTGTTTGGAGGTATTTATGGATGACTTTAATGTGTACGAAACCTCCTTTGATTGTTGTTTAGACAACTTAGCTAAGGTCTTGGAAAGATGTGTTAACGCTAACCTTGTCTAAAATTTTGAAAAGTGTCATTTTATGGTAACGCAATGTATAGTGTTAGGACATGTTATTTCTAATGAAGACATTTTAGTTGACCTAGCTAAAGTTGATGTTATTGCTAGTCTGCCTTACCCCTATTCTGTGAGGGAAGTCCACTCTTTTTTAGGACATGCAGGTTTTTACAGGCGATTTATCAAGGATTTTAGTAAGATAGCCTTACCTCTGTCTAATCTATTACAAAAGGATGTTGAGTTTGAGTTTAGTGATGCTTGTAAAGAGGTGTTTGAAAAGCTAAGGGAAGCCCTCACCACAACCCCATTGTGAGAGGACCTGACTGAACACAACCCTTTGAGATCATGTGTGATGCCTCTAATCACGATGTGGTGCCGTGCTTGTACAGCGCGAGGGTAAGCTTCCTTATATCATTGCTTACACTTCTAATACATTGGATGCGGCACAATCCAATTATACTACTACCGAGAAGGGGATTCTAGCAGTTGTTTTTGCATTAGACAAGTTCAGATCATATTTGCTAGGCTCATCCGTTGGATCATGCTCTTGCAAGAATTCGATGTTGAGATTAGAGATAGGAGTGGATCACAAAATTTAGTTGTAGACCATTTGAGCCGTCTTGAGCATATTAAGTATGATCCATTCCCTATTGATGATTCACTTCCGTTAGATGATTTGCATGCAATCTCTAATAGCACCCCTTGGTTTGCTCCTATGGCAAATTACTTTGTCGCAAAAATCTTTCCTCCTAGTTTTTCTAAGCACCAAAGAGACAAATTGAGGAGTGATTCCAAATACTATATTTGGGATGACCCTCACTTATGAAGACGTGGGGCCGACCAAGTAATCCGTAGGTCTGTTTCGGAATCGAAATTCTAATCTATCCTTGAGTTTTGTCATTCATCCACTAGCGAAGGCCACTTTGTCCCCCCAACGGATCGCTAAAAAGGTATTAGATTATGGATTCTGGTGGCCGATATTATTTAGAGATGCAAATCAATATTGTCTTTTGTGTCACCAATATTAGAAATCAGGAAATGTATCCCAAAAAGATGAAATGCCTCAACAACCTATACTTTTTGTGAATTTTTTTATATTTGGGGTATTGACTTTATGGGACCGTTTCCTAATTCAAATGGGTTCCTTTATATCCTCTTGGCAGTTGACTATGCACCAAAGTAGGTGAAAGCAATTCCAACCCGCCTTGATGATGCTAACACAGTTGTTTCTTTTATAAGAAACAACATTGTTTGCCATTATGGGTCACCATGAGCAATCGTGAGCGACTAAGGGACTCATTTTTGTAATAGAAAAATGGAAGCATTGCTAAAGCGATATGGTGTGATACATAAAGTTACAACTGCTTATCACCTTCAAACCAATGGTCAAGCGGAGGTATCTAACCGGGAGATAAAGAGAATTTTAGAGAAGGTGATAAATACACAATGAAAAGATTAGAGCTCTCGGTTAGGTGATGCCTTATGGGCTTATAGGACAGCATATAAGACTCCGTTAGGGATGAGTCCCTTCCAGATTGTCCATGGAAAGGCGTGCTACCTCCTGGTTGAAATAGAACACAAGGCGTATTGGGCAGTTAAGCAATACAATATGGATTTTACAAAGGCGGGAATTGCAAAGAAGCTACAATTGGAGGAACTAAAACGCCTTAGAATGGAAGCATATGAAAATGTAAGAATTTATAAAGAAAGAACTAAGGCATTCCATGATCACCATATCCGCAAGAATGACTTCTAAAAAGGCGATGAAGTTCTCCTCTACAATTCAAGACTTCGTTTCATGCTGGACAAGCTTCGTTCAAGATGAGATGGCCCTTATAAAGTTAAAGAAGTGAAGCCTTATGGCGTAGTGGAGCTTCTTCATCCTCATAGTGGGGCAACTTTCAAGGTGAATGGTCACCGAATGAAGAAATATCATGGTTATAAGTCACCAAAGGAGTTGGAAGTATACCTCCTCAAGGATGCACCCAAGGGAAACAAGAAGGATAAGATGGATGTCCTTGAGGATGTCCCAAAGAGATGAACATAAGCTCATGACCATCATCCAACTTAAGGACGTTAAAGAAAAGTACTCGGTGGGAGACACCCCACCATGGTATGATCTTCCTGGTATATAACTTTTTTCACTTAGTTTTAAACTCTTTGATTGAATTTCTTGAGTTTGTTTAGTTGGGTTTGAATTATGATTGTTTTATGAGGCTTTCACTATTGTTAGCTTGGTTAGTTTTGCTATTTTGGTTAGTACCATTGAATTCTAGGTGTTTTTTGTGCTAATTTGCTTGCATAGATGCTATAATTGCTTTTCTTCATGTTAAAAAAAAAAAGATGTCCCGCATACGCGTGACCCCCAAAATTTGACCATGCGTTAATGGTGCGTGGACTGTGCCACTGCATGGCCTGGACAGAGAGTTGTGCCAGGACCATGCGGGTAATGTGCAATGAGCACGAGCACCAGCCACGCATACGCGTGACCTACGCGTACGCGTCGCACCATCAACTTTGATAATGTGTTTGCTATGCTAGAACTGTACTACCGCATGGCCTAGACAGAGAGTTGTGCCAGGACCATGCGGGTACTCTGCAATGGGCATGACTACACATCACGTGTATGCGTCACCTCCCATTTTTCTATGATCCGCATACGCGTGACCCACGCGTACGCGTCGCCTTCGCGCCCTCACCTGCAGGGTGCGCTGCCCTGTTTCTTTCCCTCCCACACCTTTGTTTCTTTCTTTCTTTCTTCTTCTTCCTTCCTTCCTTGTCTTTCTTCCTTCCTTCTACCTCCGGCGCCACCTCCACCAGCGGCCACCACCACCGGTGGTCTCACCTCCTCTCTTCTCTCCCCTCTCCTCATTCTTCACCTCCTATTCTCACTTGCAATTCTTCTCATCTTCTTCTTCCTCTTTTCAATGTCTCATTTCTCAATCTCTTCTACTCTCTAATTTTCTTTTGATTGTTGCATTTGAATAATTTAATTATTATTAGTTGCATATTTGTTTTGTTTTTTTTAGCTTCTTCTTATTTCTTTTTCCTAGGCTTGCTATTCTTACATTGGTGTTGGATTTTTAAATTTAATTTTTGTGAATTTAGTGGATTGTTTTGGTACCTCTTGACTTGTTTTATATTGTTTGGTGATGCTATGGTATTTGGCATTTTATTTTGGGTGCACTACACACTTGGTTTTGTCAATTTACTTGTTCATAACATGCACACCAAGTGTTTGTGAAAAGGAACCAATGAGACTTTGCTTTATTTTTGGTCTTATTCTTTCAACTCAATGCTTCTTTTTTTTATCATAACACTTGCATTCCTTGTGCATTGATCCAATTTTCTACTCTTTTTCATGATCAAAATTTTATTGTTTATGGCTTGCTATCCTTGTAACATCATGCAAGAATTAGTGGTTTAATCCTCTCTAGCTCTATATTCTCCAATTTTTGTGTTTCATTATCTTGGAGTTAGTTTGAGATAGTACTTTTTTCATGTCCTAACTAATCTTGCATGTGTTCATCATTGTTGACATTGATGCTTGAGGTTGCTCTTTTCATGCTTAATACTTATATACTTCCGTCACTCTTGCATCAAGTGCTAGTGATATGCCTCAATGCTTTTGTTGATTTCTCACTTACATGTTGTAGCTACCATGTACTTGAGACCCCTTACTCTTGTTTGGCATTATTTTCCACTTGCACTTTCTTAATGTTAATGTCTTTCTCTCTAAGCTTAATGTTTCTTCTTTTTTTCTTCTTTTCAGGATGGCCACCAAAAAATGATAGAAAAAAGCTTCCAAGAAGACACCTACCAAAGCAGCAAATCAGAAAGCGCCTAGCAAGGTGCGAGCTCCCAAGCCAACCGTCAATTCACCACCTCCTAAACGAACGAAGATGGCTAACTGCATTGATGAGGCGGAGAAAGACGTCCTCGCAATCAATCCCGCAAGATTTGTCAACCGCTATTATGAGCGGATGTACTCCAAGTTGCTTGATAGAAATCCCCACTGTGAGCACCACCTACTTGTTTCGGAGAACTTAGCTCAATTTGTGGTGGACCGCATCGAGAGACAACGTTGGGGGTTCTTAAACTGGGATGTAAGCGGAGCCAACCTATCTTAGGTTGATGAATTTTATGCCAATTATCACACACCCACTCTTGAGTCAATTTATTTACGTCGGGAGCAAGTCCCAATTTCTGAAGCCGTTATTCAACAAGCACTTAACCTTCCACCAAGTCCGAATAGGATGGATGCTTATCAACAAGCAGAATTTGACCGCAAGAGATTTTTTTTGACTGGGATGTTGTCCTTAAAGTCATTGCTCATCTTGAAAGTAAGTGGATCTATGTGGCAAGCAAGTGTAAACCCAAGTGCATCTCGGTGCATGCGTTGACTATGGAGGCTAGAGTATGGCAACAAATCATGTCTCATTTTGTAATACCAAGTACTCATGAGTCTACCATCACTATGGATATGGCCGTCCTTGTTTGGTGTATTCTGACAGAGAAATCTCTCAACCTCCCAAGATTCATCCGACAAGCTATGGGCCGAGTTCAGACAGTTGACAACCTCTCGTTTCCCACTTTGGTTACGGAATTAGCATCTACGGCTGGCGTTCCACATGAGGCTAATGATGTGAAGGCAAAAATTTTTCCGGGCGAAGAATTTGTTCCGCATGGGAAATGGATTAAGCCTCAAGTTATAACCAAGAGCAAGGATAAAGATCCACACTCAGATGTCCCAACACCATCAGCTCCACCATGACAGCTGTCCACGAATTGTTGATTGAGCTCACTGAGAACATAGACCGGCAAGGCCGAAAGATCAAGCAGAGTGAGCGTCACAACAAGCGACGCTATGAATATTTAAAGAAGCTCATCAACTGTGCCAACCTACCCTTGGAGGAGTCCGACAATCCGGAGTCCACTTCGGATCTTGACGAAGAAAGCAATCAAGAGGTGGACATGGAGGCGCCCCTATCACACCATCCTAAGGCTATTGGAAGTGGCAATGTTTAAGTGTAGGGAGGTCGATGACCGACTTTCATGGGTAACAACTCCTCTCTCCAACACCTAGATCTTAATTTCTTTTGTTAGTTAGGATAATTTGTATTTTGTAGTTAGTTGTTTACATTTAAGTATCTAGAATTCATCTTTAAGTACTTTGTGCATGACAGTTATTTGTAAATATCTCTAGAGCTTTATACATATTTTACCTCTCCTTGTTAAGTGATTGGATGCATACGAATTAGATGAATTATTTTTCTTCCAACCACTTCTTACTAGGACTACTTGGTTGAAGTAATGATTTCTTTTTCAAGAAAACTATTTTGAGCCTAGTTGATTGGTTGCATCTTTTCAACCAATATTTTGTTTGGTGTGTGTTGTTCTCTCTAAGATTATAATTCTTGGCTTGCTTGATTCTATATGTTCATTGTTTAATTTATAAATGCATTTATGTGATTGAAGCCTTTGTTTCATTAAAGCTCACATACCCAAATTGGCCTTACCCTTTTATTAACCCTTGTAAACCAATGTTGAGCCTATTTAACCCATTTTGTTCTTTATAATAGCACATCACTAACTCTAAGTGAAAAATAATAAATGTCCTTAATTTAAATCTTTGGTTAACTTAGACGAGTGAGAGTGTGCATGAATTAAGTGTAGTGAAATTGGAATTGGGAACATTGGTTGGGTGAATTGGGTATTTTATGATTCTTGTTGAAAACTTTTAGAAAATTGGATACATATTCATGCATTCAATATTTAAACCATATGCATTAATATCTTGTGTATATATCATGTAAAAAAAAGAGAAAAAAAGAAAGAATAGAAAAAGAAAAAGAAAAAGAAAGCAATAAAAAGAGGGACAAATTGCCCCAAAGTAAAGTAGTGATGACAATGCATATGTGTTGTGCTTAAAAATGGGATGCATGAGTATATAGAAAAGGATAAATAATGGATGGTTAGGCTTTACATTATAGTTACATGGATTGTCTTAGGTTAAGTGGGAAGTTTAGGTTAATCAAAGATTCAAACTCTAGTCCACTTGACCAAATACAATCCTACCATGACCCTAACCCCATTACAACTCTTGGAAAGACCTCTTGATATGTGTATCCTATATGTTGATTGGTAGAACAAGAACAAGCCTTAGAAAGTGAGATTAGAAGAGAATTGCGAGAATCGACCCTCACACTAGAGATATTAGAGTGCAAACACTTCCAGTGAGGATTCAATGCTCAATCATATGTTCCTAACTTTCATAAGCTCTCATCTTGCAAGTTTATTCATACTTTATTTTGAAATTTGAATTAGTAGAATTTCTTGATCATCAAAATATTTTAGCCCTATGTGTTCATATATATTCTTGGAAATTCATTTACTCTAACCAAGTGAATAGAAGTATTTGCATTGGGTACATTAGTTGCACCCATATAGATAGGTTGCATTCCATAAGTCTTCCCAATCCCTATATTCTTTGGTCTTCTAATCTTTAGCATGAGGACATGCTAGTGTTTAAGTGTGGGGAGGTTGATAAACCCGAATTTTAGGGTTTATCTTGTGTTGAATTTGGTGGATTTCATCAATTCTTTTCACACTTATTCATATAAATTGCATGCTTTTATGATTTCTTCCTATTACCATTCGATGCTGTGATGCGTTTGTTAAGTGATTTCAGGATCTATAAGACAAGAATGGCTTAGATAACATAAATGAAGCATGCAAAAGTGGAAAGAACATGGCGAATAGAAGTTTTGAGAAGCTAGTTCTCGCGTGTACGCGTGGCTTGCACGTACACGTGACATTTGCAAAGTTTGACTGACGCGTATGCGTAACTTCCGCGTACACGGGACATGTAGCACGTGATCTCATTAGAATTGCACGTGCCAGCAATTTCTGGACCTTTCTTGGGCCCAAATCAAGCTAATTCTGAAGGGAGAAAGGCCAAGAATTGAAGGGGGAAGAAGGCAACCAAGCATAAACACATTAAGACTTAATTTAGCTAATTTTTGCTCTTAGTTCTTCTAGAGAGAGAAACTCTTACTTCTCTCTAGGTTTTAGTGCTCTTTGATTATCTTTTGCTTTAATTTCTGAATTGGAGCTTGTTAATTCTAGTTTTATTGTCTTAATGTTAGTTTTTCTAGTTCTAATTTTGCTAAATTCCTTTGCTAGTATTGTATTCTTCTCCTTAGTTTTCTCTTATTTTTCATTTTGTGAACCTTGTTAATTTTAATTTTTCATTAATAAATTGAGGTTTTTATGTGTTAGAGTTTTAGTTGAGTTGATATTATTGATAATTGTTAGTTGGTAGCTTTAATTTCTATTTGATTTTACAATTTAGCTATGTCTTTGACTATTGCACATCAAGTATTTGATGAATTGTCTTCACTAATTATGGAGTAGTTTCCTACACACTTGGCCTAGGCTAAAGAAATTCAGTGACCTTGAGTCATTGGGTCTAATTGGATTGATAATTTGGAAACCCTTGTTGGTCAATTTGATACTCATTAGAACTAGTCTATTACTAAGTTAATTAGTAGCTAGGTTGGGACTTATGGATTGATGTTGATCAAGCCTATTTGACATACTTCAAACATAGAAGTAGACTTGATGGGATTGGTGCCTCATAATTGTCAATATATGGTTATTAGACAATGATAGTGATCTCAATTCCTATGCCTTAGCCAAGAGTTAAGCTTTACTAGTTTAAATTCATGCTTATGTCTTTCAACCCTGGATTTCTAACCAACTTTGATACACACTATTATCCATTCTCTTGAGGACAACCAGGAGCAATACTCTCGGTTAATGTTTATTGGGTTGAACTTGTGACAACCAAATTAAACTTTGATTGAGAGCTAGTTGTCAGTTTGGAACTATACTTGCAACGCAATTCTCATTGATAAATTCTAGACCGATGATCGCCCTCCATCACAATGCTACTGCCACAATACCTAGGATTTGTGGTAGTGAAAGATCCAAGAGTCCATCTAACTAGCTGAGCATTGAGAGCATTGTGGCTAACATCATTATTGTTCTCTGCCATGTCAAATTCAATTTCTTCAATTTCTACTTCACTATCTTCTTCAATCCTCTGTTCTCTAGCTTGCTTTCTTTGTCGCCAGAGAGTCCTTTTAATTTCAAGATCATAGTGAAGAGGCTCTTTATCTTTATTTCTCTGCATAAACACAAAAACAAAAAAAAGTGAAATTTCCTACGTCAAATAAAGGGGAATTCCAAGTGAGGTAACTAACGAAAATTAAATAAACGGAAATAAAAGAGTCTAATATAGGTAATCAATTAACGGGGAGTTGTTAATCTTAATTAATCCCCAGAAACGGTGCCAAAAACTTGATGCAAATTTAACAAAACCACAAATAATCAGTAAGTGCACCGAGTTGTACCAAGTAATACCACGGGAGTGGGTTATCATTCCCACGAGGATTAATAAATTAAGCAAGCAATAGTCACTTGATTAGCCTAGTCAGACAAGCACAACTTAGGGTTTCAATAGCAAATAACATGAAATAGAGAATTAAATAAGAATAAATTGAAATCGGTTTAAAAAGTAATATGATTAAGAGAGTTAAGGTTTCAGAGATGTTAAGACTTCCGAAAAAATACTTTTCACTTTCCACCTTGATCATGCAAAGATGTATCTATGGAAAATCCTTAGTAATCAAATCCCAATCCCTTGAAAATTCAATTTCTCTTTAACCTAATTAATCGCTAATCCCTTAGTCAATTATTTAAAAAAAGAGGTGAAATGCTTTCACTGATTTAAGAGCCACACAATTCACAAGAATTATTCCTAGTTGATTTGATGTCACATATCAAGTCTAATTTTCAAACTCAAGAACTGTGAGAAGAAGTTTCAAGCTTAATTGAATTAATTAACTTTTCCAAGAAATCAAGAGAATTCAAGTTAGAGAAAGAATTATTTTTCAACACATTCAAATCCTTTGGAAGAAGAATAAAAATTTTTTCTTAAGAAAACATCAATGCCTTAATCAAAGGTAGAAAAGCTAGAATATTAGTCCATAGGAATCAACAGAGCTCCTAACTTTAACCAAGGAGATTAGTAGCTCATGCTTCAAGAGAAAACCTAAAAATTGTCAATTGTAAAAATTGCTGAAGAAAAAAAAACACGTATGTGACTTCTCTCCTTTTATATTAACCCTCAAACAAAACCTAGAATTTGAAACTTAAAACAGAAGCAACTTAAAATGAAATCAAATCTATCTCATTAATGTTTTTCTTTCCAAATCAGGCTTTAGATCTTTCTCCTCATAATTCTCAATCAATGATAGAATTCATGGGCTTATACCGAGTCTTGAGTAGATCACTTAATTGTTGAAGAATTGGAGAGCTTTTGTAAATTAATTGAGGTCCCTGGGAGTGCACCATGTCATCACTTAATGTTTTTCCCAACATGCCACACCTAGGGTGCCACTTTCCACGGCCATTCTTCTTTATTTCTACTTTGTTTGTCCAGGGAGCTCTCCTAAAGAACTCTCTGTTCGACTCCCCTTCATGTGCTTCTTGCTCATGATGAATCCTAGCCTCTACTTTTTTCTTGATTTTTGCCAATTCTCTTCCAATTTTTTTGTAACAGAAGAATTCAACTAATTCAAAGTATTGCTCATTTAACCATGAAATCTAATAAGAATTTTTAGTTTATTGAATGAAATTCTAAAGAAAAAATACTAAAGATATGAATGCATCAAGTGTGGCCACATTTTTCACACTCATATTTATTGCCAATTGGGGTTTCTACTCTCTTCGGACATTTGCGGCACGCTTTATAAAACCAATCATCCTTTCCAGCGTTTATTGCTATAATAGACCCAAAAAGTCAAGTAGGTCCTTCCTAAAAATAAATGTTCTAATAAAAAAAATCATAATTCTTTTTTAGAATCTAATGAATGGGATGAAATAGAGAGAATTCCTTACCTGTGTTAAGTTTAGCACTTTTTCTATTGTATTGACCACCAGATCTCCCATTTTTAGTTCATCCACACCAAACTGAGAACCATGAGAGAAAACCTGACTAATCCTAGCTGAATTTGAAGGTTTTCTCAAAAGCCTTCTACAAAATAGCACAATTAAGACATGAAATCGTAAGTAATAGGCCTATTTTTATTTGCATATCCAAAGATCGTGAATGGCATCCAAATTAAATCTGCTACAAAATTTTTTAGTCTCTTTCATATCAGGATTAATACGTAACTTCAAAACATTGAAATGACTATGTACCAATGTTATTTTTTTTTAAGTGACATATTCCGAACATATATAGTTTATTCAATTGTAGTTAATTATAAAATCTATGAACATATAACACAAATAGTGATTTTCATTCTTACCATTCACCTACTAGGCTTGAAAATTTGTGCTATAACTAAGGTTTTGAGAATCGGACCGGCTATCAAACCGCTCTACTCACTGGTTCATTGGTCCAATCAGTCTAACCGGTAGTTCAACCGAAAAAACTATTTTAGAATAAAATATTAAATAAATTATAAATAACATTCTAAAATATAATTATAGTCTAATATAAATCTTAAAATATCTTCCAAATTTAAGACACTACATAAAATATCATCAACAAAATCTATATGATCTTATCAAAATACAATCTCAAAAGTTAAACAGTAAAAAGAATATCTAAATATTAAATGTCAACATGAAGATTTATCAATCATCAAATGCATTGTTATCAGGAGTATTAGGATTGGCAGCATCATTCAAAATAGGAAGATTAGGATTGGCAGGCAAGTTATTATTCACAGATGCATTGTTATCAGCAATTACTTCTTGATTAATACTATCATCCATAACTGAAATTAATAAATTATTCACAAAATTAAAAATAGCAGCAGCATAGCCAAAAATAAAAAATTATCATTTAGCACCAAACAGGACATTCAGCAACAAAAATACCATTTACCAACAGCATTCAGCATTCAGCATTCAGCAACAAAAATTATCATTCAGTAACAAATAGCATTTGATTTGATTTCCATTTTTAGCATTCAGCAACAAACATTACAAAATAGCAACAAGTAATCCCTAATCACACTAAACCTGAAATCAATAAAGCTACACAAAAATTTCAATAATGATTTGATTTCCATTTTAGCAGCAGCAAGAAAATTTCAACAAAAATTTCAGGAATTAAAAAAGGAGTAGCAGCACAAAATTAATTATTTAATTTCCATTACAAAACAGTAACCAATAATTACACTAAACGTCTAAACCTACAACCAGCAACCAGCAATTACAAAACAGCAACAAACATTACAAAACATTACAAGAAAATTTTAACAAAAATTTCAGAAATTAAAAGGAAGAAGAACCGAGCAATCAGCCATCAATAAATAGAGCCATCAGTAACCATAGCATAAAAGGAAGAAGAAGAACCGAAGAAGTGAAAGCAGGGCCACTAACCTTCGACGGAGACATGGACAACAACGGACAAGACAATGACAAACGGGGACCAGACGGCGAGCTGCTCCAAGCCTCGAACAGAGAAGCCAAGGAGGATGGGGATGACGTGCCGAGCTACAAGAGGGCGCCTGGGTTCCGGACATGGAGAAGAGGAAGAAGCGGAGGTGCCGACAACATGGACGGTGGCGGCACTGTGGCACACATGATGAGGAGGAACCTAGGGCTAGGATTTTGGTTTGGTACTAATTTGCTTTGCTTTTTTGCTTGCTACACTTCACGCGTGAGAACAGCAATTGAGGAACTAGCGCTTCGCCCCTTCGCATAAAGCAGTTTCCTGCCACCTAATGCATGCTCCATCGAGTAGGGTACGAGAGAGAATGGCTCTTTGAGGGGAAGAAAAGAACAGGGGGTGAGTGCATAAATGATAGGGGGTGTTGGGGGAAAGTGGGTGCTGAGTTGCTGACGGGTTGGTTTTCTTTATTTTTTCGCTTAAAAAATACAAAACGGCGTCGTTTCTTTAGAACCAACCGGTTACCGGTCCAGTCCAACTGGCCGATTCCTGGCCAGTTCAACGGTTTCTGAATGGTTTGCCATCGAGCGGTTATAGGCAGCAGACCGGACCGTTTTCATCACTAGTTTCCAGTTGGACCGATTCGATCGGCCGGTTCGGTCCGATTTTCAGAACATTGGCTACTACTATTAGTGGCTCAGTTCTTACTTTTCCGATTAACTTACTCAAGGTCTTCAATCATAACAGCCAGTCTTTTAGTCCCCCTTCCTTTGCGAGTTATTAGTTCTCTTGTATCTTCCTTACCAACCACCTCCCCTATCACATCTACACCAGATCAAAAATTAATAAAAAAAAATTGAAATACTATAACTTTGTAGTAGCATTTAACATCTCTTATGTCCACAATGCATAATGAGTAGCATACCTATTAAGATAGCATCGCTGAGCTTGTCAGTAGCCAACAGCTCCAGAAATGGCTTGAAGAGTAAAGCTTCAAGAGAAAAACTTGGTCGAGATACTAGAACGACAATGGTCCTATGTGAGAAATTTATGGACCATCTATTTGTGGTTGTCCTTGTTTTCTCCTTCTTATCAACCACTATAAAATTAGTCATAATGTACATGTTGAACTCCACAATATTTCCTCTCCACATTCGGACCAAAGGTTTAGAAATAAAAGCTTGTATTCTCCTACCCTACAAAAATAAAAGATAAAGGCACGAGAGTATAGTTTAAAACCAAAAACCACAAAAAAAAAGACTATGTGTTACTACAAACTTACCTTAATGTCTTGAAGAACCATTTCTATGCCATTGATCTCATTGGCATTGAACTTGCTTGGAACTTCCCATAGATGGACAACATAAACCTTGAAGTTCCACTAAATCTTTTTTGCATTAACATCCATTAACATATCAAACTCCTCTGCCCTATATGCAGGGATTAATTTGCTCTCAAACAGTTTGTGCTTACTTAGCTGCTTTCAAACACTCGGGTTGTTACAAAAAGAAACTTCAGCCCCTTATATAGGGATGTTTGAAATTTGAAGCTCAATAGACCATGTTTTATCACGCTAGAAAGTCAACTCATTTTCAATAATAAAACATTTCCAAATCTCAAGAAAATCAATTCGACAACCGCCAATTTAACAAAATCAATAACTTACAATATTCAACCTTCTCAAACAGTCAATAATTTCACTAGACAAACAATTACAATCATCTAGAACAACTCAATTCAATCCATAAGACTCACAAAATCATAAAATAAAATATATTTTTTACTCCAATATCTATTTATAACAATTCTGCGATATAAAATAAGTTTTAAAAAAAATTCCTACCTCGACCGCGACTTAACCACACGACAAAGTTCCTTTAAAACCCTTAATTCGCAACAGCAGCGTCAACTCAGTCCATCCTCGCAACAGCAATAGTTCATCAAACATAGCATGCAACAACCAAAACTCAATCCTGAGATAATAACGTCGCGTAAAACTCAATAACTTATAATAGAACACATATTCGCAAGCAGTAAGGATTTCTAAATAGGGGTACTTATTGTAACAAAGGAAAAACGTGGAAACAGAGTAGCAGTGGCACTGGGTAGCAAGGACGTGATGCCGGTTCACCTCCAGCGGTGGCGAGCTCCACCAATGACAATAGTAACGAGAGCAGCGGCGGCAGAAACGGCGGCGGAACCACCTCGCGACGCCTTCTCTCTCTTTGCACGCGTTCTGTCTCTCTCTCCTCATGTCGTTCTCCCTCTTCTCCTCTGGTCAGATCGGCATCGATGGCGATGAGGGGAGCTTCGGCGGCGGTGCAACCAGCAATGAATGGCACGGGTTCGACGACGACGATGGTAGCGGTACCGATGGCGAGATGGTGCGATGAAACCAGAAATCAACACGCAACGGTGGCTTCTCTCTCTCTCTCTCTCTCTCTCTCTCTCTCTCTCTCTCTCCTTGTCACGATGGTGGTGCGCAGTTTGGAGACAACGGTGGCGGCACATGAACGGTGGCTGCGGCAAGGCGGGCTGGACGACGACAGCAGCACGTCCCCTCCCTCTCTCTTTCCTCCGCTCTCCGTTCTCTCTCTTCCCTTCTCCCATTTCTTTGTTTCTTTTGGTATTTGCTGCTACTGGGTTGTGTTTTGGAAAGGAGGAATTGACGGCTATAGTTATGTTGGAATGTTAGGGTTAGGGTTTTTGAAAGGTATAAGGATGGTTTTGTAATTTCTAATAAAAATAGGATAATTTAGTAATTAAAAACTAATTTTAATCCAACAATAAATATATATAAAAATATCATTTATTCATCAACTTGTAAATTTTTTTTAAATAATTACTCTAATTCAAGAATTAGAAATAATAAAAATCAATTTCCTTTAAAATTATAAAATAAAATTAAAAATCTAATTATTCAAATTAAAGCATATAAAATTCTTATTATTATTCAATTACTAAAGTTTTAAATCATAAATAAAGAATTGCTTAATTTGTATATAAAATTTCTTAAAATATAATCTTAATTAAATATAATAATCATAAATAATTTATTATTTAATTTTCAGAAATTTCAAGTCTTACAAAGAGAACTAAATTCCGATTAACTTACTCAAGGTCTTCAATTTAGTCTCCCTTCTTTTGCTAGTTATTAGTTCTCTTGGATCTTTCTTACCAACCACCTCCACTATCACATTTACGCCAGATCAAAAATTAATAAATTAAAATGCTATAACTTTGTAGTATATGTCCATAATACATAATGAATAGCATACCTATTAAGATAGCATCGTCGAGCTTGTTAGCAGCCAACAGCTCTGGAAATGGCTTGAAGGGTAAAGTTTCAAGAGAAAAACTTGGTCGAGCTATTGGAACGACAATGGTCCTATGTGAAAAATTTATGGACCACCTATTTGTGGTTATCCTTATTTTCTCTTTCTTATCAACCACCATAAAATTAGTCATAATGTACATGTTGAACTCCACAATATTACCTCTCTACGTCCTGACCAAAGGTTCTGGGATAGAAGCTTGTATTCTCCTACCCTACAAAAATAAAAGATAAAGCCATGAGGGTACAGTTTAAAACCCCAAAACTACCAAAAATGACCATGTGTTACTACAAACTTGTCGTGGTGTCTTGAAGAACCATCTCTATGCCATTGATCTCATTAACGTTGAACTTGCTTGAAACTTCCCATAGATGAACAACATAAACCTTGAAGTTCTACTAAAGTTTTCTTGCATTAATATCCATTAACATATCAAACTCCTCCACCATCTATATGCAGGGATTAATTTGCTCTCAAACAGTTTGTGCTTACTTAACTGCTCTCAAACACCCAGATTGTTACAAAAAGAAACTTCACCACCCTTACATAGGGGTGTTTGAAATTTGAAGCTCAATATACCATCTTTGACCGCGCTAGGCTCTAATGGGTTTATTCAGTATCACCGATGTATTTAGCTCAGGACACTTGTCATTCAATTGCAACGTCCACTTGTCGAGTAATAAACTATCTACTACATTCTTATTGTCTATTAATAGATGTGATTTTGAGCTTCTAATATTTAAATTCCTTGAGGAACATATATAAAATTGTATCGATATCTTGTTTATTATTGGATCTACAAAGTGATAATTATTGTTTTACCATATTTAAAACCATGAGATAAGACAAAAACAATAAACAAAAATTTTTTATTTGAAATTGTTATCCATTACCTTATAGCTTGGTCTTTATTGTGCATTATGAGTTATAACTCGACTTTATTTGCCTTCATTCTAAGTTTGTAACGGACAATCTTAATAATAACCATTATTCTAATTTAATGACTAACGGTCATAACATCAACTTTATTCATCAACTCTATACGCACCAATTTCTATATCTCAACACTAACACATGATAAGTTCTATTTCATGTTTTACATTCTATAATCATAGAATTATTATAAACATACACACACATGATAAATTCTATTTCATATTTAACATTCTATAATCATAAGATTCTTATACCTCTTAAACACTTACTGATTTGAGCGTCGGAGTGTCTTTTTCAGGTACCCACCTTCCGTGTTCTTTTTGCCGAAGTATATATTCTTTGGAAACGAAGAGATAAGTTCAATTTCCTCTAAGACGATATATATCTCGAAAGTTCATCCACACAAGAACAGAAATAAAAATGAATTGTCTATAAAAACTTTAAAAAGAAAATAAAGAATAAGAATAAGCAAATAAAGAATTAACCAAAACTTAGGAGATTATACTTGAAAAATCAACCTAGGCCAAGCTGTTTTTTTTTTTTTTTCCGTGACGGGGACGGGAGAGAAATTCGCATGAAATTATAAAAATGTTATTTCAACAAAATGAAAGACCGAACATTTGTTATTGTTTTAATGAGAAGGTTTGCAGATATTGGTGACTGGCATTCGGTTATCAATCTCTTCATTAAGAAGATGCTATAAATCTGACAAAAAGAAAAATAAAAAAGTGATTATCTAATGAGGATAATGTAGAATTTTGTCATGAACTAGTGATTGGTACTTTCAGGTTTCATTATTGTATATAAATTGGTGTTCTAAATCCTTATTATTTGATCTATAGAGTCTAACATTATTCTCATATCTTGTTACATTTTATATGTACTCAACTGCAGTGGTATACTTATATTTTATTTTTCTTAATTTTATGGTACAAATGTACAATAATTCACTGTAAAATGGTGTCACGTTGGAAATGCCATTTCCAAATTAGGCCACGGTGCCATTTTCAGCAAACTTATCAATTTGAGTAATGTCAAGGAATGCATCAACTCCACTTGATTTAAGGAAACTGCAAAGATTGAAAAAATTACAAAAATAAAAAAAAGAAGAAGAAAGAAAATCAGATAAACAAATTACAGGTTCAATAAAATGCTTTCAAAGAGATAAATTATAAATAGTGTTAATATGTGACATACTTATCTCTAAAAGCTCTTGCCATGGACCAACATCCTCCTTGAACAGATGATTGCATGTTCACGGCAATGTTTGGATTGTGAATACTCTGCCTCATGTGAACCCAACCATGTTCTCCATGCTCATCATTAGATACTTTTGCCCTGTATTTTCCACAATCAGGTTAGTTAGTTTTCATTAAAAAAAACAGCTTAATTTGGTTCTTTTACAAAAAATGCAAAAGACAAAGCCTTCCTTCAGAACTAAAAAAAATAATAATTTTATCCTTCCTTAATATTTTTAAATCTTAGAAGACTAGTTTGCTAAGTTAGAAACGAAAATTGTGCCCAAAAAATTAAATCAAACTACTAGAATTATTCTATACGAGGTTTTTACCTGTACATGTAAGCATCAATGGGTGTAGGAGTGTGATTTGAATCAAGCAGACACCCTTCACTCACCCAACAGTCACCACATGCATCCAATTCCCACCCTTTAAGCTTCCCTTCCTATTTAACAAGAATGAACTCCATGAAATCTCAATATACGGATCTTCAATTTATTTAAAGCTTTAAACATATACACATACCTCAATATACTTTCTAAATGTTTGAATAGCCTCTGATCCTTTTGCTTTGGCATCTCTAGCTTCAGAGATTATATTTATTCTTAGCTCTACGGATTCACAAGGCTCTTCAAGATCTTTTATGAGAATACCAATTCCTTCATCATCATCCGATCCGGCGAGCTTCATTCGCACCATTTCGATTATAATCTTCACCACCATGTAGGCGCCTTCACATACAAGATGTCTAAAAGTATTAGATAGATGTTTGAAATTCAAAATACACATTGAGAATGAGTTAACTAACCATCGTCGAGGAAATGATTCTCTTTAAGAGCACCATGGCCAGATGTTTCCATCATAAGATGCGTCTCGATTCCTTCGTCGTTGAGCTGAGCTCCCTTATCAATAACATTCCGGTATCCAACTCGGTAGAGGCAATGGTGACCTCCTCTTTCAGTTATGAATCTAGTCAGTCCCATGCTTGTTCGAGCATCGGTCACTATAGTCGAACCTGGATTTTCCTTTAGAACAATTGCAGCCATGAGAGCGATTAACCTGTCACCATTTATTGGATTCCCTTTCTTGTCAACCACGCCACTTCTGTCCACATCGGTGTCGAACACTATTCCAAGGTCCGCCGAGTTGTCCAGCACGGCGGCTCGTGTCAGCGCCATGGCGGTTTTGTCCTCCGGGTTCGGGATGTGGTTGGGGAACATGCCATCAGGGTTGAGGTGCAGAGACCCAAAGGTATCTGCTCCAAGTTTGTCTAACACATCCCATGTAAAGAATCCTCCTGATCCATTTCCAGCATTTACAATTATCTGCATATTTTTATTTTCTAATTTTAATACATTTTTCTTTTGGGTTTTGTGCAACAAAATTTACAACTTGTCCATTTTAGTCATAACGTAGCGCGTCTTACTACGTAAATATTTTCGTAAACATTTTAAAACACGAGGGTCAGTAGTTAGTCAACCATATCTAAAGATATTTGTTAAAAATATAGTATTAACCTGCTGAACAAAAAGTGTTGGGCTGCTAGTAAAAGTAATGGCAAATATAAATTAAAATTATTGATCATTAAGCATTTTTAAAAAAATATTTGTTTGTTAAAAAGCATTGTATTTCTTGAAGTAATATGTACCGAAATTTGATGTACTATAATGACATATGTCAAGAGCGAAGAATCAGATTGCAAAATAGCATAGTGTAAATATAGAAAAAAGATCCATGTTAGTGAAGTTAACCTGAAATCCCTGGAGTGGAGTGTCATAATGCAAAGGATGGTTGACCCTCTCCTTGATGATTTCTCTTAGATGCTTTGCATAAGTGCTCATGAAGTCAACCTTTGTTGGAAGAACGTTGAGCAAGGTAGATACTTTGGCCAACCTATTTGCATATTTATGAGCAGCTTTGTCACATATCTCTTCTACCTGTTGTGAAGTCAATCCCCCTCTCTTTGTAAAGAACTTGAGACCATTTCTTGTGTAAGGTAAGTGAGATGCTGTCATCTGTGGGAAAAAAATTATACCCATGATTTTAATTTTCGTTCTTTTAATATATGATTATTTTTGCTCATGTAAATTATTTTACACGAACAAAGTATCAAAATTAAATTCGTATTCATGTTAACATATCAAGCAATATAATACTTTGTTCACTGTTATATTCTATTTTCAACCTTTTATATTGATAGAAATATATTCTAATACAATTTATATATAGATATAGATTGATAATTAATCAAGAATCAGCAAAGAAATGGTAACAAGAAGAATCAAGAAAATTATATGTGGCATATACCATTATTGAGGCATCATACATAAATGGTGGCAACAATGTACTCATGAAACAAGCCGGTGTTGTGGCTAGTCCCATGTCATAGACCATGCAACCGGCGCGAGCAAGGCCAGCAAACACCGCCGTGCTGAGCTTAGTGCCGGAGATTCGAGGATCACGGCCTAGTGAGACCCTCACATTCTCCACAGGGTGTCCTTTTTCACTCTCCAAACCACTTATGACCCACTCTCCAAAACTCTCTACTATTGCCTCCACGGCGGGGGGAGTAAGGTCGACTGGCCTTCCTTTCTCGCCCTCCAACGCCACCCCTCTAACGTCCGAGCCGTTCTGAAGCCTCCTAATCTTGTCCATCTCTTCATCAACCACAACCTCGTCGAATTTCGTGGCGCCAAATGATTTTGCTCGAATAATGGACTTGTTGTATGACACATAGAATGATGAGAAGCTAAGTTTGGTATTCAAACATTTAGGGAATGTTTTGAGGTTAATGTTATTATGCAAAGGTGTTGAGAAGTTTGGAGAAGTAGAAGCAGCAGCCATTGTTTTTAGTAGCTTTTAATTTTGTTTGGCGCTCTTCTTTCTTTGTTTGAATAAAACTGAAGTCTTGTGAAGATAAGGCAAACTCAGAAGCATTAAACCATAACCTTACAAATTCATATCTTAGGAACGAAAATGCAAAAAATGAAAAAGAACAAAAGAAATATCTCCACCCAAAGAAGATTTTTGTTTATGGTTTTTTTGTCTATATTCCAATTATGATATTTTCAGAGCCAAAATGAGAACCTCTGGCATATTCTTTCATATTGCTTGTCTATCTAAATTAAACGTGCTAAGAGATTTATATTTCTTTGTCATTACTTGTTTGGGTTTGATCAAAGAGAATTGACCATGTTTTGTGGCTAGTGTCAGTTGAAGAACCAAAACAACTACTCATTATCAGCATATCTGCTGGCAGCTTCTAAAGTCTTCTCTTTACTGGGTTTTGAACATAAACCCTGGATTCAAGAACCGATTATTTAAAGTTAATATATAAATATTTTTTTAGAAAAAAAAATTTGATTCGACATCACAAAATGAAAATGATAATTTGGGTAATAGCTAAGTAAGAACGAAGATAATTCTAGTATAGTTATATAGTTACATGGAACGCAATATGACTTCTGATATTATGTGAAAAGTATATCCATGGTGTTTTAATTGTTTTAATTTCTGATACCTAGATGAACTGTAAATTAGTATACAAACTGGTACACAGTACATCACCTAATTGATAAATTCATGAAACTATGAAATACGGAAGGGGATAAACTTAGAAGATGTTGTAAAACATGAATATAAATATTTGAAGATCATCCTTATGATCATAAATAGTTAAATACCAACAAAACTTGATATTTCAGCAACTCATCCTAATTCTCACTCCATAATAAGAAGGGTTATATGTTAACAAAATCTTAGTTTGTGATAACAACATGATAAATACATAACACAAGTACTACTAAAGCAAGGGAATGATAATGAAAATGAAAACAGATCTAAAGTGGAACCCCAGATAAGCCCTTGGATTCAGGAACATCAAGCCACTTAATTTCCACATGAAGCTCACCAGTGTTAACATTTCTCAATTTTAGAGTCATATATTGGATTACTTTCCCATTAGTCCATATGATCTTGCTCTCTTCAGCAAGGCAGTTAGAGTCATTTGGTTCAATCCTCTTCACCACATGGCCCTCTGGCAGCTCGCTTAATCCCACCTTCACACACAGAAGATATGGCTTCAAGTCGATATCCGCTTCCCCCATCTTGTCGTCCTTGGTGAAAGTGTCTTTGTCACAAACCGTCTTCAAAGAACAACAAAATTCAAACCCATCAACAAAGTTATTTTGGCAAGTATTTAAGGGCAAATGCTAATGCGTTTTAGAGAAAGTAAGGAGTGCAGTGCTCTCTGAACTGTATTCTAAACCCTAAACCTTAAATTATAAGTTCTAAATCTGAACCATTGATATAAAATATAATAAATAAAAAACTAAGATTTGTTTAACTCCTCACTTAGTAAGAAATGTTTAAGGTTAAGGGCAAAACGCAAAAATTTTACATTCCTACACTCCAGTGCCTTTTCTTTAGTTGGACAAAAAATCTGAAAAATTTTTTTCAAGACAATTGCCCTGTTTCTGTTTCAACATTCAACCATTTTGTACAACAAGCACCCCCTTTTAGCATTGCTTCCAAGAGCATATATCATTCTACAAAAGGTAAATCCATTGATAAAAATCGTTATAATACTTACAAGATGAATGGGAATATTAACATCCTTAATATAGAGTGTCAATTCTTCATTCCACTCAGGATTCAAGCTATCTTTCTCATGACGAGTTTTCAGTTTCTGCAGTAATTAAAACAAGTTAAAATATTCAGACCAAGTAGTTTAGAGCATTAGAAAAATTGAACTATTGATAAACATTCACGTCCAAGCTCACTTTAAACAACATCATAAGCCAACAGGGTATATTATTATGTCTTTTTTTTTTAAAAAAAAAAGTGCGACACATATGGAAAACAGGAAAAGAAATAATCATATGAATGCACATCTTAAAATAGAATTAGAAAGCATCATTAAATAGACCCAGATGCTCATTTCCACATATGGCTTAAACAGAAAATGATAAAATTAGAATAACATAACATAAATAACAAGAATCAACATCCACATGATGATAATATATGATCTCAACTGAAACCAATTAATCAAGGTTCAGGGGTGCATGCAGCCATAAAAAATAAATTAGAAATTAAAAAAATAAAAGAGAAAAGGGTTCTAAGTTCTAACCGTTTCCTCCAAGGTGACAAGGACATAAGGGTCACTGGAATCACTATCACAAGGTTTGAGGTTAGTGCCTCTTTTGATGCGTAGTTTGATGAGACCCAGAATGTTCTCCATTGAAAACCCACCTTTGTCTATTCGGAATTGCTATGTGCTAATGAAACGATGAAGAATATAATAAAAAGTTGCTATTCTTATTATTTTTCTTATTTTTTATTTGTAACACTTACACACCCTGCACAATTTGATTTGTTTGTGTTATTATTATATATATGAATCTGAACACTTACAACTTTGTTAAATGCAAGCATCTTAAAACAACGCACACGACAAAAAACCAATCCTCAAACTTGGTCCACACCTAAAAAAGAATTGTCCTTTTTTTCTCTTTTTCTTGTGGTAGATAAACAAGTTACAGGGTCAATAATAATTGTCAAAATTTATTTACACGTACTGGTAAAAACATGTGGCTCTCATGGATCACGGGTTTTTTCATCTCTCAATCTCTCAATTTTTTTCAGGTGCATGTGTTTCGTTTGGTCAACTGAGCTTTAAATGTACCGTTTAAATTAGAGTTATTACTCAAAATCGTCCCCGAAAGATACCTCGATCTCCATATTAGTCCCCGAAAGATAAAGTTAATCAAAAGAGTCCCCAAAAGTTACACGAGTTAATCACGTTTGTCCTTCCATTAACTGCGTTGGTGACCTGGCTAACTGTTGCTGATGTGTGTGGTTAGCCTCCAACGTGGAAGAGGCCCACGTGTGATGACGTGTTGCTGACAAGGTAAGTTTGAGAAAACAGTTCAAATGAGTCCCTAAGTGTTTGAAACCTAATCCTAAATTCCACGATAAATAGGTCGCCTTCATCAATCAGATGGCCATATAGCTGGGTTCGTGTTCAAGTTGGTGGTTTGGGGCAACGATGGAGGCCGGAAATGGAGGCCGTGGTGGCGGTGTGTCGTTGTTCTCGAACGGGAGTAATGGTTCCAGCGCCTCAATGCGAAGCCGGAGGAAACCCCATGAAGAATCATGTTTCTGTGGGTTGAAGGCTGCGATAAGAAAGTCTGGGACAGCAGAGAACCCAGATAGACTATTTCGTGCATGTCCAAGGTACCGGGTGAGTGTGGTGTAAGATTTTAAGGGTTTTTGATGTTGTTTTGTGTGTTGGGATTTTGTTTGATTTTTTGTTTTGTGATTTCTGAATTTTCAGAAGGGCAGTCACTGCAACTACTTTAAGTGGGTTGAGGATGATGAGTATGAAGGGATGGGCCAAGGTGCAACGAAGAAAGATTATGGGGCTGAGCTGCAGGTTGATAGTGACTATGATGAATGGAGGTTGAAGGTGGCATGGAGACTGGGCAGCTTGGAAGCTGAAGTAAAAGCATTGAAAATGTTAATAGTTTTCCTGTTTGTGGTAGTTGTGCTTAATGTGATTGTTTGTAGTTTGTTGTGTCGTTCCAAGTAAAGCAAATTCCAAACACTTGATGGTGTAATGAGATGAATCCATTGAATGAGAATAGATGTTTCATTTGGTTGTTTTATATGAAGACAACACAATCCAATTGAAAGGTTCCAAACCAATTCGGTTGACTATTAAAGTAACATGTACTAAGGAATGGACATAATTAGTAGTGAAAGTAGTGTTAAACATTGAGTAGATAATGTAAACATAGGAAACAGACCAGATCAAAGTCATAAGCTTTTACATGAGGATACATAACCTAAAGTATCCTAGACCAAAATAAAAGGGCATAGTACAACTTGCATTGACATAGATAACGAAAATGTACATAATGTCACTCCAACTGCCCTGTGCAAAATAACAGAAAGTATCCTCACACAAAAAAACGAGTTCAACGACAATACAATTCAACACTAATCAAAGTTGTTTATCAGTCTTTCTTGGGGGCTTGAAGGCCGGAGTAGGAACGAAGGTCATAAAGTCGGCCAGTTTTTTAGCAGTGGCTGAACTAGTCCCCTTGATTGTCTCAGCAGAGATAGCAACTGGTGCGGCTACAGTAGCTTTAGGAGACGACTGAATTCTGGCTTTCCCTTTAATGACCTTTAGCTTCGATGGCCTAGCAGCGAGTTGTTCCTACACAAATTAATGGTACATCTAGATTTAGATTTAGCTTATTAAATAAATGAGAGTTATGAAATAGCTAATGTTTAAAATGAATCACATATGGCTGATTACCTGTTGTGTTTCTTGTGTTGGTGGTATACTGTCACACTGGCTAACATCAATAACTGTCGGGGTCTGTGTTGGTGCTGCAGCTGAATTAGGTTTAGCTGGGACAGTGGTTGCTTCAGGGGCAGCCCCTTCTGCAGCAGGGGCAACCAGAGCTAGTTGCAGCTGCAGCTGCCTAGCATGCTCCTCAGCTTCAGTTGCTTTCTTCTTTGCGCAGCTTCGCTTGTTGTGTCCTATCTCACTGCAATACATGCATCTGATAGGGTTGTATTTCCTCTTCATCTTTGTTTTTGACCCAGTGGGTTGTTCGTCCTTCTCTCTTCTCCTTTTCTTGGTTGGTCTTCCAGGCTTTGCCTTAAATGGTGGTGGGACGGGTGCTGGGTGTGGAGTTTTTTCCCACAGATCCTGACCTTTCACTGGATTCACATTGAAGCAATAAGTCTTCCTGTACGCTTCCATCTTCAACCAGTCGTGACAATAGTCTTCAGCATGTTTGTCATTCTTATCTTGTATAGCTGAGATTGCATACATACACGACATCCCTTACATAGAGAAACCAATCATTATTTTAAACTCGTGCATAAAAGTAAATTATAGTAACTAAATGTTGAATTTTTTACCTGTTAGTTGCCAAAAACGACAGCTGCATGTATGCTTTCCCAGGTCAACCACCATATTGGTTGGCCAGCCATGAACTTCATACAGTTCTTCCTTCTCATCACCAGACCATTGAGGAGCCCAGTGGCTAGACAACGCTGTCATGGCTTCGAGTCTGCTCTGCTGAACAGGGGGGAGAATCCCTTGATAATTCTCTAGCTTCTTCCGATTGTCAACAATACTCTTCATTATTATTCTTCTTACTTCCTCAGCTAATGTCAGAATCGGCTTGCCCCTATCATGCTTGATTTTTGCGTTGAAAGACTCGCAAGCATTGTTGCATATGTTATCCACCTTTGGTAGTTCACTGAAGTGGGCCTTTGTCCATGCATCTTTTGGCCACTTCTCGAGATATTCCCATGCTTTTTGATTAATGAGCTTCACTCTGTTCATGTTTCTGTTGAATTCAACTGTTGTCCTAGACCGAGCACATTCCCAAACCATATCCTTCAGTTCAGTACTAGACCACTGTTTTGAGAAATTGCGCCATAAATGCCAGACGCAGAATCGATGGTGTACCCTGGGAAATACTTCCTGAACAGCTGGTATTAATCCCTGCAAGTTGAAACAAACACGAGAAGATAACATGTCAAATTCGTCCCTACGATAACTTCATTAAATCAAATACATCCCTCAATGTTACTTTATTAAATCAAAATAGTCCCAGTATTGTCTTATCAGAATCAAGAAAGTGCTAACCTTCTGCATGTCTGAAATGAAGCACTACTTGTTCTCCCTGTAGTCTCCCAGATCATTGTGCAGTAACTCAAGGAACCACTTCCAGTTGTCCTTATTTTCAACACTGACTATGGCATAAGCAATCACAAGTATGTGATTGTTAGCATCCTGCCCACAAGCTGTTAAAATCTGACCCCCATGTAGTGTTTTCAGAAACGCTCCATCAAGACCAATTAAGGGTCTGCAACCAGCCTTAAAACCCCTCTTGCAGGCATCAAGGCAGACATAAAAGCGATCAAACAGGGGAGGACTCTCAGGCATGGGGATAACAGACACTTGAACTGTGGATCCGGGGTTACTAGTCAGCAACTCATTGGCATAGTCCCACACCAACCCATATTGAGCTATCTCATCACCCTCAACTATTTTCCTAGCGGCTTTCAAAGCTCTTGTAATGCAAGTGCTATTGAGATAGACGTTGCACTTTCTAACAAACCAGTCATAAACCTCTCGATGCTTCATGGTTGGGTGTTTTCTAAGCTTAGGAACTAGTTTACTCAGAGTCCAGGTTTGGGTTGCAGCTCTGTTTTTCCTCCTTCTAGGACAAGTGTGATTATCTACTAGTGTCTTAATTTGCCAAGAACCATCTTGCTTATTACATGCACAGTAAACTACCCAGGGACAATCTTCGGACTTGCAGACAGCCCTAACTCTAACTTTGTCATTTTTTGAAAAGAAAATATTTCTACCCCACTGGATTGTATAATCCCTAGTTGCTTGCATGAATTCAGACTTTGATTTAAATACCATACTCACCTCGAATTTCAACTCTCCAAACTTTGTTTTTTCATTGAACTGAGGGAACACAGCTGGTGCTTCTTCATCAGACTCCAACACCTTATCAGAATCCTCTGAATGCCAGGAGTCAGCATCTGAGGCAGCATCACTATCTTCTAAATCTGCTAACAAAGAAGTTTAACACATTAGAAACCGTAACATTTGCATAATAATTTAGGAAACAAGTAACCCTAATGGAATTAACATACCAGACTCAGAACTTTCTTCATCCTCAGACCCCTCATAGTTGGAATCATCGGTGTCTATCTCTTTATCAGCTAGTCTTTTCTTAGGGGGCTTCTGCTTTTCTCTGACTTCAGACCTGCTGTCCCTTTTTCTACTTCTTTTTCCCTTTCCAGAGTCACTGTCACTCTCACTGCTATAGAGGTTGTCTCCTACAACCTTTGGAGGCCTATACAGTTCATCTTCAGTACTCTCATAAGAGTCATGAGAGTCAGTGTCATCTTCCTGGAGTTGAGCTTCCTTCACTTGTCTTCCAGATCTTGTGACTCTGCATCCACTGCTAGTTTGTTTGTCCTTTGCCCCTTGTGAGTTATTGCCTGCCTCTGATGATGAATTTGATTGAGGTGGGACTGATTTGGCCTGATAACTGGTCTTCTTGGCCTCCGAAACAGGCTTCATGGGCTGAGCAGTTGTCTTCTTGGGCTGAGATGTTGTCTTCTTGGGCTGCTGGGCTGCTTTATTGGGCTGAGACATGGGCTTCACCTTTGGTTCACTGGACTCAGATATGGGCTTCATTCTAGGATTGGGCTGTGACTTGGGCTGTGACTTGGGCTGTGACTTGGGCTGTGGGTTATTCTGTTGGGGTGACAGGTTTGCTTCTGGGACTGAGGATCAATTCTTGTGGGTTTCTTCACAGGTTGGGAGCTGCACTTCCCCTGTTTCAACCCTGCTGCTTCCACATTCACTACTTCATCCTCAATCTGGTCTACTATACAAGGCTGAGAGATACAATGCTCCAGGTAGATATTGATCAGATTGTGGTTTCTCCTGCAATCCCTGCACATGGCAACCAAGTCTGCGTCTGTGACCAAGCTTCTCAACCCTGATGAAAGAGGAACTCCAGGATCTTTCCACCAACAACTTCCAGCTTCAATGTAACCCAACTCCCTATAATAACCCCTTACAAAGAAGACGTCAAGCGTGTCTCCTTCAACCCCCGTCAGCACCTCTGTATTATCGGGTTCGTATACCATATCTCCTTCAGCATTCTTCTTAAACAGTCCCCCATGGTGAAACACAAAGGTCATCGGAGGACCTTCCATCTACAAGCAGAAACAAGAAAACCTCCTTAGCCCACACAGATTGCAACTGCCTATTCTCAATCATAACATAAGAAACCCTAACCCCAAAACAAACATGCAACAACGAAAACTAACTCCCATTAACATCAAACACCCATAACACAATATCATCACAACGGCATTCAAAGCAATGTATTCTAACCTTAAACAACACTCACACAAACCCCTACCCCTAAAGACAGAGATATACAGAACGCCACCCCTAACACATCAGCCTACAAACTGACTTCAAAAAAAAGGAAAAAACTTTAATGCTTACCTCTAACCGTCACGCTTGCTTCTTCCACAAACAATGTTGCTAACAGCTGACGACCGCTCTTCTCAGTACCTACAGCTACTCGGCTTTGATCGTCAGCCAACGAGGACAAACGTCGATGGCGATGTTCGAATGCAACGTGAAGGGGTTAGGGCATGGCTTGACGGAGACGAAACAATTTTGGAGCCAAACGTGGAGATACTCGTTAGGGAAGAGGGTGACTCCATTCTGCAACGTTTTGAATCCACTATCTCCACGAAACGACGCCGATTCATGTCTATCTGGACATTCCCTCAAAACGGCGTCGTATTCCTTCTCTGCCAGCATGGAAGTTAACGTGCCACGTGAGCAGACGTTAGCCATGTCATCAAGCAAATTGACGGAAGGATGAACCTGATTAACTCGTGTAACTTTCGGGGACTCTTTTGATTAACTTTATCTTTCGAGGACTAATATGGAGATTGAGGTATCTTTCGGGGACGATTTTGAGTATTAACTCGTTTAAATTAATTTAGATTGGTCAATATTCGATTAAATGTTGGTAATTCAAATCTTACTTTATAATAACAATAATTTATTAATTAATAATAAATTCTTAAATAAAATTCTAATTCACAACGAATTATTTTTTACCCAATTAAAAGGTACCTTGAAAAATAAAAAATTATACGTTTTAAAATTATTAGTCAACTCATTTATTTTTATAATTTATTTATTTTACTTTTTCCCTTTTTTCTAACGAAAAATAATAAAATTAATCGAAAAAATGACCAAACTCCAAACAATCAAATAAAACATGCAAGAGATTATTCATTACATATTTACATATTTAAATTGCACCTTTTTTTGGTAGTATTTAAATTGCAGTTTTATTTTTATGTTTTGTTCATTGTCAATCGCATTTTTTTTTTTTGGTCAGGGGCCTGACCAATACCTGGCCCAGACCCAAGACAGACGCTCCAAGCCCCCAAACTGACCGGAAATCAAACCTAAGATTGAAGATTAGGATATTTATGAGCAAGGCCCCTTTTAGTTTTTGGTTCGAATGGGCTTGCCTTTGATAGATGAATATAAGTTGGTCCATGCAAATTGGATATGCCCTTCTGAGGTTGCTAGTGGATCAGCAATGCAATCAGTCCAGATGATACTTTTTTCTTTTGACAAAGAATTTGATATTAAAGGTCCCGGGCTCAACTCCTACCCTGCAACCGAGGAAGAAAAAAATGGTAAGTATATGAGGACTGTGTGGGTGTGTGTTGTACCTAGGATTGGGGGTTGTCCAATCCATTTGAGGTACCTAGAATTGGGGGTTGTCCAATCCACCGACCAAAAAAAAAAAAGAATTTGATATTTTATTTTAGGATTTTACTATTCTATGTTATAAGGATATTAGTTAAGTATATTATAAAAAAATATATTTTAATATTATTTATTACAAGAATAAATTTTTTTACGTTTTTAATACATTGAATATATCAAAAATATTAAAATATTTTTTTATGAGATGCTTAATTCATTTTATAAAAATTTAGCTGAAAAAATGGGTAGTACTTATTCAGTTGTTTGTATTTAATAGCTGAAAAATGTTGATATTTTGTTTGTACGAAACCCAAAACTGATTTTGTTAATAATTTAGAGAACCAAAATGTAGTTACTAATATAAACACTAAATCGTGAGGTTGTGTAAAATTATTAGATTGTGATGTTTAGTAATATATAGATTTTACTGATATTCGAATGCATAATAATATTATATACACACAAAAAATTAATTATCAAATCAATTACTTATATAAAATATATATTAAAATATAAAATATATATTAAAATATATGTATATATATTAAAAATTAACTATTAAATCAAACACTATATATTTGTATATATATGTATATATTATTTAACTTATTTCATATATTTTTAATTTAATGTATATTTTATATTTCAATATATATTTTATATAAATAATTAAATTAGTGGTTAATCTTTTGTATACAATTAATATAGTTGTTTTATTTTCAAATTTTAGTGGAAGCACTTGCCCCACAATAAATAGAGTTGATTTATCTTTATCCACACAAAAAATGAAACTAAATTTATACTTATTGATATGTTCATTATAAATCAGTTACACATTATAATTCGACTCCATGCATTATAGATCGACCATTAATATCAATATCATACAAAACGTTCTAAATATTTTTATTTGTTATTATTAGCGTGATTGTAATTGATAACAGCTAATCCATATACTCTAATTATTGAAAAGGGTAAATCAAAAAGAAAAAGGTAAAATACGGGTCTAAAATTACTTTTTTAAAAAGAGTTTATGATTCACATATTAACTTGAGTGTTAGAGTATTTTTTATAGGTACTCACTCTTTTTGTTCTTTTATAATTGAAATATACCTCGTATCATTTGAAAGCTAGAAGATAATAATTTAGAAATAAGCTATATCAAAGTCCAACCACACAAGAAATTTCGTAAAAAATAAGTATCATATGATAAAATATCCAATCCTTCGGTTTTCATTGAATTTTTAAAAAATTAACCAAATTTTTTAAATTATTTTTATCCATTTATCCTTGACCACTAATACCATAACTACTTTTTTCTCAAATTCCAAATTTTTATAATTTTCCATCATTATTACCATCACTATCAGCACTAAACATTCTAGATAGAAATAATTGTTATATTGATTGATTTGCTAATTAATTTTTCACATGCACTAATATTTTTGAAGAGGAATGTTAGGGGGACAATAATTTTGTTGAACAATACGAACAACTACCAATTAAATAAAAACACATTATACCTCCAAATTAACCCTCTAAATTTTAATATTAAAATAATCATCCGTACACTAGTAAAATGAACTTTCAATATATCTATTATTTACATTGTTTAATATTTTTATTGTTTACCTGTACTTTTCCATTTTTGAATTATTCCTAATTGTGGAAAATGCAAACAAGACATACATTAGATTGGAATTATGTTGTTCCCTTTTTTAAAATTTTGCAAGGCCGGGTTAACTGGTCCTATTACATTAAACAAAATAAAGGGATATAATCAACTTGGTTCCAGCAGAAAATGTTCATCATATTATTGTACTCGTACATAGAGAACAAGGAAAAGACATTAAAGTATACAACTTTTTGTTAGAGGACATAGACATGGCTTTATCAATATTTACCATCTAGACATGCTTGCTTGATTGATAGTGATAACACATCTTCACAATTGCTCCTCTTCTTCAGGAACTTTCACTTTTGATCTTCAAGTGGAGATAGGATAAAAGTTCTTACCAATTATGAGTGACCCTATATGAATACCTTAACCTTAATTGGAAGATGCTCGCACCCACATGCCCAATAATGTTGCGGCTGCTTCGTCCTCAAGTAATTTGCGGTTATTGGATACAAATAAATTCTATGATCAATCTGCATGGATTATATAATTTCACAAAATAAAATGTAACAGGATAAATGTTTTGAGATCTTAATTGAACTATCAGTACTCGGGTCTTGTTACTATAAATTCGACTAATTTGACTCGACATCCTGTATAGAAAATAGAGATTGATAAGATTATTTTCCATTCTCAAAATTCAAACTCTTATCTATTGATTAAAGGATTAAGTTACCATCTTAATGAATTCCCATTGTTATGAAATAGTGTTTGAAACTTCTTACTAACAAAACTTTTCCTGTTAGCTTATCCCAATGTGCCACCTTCGGGTTTCATTTACCTAGAAAAATATCCTACTGAGAATATATATATATATATATATATATATATATTGTTTTTCAAGCAAGAAAAGTATATATTGTTTATTTGAGTTCAATTCGTTAATTAGTAGTAAAGTTTGAAGAGAATTTTTAGGAGACCGATATATAATTTGAAAAATAACAAATAATATGTCAATCATCAATCTAGATATACTGAAATTATTTTGAATGATCTTTACTAGATAAAGAATAATTGTCTAAATATTTTTTATATGAATTTCATTTAAGATAAGATCTTTTAATCTCATCGTTGTCGTTTGAATGATGTTGTTAAATTTAAATTTGTTTTTAGGATTTTTTTTTTTAAATTAAGATCAAACTCATAAAATGTGACTCTTTGAATATTTAAAAATTGTATCAGATTATTTTTTTATAATTTATTGAAATATTAAAATTATAAATAGATATTGATATTATAGAAGATGTATTTTTTTCTTACTTGAACATTAGCCTTCTTTTTAAAAAGTATCAATTATTTGAATTTTTTTAATCATTATAGTTGTGAAAAAATTAAAATATATAACATGTTAAATATATAAAAGAAATTACAGTTACAACGATAAATATTAAAAATTATAATATATACTTATTGAATATTTGAATTTTTTTTACTAGTAAAAAAATTTAATTAAGGAACTAACAAATATAAAATAATATTAAATTATAGATAAAAATTTACTTAATTTTTTAAAAATGATACATGAAATTATAATTATTTAAAACTTAGTTTGGAATTTGAAATATTGAAACTTTGAATATAATAACACTAATACTTATTTAATATTTTAATTTTATGTCTAAAAGAATTAATTTAAAAATTAATAAAACATAAAATAATATTAAAAGAAACAAAATTGATAAAAAAAATTAGACAATAAAAATAAAATTGCTAATATTTTTTTCAACTTGAAAGACTTACCAATTAGATAAATAACCAAAGTCCAAAGCCCATTATATACGTTAATATCTTAATTTTGTGTCTAAAAAATCATTTAAAAATCAATAAAACTTAAAATAACATTAAAATAAATTAAATTAATAAAAAAAATTTGGCAATAAAACAAAAAATTGCTAATATTTTTTTCAACTTAAAAGGCTTACCAATTAGATAAATAATCAAAGTCTAAAAGCTCATTATGCGAAATTTAAGATGAAAATTATGTTTGGTTAGAAAGAAAGAAATAAAGAGGAACGAAATAGAAAATTAAAAAAATGAAAAGAAAGAAATTGAATGAATTTTTATTTTTTATTTTTTTAGATGTGATTAGATGAAAGGAAAATAAAAAAAAAATATTATAAAAAATAATTTTATTTTTGTATTATAAAATATATTAAAAAAGAGATAATATTAAAAATAGAGATACATAACAAATTTTCTCTTTCTTTTCTTTTTAATATTGAGAGAAAAAATTGGTGAGTCTCATTTATTTTTTTATACTATTCAATTTTTTTCTTTAATTTCTCTTATCAATCAAATAATAAAAAATATTTATTTTTTTTAAATTTTCTTTCCTTTATTTTTTTTTGTCTTTTCATTTCCTCTCAAATAAACATAGGTACGTGCCAATGAGTTATAACTCAAATAGCATAATTTTTCTATACTTATTTAGAGATTGTAGGTTCGAATCTCTCTATTTTTGGTAAAAAAAAAAAAATACATAGGTATGTAAATGAATTATGTGAGTTTCAAACGTATACAATTGAGTTTGCAATGACAGATGGGCCAGTTACTAACTTATAACCTTTGAAGAAGCACTACTCATTTTTCTAAAAATATATGGGGAGTCATCGTTCCATTGCCAATGACAAATGCCAATGAAAAGTTTTGTCATTGTCATTACTCGTTAACAAGAGGATAAGTTAAGGTTTTGAGTTTGAGATGAGTCAAACTTAAATCAAATTTAAATTTTAATAAACTCATTAATTTATTGGCCTAATTTGATTCAGCTTGATTTATTTTCAGTCTAATTGATAAATTAGTCATTTTAATTTCAAATATAAATATATTTTTTAGATTACACTGATGAAATTCGGATTAATATACATAATATAATTAAAATATTTATACAATTATAATATTAAAATTTTGATTTAAAATATCATGTTTAACTTTTTTTTAATAAATTATTTTAAAATAATTCATTAATTTAAATCTTTATAAATTTTAGGCTTGTCTAATAATTTTAAAAAACATTAATCATCAATCCATATTTCCACCCCAACCCTAGATTGTTGCATACTATTCTAGAAATGATTAATCCTTCTCATTGATAATAATTAATCGTTTCTAACTAATATATAGCTATCCTTAAATATATACTTTCTAAATAGTATATATTAAGTATAGCAACATAATGTGCCTCATTTTTTTTTATATGGATCGTTGTTTATATGGAGAGTTTGTGTATTTTTAATTAATATAGAGTCAATTTTTTTTAAAAGAATTCTAAAACACAAATCGAAGATATTGAATTGGAGGGAAAAGAAAACTGATGATCTGATTCGAGAAAAATTGAATTCAAATTTTGGAAGCTCACAAATTAAAGGATTAAATTTGTATTTTAAAAATTTTAAAAAATTAAAGTTCACAAATTATATGGTTAAATTTGTGTAAATTTATAAATTAAAAAATTAATTTTGTATTTTAAAAATTAAAAAAAGTTAAACTTTACAAATTAAAAAGTTAAATTTGTGATCTGTATATAAAAAAATATATTAAATTTTATATATTATTAAAGAACATTACTAGCTATAAACCCAATATCAAAATTAAAAAATGACAAAATGTGCATAGAATTTTTCTTCTAATATTTAGCATATATATCTTAGATGCGATATCATCGTTGTTGTCAAGCACGGATATTGAGTATTGAGTAATGGGCTAATGGCCTTGGTTTCTTCAAAATTTTAAAGAATTATATTTATACATAATATATATATTTATGAAAATAAAAAATATTATATAATTTAATAATTTTATATATATTATTTTTTATTGTATAATAAATTTATGTTCTAATTATTTTATTTATTATTATTTTTTATTTAATTAATTTAATATTATATACTTAAATCTTTATATATACTTTTTAAATTAATTTTTATAAACTCATCTCTATATTTATTTTTAAAAAATTCATTTACTTTTTAATATCAACATATTTAATATTTATATTATAATCTAGTTAAAATATCAATAATGACTTACATAATTATATTTTGATAATTATATTATGAATTTTAAAATTCTTTTTATAAAAGACATTCATTTTCTTTTAAATTTATATTCTTAAAAGAGAAAATTACCTTTTTTTTTATTTTGACTTATCTAATTTCAGCTATAATTTATTTTAATTTTTGTATCTCGTATTTTATAAAGATGGTATGTCTTTTAAATAATTAATAATTTATAATTTATTTTTAATTTTCTTAAAATTGTTAAAAGAATTAATGTTAATTAATAACATATGTGATCATTCTTTAACTAAACACATTATAAATTATTGATATTTTATAATTTTATAATGTATTATTGATATTATTGTCTCTTTTATATAATTATTATGTCAAAGATAAAATTATAAAAAAATTAAAAAAAATTTATATATGAATAAAATCAATTCAATAATTATATATTATGTTTAAATTACTTTTATGTAATAAAAAAATATAATAAAAAATAATTTAAAAAATTATCTAAAATTTAATCTTCCTGTATCAAAATTTTTGAAATTTTTTAATCTATTCCTAATTGTTCGTTATACTTGTACTTAGACTCAATAAATGTAATTTTATTAGTAGATATATTTGGATTGGAAAGTGTTATGGACCCAATTTTCGAATCCCACACCTAGAACGGCCTCCCAATCCAGCTATCTGAATTTAGCCCGTTCTCCCCTACTAGAAGGCCCCAACCGGCCTGCTAGATTTTCTAACCAACATATTCAAATTCAAATACTCCTTAGACCATTGGGGAGACTTTGGAGAGGAATCAAGTGAGCTTGCTTTCTTTGATGTGGGACTTTTGTCGGAAAGACTTTCGATACTTCACCTTAAATACTCCTTAAAACCAGACCGATTAAATCATCGGCTCTAATACCACTTGTTGGGCAAACCGTGGGGAACTCTCAACCATCAGGAAGACTTCGGGGAGGAATCAAGTGAGATAACATAAGATAAGAAGACACCATATCCAACTCAAAATCTTAAGGTATCAAGTTAATGGGTCTCTCATCTTATAAACTTCTCACTCTTCCTTGCTTTCTTTGATGTGCGACTAACTTCAACACTTCTCACACTTGCAACACTAACACTTATCTTAGCCAAATAAGATAAGATAAGATAACTACCATCACCTATATAAAGGGGAGCTCTAAACGCCCTTTGGTACGTCACTCATTCCACTCACCTCATACCTCTTAGATCTATTCTAACTTAAACGTCTGAGTGTTTTTGCAGTACTAACCCCATTGCTCCAATTAGACGATTTGGCCACCGTTTCAACTCGCAAGTCTTCGATTCATCTCACAACTCGTACCGAAAACTTCCAGTACAGAAAGAATAAAGATCGCACTGATTTTCCAACCCACTAATCTCAAAGATTTCTTAAGAATTCTCATGCTAATAAAAAGAAGAACAATATCTTTGGACAAACACAAACGTGTTTTTGGAGTGCGGAACTTCCTTTTTAGTGCAGGGCAATGAAAAAACCTCCCATCCCATGATGCTTCCTTTAACAAAAGCTATATGCATGTTTTTTTATTATTGCAAAATTCATCTTTAATTTATATGAAAAATATTTAATAACCTGCACGTACAGATTCATATCTCATAAAGTATAGGGGAAGAAAAAGAAGATACCATTTGACTATCTAACAAAAGACTTACATGGAGTGGCCCCCCTTAACACAATTTCTCTTCATTGCTTAGTAGATACTTACTTGCAAATAACTTTATATATTTTTTAAGAAGTAATCAATGGCAGAAATACGCATTCCTCCAACTAACTCAACTAATACCAATTTTTTTACTGACTGCATGCTTCTACATACATTTACATAAAAGTTTGGATATCTATCTAAAATGTAAAATTAACAATTAGTGACTGAATAATTATTAGACAGCTTAATTAAGATTATAAATAATGTTAGAAAATTAATATTATGACAATCAATTTCAATCAATATTGTAGCAGATTGGTAAATAAGTTCAGTACGAAGTACACTAAAAATAAACTTTTGTTGATGTTTCTTTAATTGACTTTTAAATATTTTTATTTTTAAAAATTTTATATTTTTTTCTTACATTAAATGTTAGCAACAATATTCGTTTTCAAGACTTTCTTTAATTCTTTTAACATTAGAGTATTATAGCCATATATAATTTTAAGAAATGTGTAAGATTTAATAGTCATATCTTTATTTAAAGAATGTGATGAGACTATCTTAATTATTAGAATGAGATTGAGAACTTTTGAATCTTTCATTTGTAGTTTTCAGATGATTAAAGATTACGTAATAAAGCAAGTAGAATATTTTCTACCTTTAATTGGTTCATGTCTATTATTATTGTTATTTCAATAAATTCTAAAACTTGTAAGCGAAGGATCTAACATAAACCAAATTAACAATTCGAGTAATAATTTCACAGGTAGATATAGATAGAATCAGTGATCTGTATTCGAGTCAAAGACCCTTTTGAGACGTAAGCTTTGCCTTTTTTATTTTTCTTCATATCTTTTTGCAGTGAGATCACATGCAAGGCCTGGGGTGATTAGAAGCCAATCTTAATGTTAGATGCGGGTTGAAAAATTTTGTATAAAATTTATTTTATTTTATTTATAAATTAAAAATATTCTATTTCTAATTCTATTCGTTTTTAATTTATGGGTACTCGATTTTATTATTGGGTTATAAAAAGAATATAATGTTATTATATAACTTGATGATAATTTAAAATAAAATTGATTTTATGTAAAAAATAAAAGTATTAAATTATCAATTAGTAATCTTCTTTTAGTAGCTAAGGATCTTTTATATTTAATGAGAGATCTTTAATTCAGCATCTACTTAAAACATGTTTTTATATAAGTATATCCTTTTTAATAATTAAATCTTTCTAACGGTCCTTTAGAATAATTTTTCCTATATATATATATATATTCTGTACAGGTTGGTCGGATAGAATTATATTGAGATTCAACTCGCATCCTATTCAATCCGCACAAAAATTTTATCTGCACTCTATCCTATCCAATGCAGATTAGTTGACAATCTTACTCAATCGAATAGAATCGAATTGGACAAGTAGGACACATGCTACCACCCATAAGGGTATGCCATTTAGTTTCAAGTAGGGAAAAAGAAGTTGAAAAATAAAAATGAAAAGAAAAATAATAAAATATCTTTGTTAGGCTCTGGATGAAATTAAAAGTGAAGTCCAAAAGGTACCAAATAAAATTAAAACCCTATCTCGCATTGTAAATGTTTATTATTGATACACAGCTAGCTAGATATATTGATATGATGCATGGTTGAATCAAAGGAAGGAAGGTTAATGGTTATCTACACATATTGTCTATATGCCCTCCAATGCTTTGACAAGACAACTTGTTGATTTCGTTAGATTTGCTATTCATTTGACAGTGACAAAATTGATTACTCCTTCAATTTTATTGGGTGATTTTATATGCCTAAGTCGTACGGTAAAGGTTTTGTGTCACGTAGACTAATTAAAATTATTTGAGAAGATGCATGCATGATAGATATATATAGAAACGATTTATAAACTTAAACTTTGCTATTATATTATAATTTTTTGGATTTTTCTTTGATTGTTTTAGAGTGTTATATAAAATTACATGTAGGGATGACAATGAGAGAAGTTATAGTAGATTTTTATTGTATCTGATTCTATCTGTTCTATTTTAATATATATATATATATATATATATATATATATATATATATATATATATGTATAATTCGTTTTATTTTTATTTATGGATAGTAAAAATTTACACTCTAATGTACTTCATTTTTATAACTTTAATTTTAAAATTTAATAAATAAAATTAAAATTTAAAATTTATATAATCATTGATCATTTTTAAATATAAACTAAAATTTATACAATGTTAAACTACATAAAAAAAACAATAGTATCTAGTCACGGAAAAGTGAGGAGGTGGTGTAGCAGGGAGTTGAGTGAGGATGCAAGGCTTAGGGGAGGAGGTTTGACGGCAAATGGAGGATGAGACAAGGTTGGGCGAGGCTAGGTCACTGGGAGACGAGCATGAGCAGGGGAGCAGGCGAGGCTGCGAGACGGCAAAGAGGAGGAGGGAGGAGCTGAGGCCTGCGAGACTAGACTGTGTTCCCGTAAAGTTAAGTTACTTAATTTCTTTGTATATATAAGAGTCTCTTTTGACTTTTGAGATTAGGTAACTTTTTTTTATATATTAAGAATCCAACTCTATCTAGATTTTTTGGCCTAAAGAAATTGTAATATAATATCATAAAATTTTTTATTTTAAAAACTTAAATTAATAAAAATATCTATATAAATAATTATATCTTTAATACATAAGCTTCATAATAATCTTTTGCTCCTAGAATTTAGAAATATTTTTATTATAATTTTTTTTACACTACAAGAAAATTGCTGAATACCGTCGAAGTTTATCGTCAGATTATTTTGTCCAATGTTAATTACCAGCAAATTTTGCGTCGAATTTTACAATTAATATGATAAAAATAAGCGGTTGGTTACCGTCGAATTTTTTTTATGATAATTTTAGCGCCGTATTATGTTTTATGGCACCCATTTACCGTCGGATTATTCCGCCAATAAATTCGACAGTATGCAATTTTTTTTTTGCACAATTAGTAGTCAAATTAATTTTTTTTTTACAAAATTAGTGCACAAATTTTAAATACCAGAAATCAACTAATAATTTTATTAAATATCAAGTATCTGAATGTAATAAAAAGTCAAAGAAATAAAATACAATGAAATAGACATAAAATAAATTAAATCCCTAAACTCTACGGATCCTGGTAATCGTCGTCATCTTCATCTTCCTCCTGCTGAGGCGGCGGACTAGGTGCTGATGTCGATGCCCCATTGCCTCCAGTGTGCATTTGCTTGTAGTACACCGTCAATTGGTCTCACAAATGCTCTAGCCGTTCCAGCTTCTCTGTCAGCTCCGACCTGATGGCAACGGTGTCTCCCACGCGTGCAAGAAGTTTGTTGTATCTCTCCTCAGACTGCTAAGCTTGTTGGTGAAGCTCCTATGTGAGCTTCTGCACCTCTTTTCTCAAGTCGATAACTTTTTCGGGATCAGCAAGGCTGGTGGCAGAGGTAGAGGCAGATGAAGCCACCAATGTGGAGGTGCGGAAGCTGCTGGTGAAAAACGACCCTAACCTGTTGACGCAATTCTTGTAACACCCTTACTACCAAAATGTCACGCTTCCGTCTCCGCCACTCTGATAGTGAAGAGTATTACGACGACTTCCATACTTAATAATAAAATAGGAGTCTTTGCAAAACTTGAACCATATAAACTATTCATTTTAAAAACCGGAAATACTTTTTATTAAAATCAACAAGCATATATAACCAGAACTCACACTACAAGAATTTGACAGATTAGCGACGAATTTTTGCGAGAAATATTTTTTGTCACTAATCCGTCACTAACTTGCGAGGAAATAGTGACGTACTAACGACAAAATTAATGAGCGGTCACAAAATATCTGAACTTGAGAAAAGCGACTGATTAGCGAGAGATTTACGAGTAAGTTTGTTTCTCGCAAATTAAGTTTCGTAGCTAAAAAAAGAGCGAGAATAATTTCCTCGCTAATTTGTCACAAAATAATTAGCGAGTAACAATGTTCTAGCAAATCAGTCACTTGGAAGTTCAATCGAATAAAAGAAAAATAGCGAGGGATATTATTGTCACTATTCCGTCGCAAGTGTTTGATATACAATTAGCGAGAAATAATTCACATACTAGTTCGTCGCTAAATAAACTTTGTGCGAAAAGGCTAATTAGTGAGGAACAATGTTACTAGCTAATCCGTCACAAAGACTTGAAATGCATTTTGCGATGGACAAATTCCTAGCTAATTTGTCACCAAAGTTTTTATTTTTAGCGAGCAACTAGTTTCTCGCTAATTTGTCGCATAATATTGTAAAAATTCAGTGACAGAAAACAGTCATCGCTAACCCGTCGCAACGGAAAATCATTCAGCTACGGAAGTGTTCCTTGCTAATTAGTCGCTAAAGGGGAAATACAGATATTGAATGCCTAGAACCTAAGTAGTGAGAAATTTGCGACCGTTTAACAACCGACACACTTCGTTCGCTGATTTCAAGTCGCTGATTAGCGAGCGAAATACATTTGTCGCTAAGTTGTCGCAAGTTTAATTTAGCGAGCGACTTGGCAACGGCAATATTGTCGCAAAGCAAAATCTATATCCTACCTAATTTGTAGTAAATTACTCGCTAATCTCGTTGGAAATCCGTCGCAGAATCGTAGTAAATCCAAAGCTAACCGAGAAAATGTTAGAAGTAATTGGTCGCAATTGAGTCACTAATCAAAAGCTTATTTAGTGAGGAATTAGCTGCCGCTTAACAACTGATAGACTTTCCTCACTTATTTCATGTTGCTACTAATTTGTGAGGAAATACGTTAGTCCTTATTCTCTCACTACTTTAACTAGTGGCTCACGTGCCTGTTCAGCCGCTTTTCTATTGAGTTTAAGAAATTAATTTTATATTTTTATTTTTAAAATTAGTTGATTTAGTTTTAATAATTAAAAATAAATATTAAAAAAATACATTCAGTTATTTAACATGTAAATTGTGTAAAATAAATAAATTTTAATGAAAAACAAGATGAAAAAAATATTTTGTTATTATTATATGTAACAAAATGAATATAAACACTTATTAATATTATATATAGATTAGTCATTTATAAATATTATTAAATTTATTTATTTACTCAATCTTGTTTTATTAGAAACAAATTTAAAAATTTATATCGAAATTATCCTTTATCTCCATCCATAATTCTAATAGCTAAAAAATCCTATCGAAATCATTTTTTTAATTTTTTTATTTTTAAAAATTATTTAATTTTTATTTTTATTAAATTATCTCATCATATTATACACTACCATTTTCTCTTATCCTTGTATATACATATATAACTATTATTGTCTCTGATTAATAGAACTAGCATTTTAAAAATTGGTCAAAAATATAATTATCAGTTAATTTTTCTTCCTTATTTTTACCGTTACCTTTTTTATTTTATACATAACTTCTATTCTTGTCCTTTTTTTTATTCTAATGAGTACATGTAGTACTCTTTTCTATCTTTTTAATGCTTAATGAAAAAAAGATAACGATAGATATGTGTATGAAAAATGGTTAAAAAAATTATGAAAAAAAATTAAAAACTTTAAAAGAATAATAAAACTAAAGATAATTTAAGATATTAAATATAAAAAGGTATTAAAGATGATTTAAGATATTAAATATAAAAAGGTTCCGGGGAAGAAGGTGCCGGGTGCTCTCTGTCTCGTCATCCCCTCGTCCTCATAAGCACGCCATCCTTGTGCAAGTCGTCGCCGGCAACAGCGGTAGTAAGTTCCGGTGGGCGGGTCTTCATTCGTCGTCTTACTTTGAGCCTCGTCGTCACAGCTTCCTGTGGCGCACCCGATTTGGTCAGTTCCAATATAATTAATTTTTTCTTTCTTTTTGTTTTAGTTGTGTTGCTGTAATTCATCATTGTACTTTGATGATGTCGTTGAAAATTGAATTTGTTGTTGATATTTATTTTTGAAACCTTTTGAATTTGTTGTTGTTCTAAAATGATCACTCAAATGTGTTCATAGTTGAGATAATTTGTTACTGATTGGACTTTGGGCTATAAAGTGTTTGTTTTGAAAAATAATTTATTAAATTAGTTTTTAAAAGATAATTTTTAAATAAACTTTTAGCACTTAAAAAGTTATTATTATTATTATTATTATTATTATTATTATTATTATTATTATTATTATATGATCAATTTTTTATTTATTTTATCTAAAAATGATTAACAATTCATGCATAATAATCTTATTATTGAGAGTACCTAAAAAGAGTACTTAAAAAAAAAAGTCTCATAAATATTTATAACATATAAAATAACATATTTTAATACTCTTTTTAGGTACTCTCAATAATAAGATTATTATGTATGAATTGTTAACTTTTTTGTACAAAGTAAATAAAAAATTGATCATATAATAATAATAATAATAATAATAATAATAATAATAATAATAATAATAAAATTATTGAGAATACTTTAAAAGAGTACTAAAAGAGTATGTTGAGTGAATAAGTCTATAATAAAGTGGGTATAATATATTTTTATTTCTCTTTCTTATAGAAATATTCCTGCAAGTTATTAATTTGTTCTTATTGAAATTAAAAAATTTAATTTTACTTTATATATTGATAAATATATAACTTTATTTAATTTTTATATATTTATATTTGTTATAATATTTTTAAAATTAAAAAACTATTATTAAATATAAATATTATTAGTTGTGCTTATTGAAAATTATTTTTAGTTTAATTTATCAAAAATAAATACTAAAAATTTATTTAAAAATTATCTTCTAAAAAATAATTTAATAAATTATTTTTCAAGACATAAACTTTATAGCCAAAATTTCATGCATCTATTAGATTCGAATTAGGGGAGACGAAACAAATATGTAAATCGAAGTCAATCCATTTAATTTATTAACATTCTAACCATGCACTTAATTCGAATCCACTTGATTCGAATTTCATTCCATTAACGTTTTTCACCTGATTCGGAAGGATTCGATTTACTACGTGTTTCATTAAATCGAATTTAATCAATTCGATTTATATAGAAATATCCTTTTAGAATTTGACTTGTATTTTCTGATTATTTGAGACATTCAGGTAACATTGATGTGTATTTAGTTTATTGAGGTGTTTTGCCCAAAAAATTAAATAACTCATAAAAAATTTATTTTTATTTTTATTTTTTATTTATTAATAATTTATTATTTATAAAATTGTTATTCTTTATTTTAAATTTATGATTTAAAAAACATAAAAATTAATTTTTTATTCTTACCCATCCTGATCTGAAAGAGCCCCAACGTCTCTCTCCCTTAAGCTCTCTCACCTTGCTCACGCCACCTCTCCCTCCAGCTCTCTCACCTCGCTCACACCACTCTCTCCCTCAAGCTCAGTCGCCGCCGCCAGTTGGTTAGCTTTCTTCACTGTCACCGTCTCACACCCAGCCGCGGAAGAAGGTTCCGGCGCTCTCTGTCTCGTCATCCCCTCGTCCACAGAAGCACGCCGTCCCTGCCGCTGTGCAAGTCGTCACCGACAGCAGAGTAGCAGGTCCCGGTGGGCGGGTCTTCATTCGTCGTCTTACTTTGAGCCTCGCCGTCAGCTTCTTGCGGCGCACCCCGATTTGGTCAGTTCCAATATAATTAATTTCCCCTTTCTTTTTGTTTTAGTTGTGTTGCTGTAATTCATCAATGTACTTTGATGATGTCGTTGAAAATTGAATTTGTTGCTGATATTTGTTTTTGAAACCTTTTGAATTTGTTGCTGTTATGAAATGATCACTCAAATGTGTTCATGGCTGAAATAATTTGTTACTGATTGAACTTGAATGCACTTTGATTTTGTTGTTGAAAGTCGAATATGTTGCTGAAATTTGTTATTAGAACTTTGAATTGGTTGCTGTTCCAAAATGATTACTTAATTTTGTTCATTGCCGAAAGAATTTGTCACGGATTGAACTTGAATGCAACTTGATTTTGTTGTTGAAGGTTGAATTTTTATTGAAAGTTGAATGTTCTGCTGAAATTTGTTGCTGGAACCTTGAATTTGTTAGTGTTCTAAAATAAAATGATCACTTAAATTTACTTTCTTGCTAACTGATTGAACTTGAGTTTTTTGCTGTCTTGCTTCATATTGTCATAAATTTTAAGTTCCTATTTTCTTGATGTTATGATAGTTCTGTCAATCTTTTGGATTCTTATTATATTAAAAGATATAACTGATATTCTGATTATTGAACCCGGCATATCTCTGTACTTTTTAACCTCATGAGTTGAAGTTCTTGGCATGAGATTAATGATACCCAATTGTTTTTGGGCTTTCTAATGGTTCAAATTATTTATTACAATTTCCTTCAAGCTTTGTATATTATCTTTTTATGATTTATATCTTTATTTTCAAATTGAATGTATTAAGTTTGTTACTTTATAACTTGTAGAAGGGGTTATTTAATGTGATTGTGAATAAAAACACGCATTAATGAAATTTAGGAAAAAAATACACGAGACTATGTGATTTATATGCATGTTAAACATTGGTATTACAACTAAAATGAAACTTTAGTCCAGATAATCATGGCGCCTGATAGGAGTTGGATGTCACGAAGGCAAGATTGCACTGGTCATCTAAGTGAGGAATTTAAGAAAGGTGTTATGGAATTCGTAGATTTTGTAGAAAGAAACCCGACAGTCATTGATAGTTTAGGTCGCATTCTTTGTCCATGCACAAAATGTAAGAACAGGATTAGGGATGAAATATTTTGGGTCGAAAAGCATTTGTGTGATCGTGGGTTTATGGAGGGTTATATAAACTGGACTGCTCATGGTGAGGAAAGATGGGTTGAACAGGACGCAACAAATGTTACCCAAGAACATGAAGAAGAGATTACAAATCCATATGTAGACATGGTTATTGATGCTGCAGGTGATAACTTAAACGTAATGGAAGGTTTAGAAGAGGATCCAAATCCATCAGCGTCGAAGTTTTATAAGTTGCTGAGGAGTGCTGACGAACCTTTGTGGGATGGCTGCACCAAGCACACAATATTGTCAGCTGTAACCCAGCTAGTGAACTTGAAATCAGAATTCAACATGAGTGAGAGTTGTTATAATCGAATGGTTGCCATAATCAAGAGCATGCTCCCAGAATCAGAGAAGTTGCCAGAAGATTTCTACCGGTCAAAGACAATGATTCAAGAATTGGGATTAGGATATGAGAAAATTGATGCTTGTCCTAATCACTGCATGCTATATTATAAAGAAACAAGTGACAAGACTAGTTATGTAGCCTGCACAATGTGTGGACACCCACGATTTAAGCCAAAGGCAGGGGATACAGTTAATAGCAGTAGAGATGTGCCATACTCAATATTGAGATATTTTCCTATTACTCCAAGACTTCAACGTTTGTTTATGTCTAAAATTACTGCGCAATATATGAAGTGGCACGTGGATGGAGTACGCCACGATGAATCGGTTATCACACATCCGGCTGATGCTGATGCTTGGAAACAATTTGATGCCACCCATGAAGTATTTGCCCAAGAACCTAGAAATGTTAGGCTTGGACTCTGCACTGATGGTTTTAATCTATTTTCTGGCTCGAAGACTCCATACTCATGTTGGCCTGTGTTTGTTACACCTTACAATCTTCCTCCAAGTATGTGCATGAGAAGAGAGTACATATTCCTCAGTCTGTTGATCCCTGGACCGAAGTCTCCCGGAAAAAGATTAGATGTTTATCTTAGACCGCTGATTGACGAGTTAAAGGTTTTGTGGGACAATGGTGTTACTACTTACGATGCATGGGAAAAGAAAAATTTTAACATGAAGGCAGCATTATTGTGGACTATAAGCGATTTTCCGGCTTATGGAATGTTGTCTGGTTGGAGTACTCACGGCCGACTTTCATGTCCGATTTGCATGAAGAACACTAAATCGTTTCGACTACAACATGGTGCTAAACCCTGTTGGTTTGATTGTCATCGACAGTACTTGCCTGTTGGTCATGCATTTCGTCGTGATCGATATTCTTTTAAAAAGTCAATTGTGGAAAAGTCTTTTCCACCAAAACGAATGAGTGGAGTTGAAATCTTAAATGAGTTGGACAAACTCGATGAAGCTAACTTTGGGGCAAATTCGAGAGGAAAAAATGGTGGCTTTGGTACCATTCATAATTGGGTGAGAAAAAGCATATTTTGGGAGTTGCCTTATTGGTCAACTAATTTGATAAGACACAATTTGGACATTATGCACATTGAAAAAAATATTTTTGACAACATCTTTAATACTGTTATGGAGGTAAAGGGAAAGTCAAAAGACAATGCGAATGCAAGAGAAGATTTGAAGCTAATATGCAAACGCCCTAACTTGGAGTTGGTATTCGAGAATGGAAAATACAAAAAACCAAAAGCCACATATGTCCTAGATTCTCAACAAAGGAGGATAGTATGTGAGTGGATAAAGCAATTAAAATTTCCGAATGGTTATGCATCAAATATTTCACGATGTGTTAATCTAGCGGATGGGAAGATATAAGGAATGAAGAGTCACGACAGTCATGTTTTCATGGAAAGACTAATTCCGTTGGCATTTCGAGATGTGTTGCCAAAATCCATATGGGGAGTGCTAACAGAGCTCAGCTTGTTCTTTAAAGAAATTTGTGCTACTGAAATACGCCCTGATGCTGTGGAGAAGGCAGAGATTTCCATTATTAAAACAGTTTGTAAGCTAGAAAAGATTTTTCCGCCGGCTTTCTTTGATGTGATGGAGCATTTAGTTGTCCACATTCCCTATGAAGCTAAGGTTGGAGGACCTGTGCAGTATCGATGGATGTATCCATTTGAAAGGTGTATGTTATACTTAAAACGAAAAGTTCGAAATAAGGCAAGAGTTGAAGGATCTATTTGTGAAGCATATATTTTGGAAGAAATTTCAAACTTTACTTCCATGTATTTTGAGTCAACAGTACAAACAAGGCGGACTCAAGTTCCCAGGAACGATGATGGTGGTTCAAATATGGATGAGAATCACTTGTCTATTTTTAGATACCCATGCCTTTCCATCGGGCGAGGTTCAAAAAAATACTTAACTGATGAAGAGCTTCATATCGTCCACACATACATTCTTGTCAACTGCGAAGAAATAGAACCTTATCTCCAGTAAGTTAGAACTAGTTAATATATTCATATTATATACACACTAATTTTACAACTAAATTGAATGTTAATTGATTACTTTATTTATTAGACAATTTAAGGATTCCCTGAAAGAGTTAGATCCAAATATCTCCGACGATGAAATACTAATTGCCCGCGATAAAGACTTTAGTAGATGGATAAAGAATCAGGTGAGTGATTTTTGAAGTTAAATATTTATAACAATTAAAATTATTTGTATTGCAAGAATGTATAACTTTCAATTGTTATTATATTCATTTGTAGGTAGATACAGGTCACATTGAAAGTAGAATGATTCAACAGATAGCTCATGGTCCTTCCAAGTCTGTCACTTCGTATAACGGCTTAAAAGTTAATGGATATAGATTTCATACTAAGGATCACGACAAAAATAAAGCTACTATGAATAGTGGAGTATGTGTTAAAGGAAATATTTATGGGGAAAATGACTTAGACTACTATGGCATTCTTGAGGAGATCTTGGAACTGTCATACTTAGGCTATGGAAATACTGTATTTATCTTTCGATGCTGCTGGTTTGACCCAATTAATGGAGTAAAAGTTGACGAGAGATATGGGTTAGTTGACATAAAGTATAAATCAAGACTACAATCAAACGAGCCATTTGTTTTGGCTGAGCAAGCACAACAGGTATATTACACAAAATACCCACATAGTGGGTATAAATCTAGTGGGGAATGGTGGGCGGCTTGTAAAGTCAGAGCCAAGCTCTTTATGATTGAGACTTTGCATGATCCAGATGAAGAACCCAACAATGAGCATGCTGATAGTAATGATTTTTATCAGGAAAGTGTATCTGATTTAAGAGCGCAAAGTGTTGTTTTGGAGGATGAAGTTATTACATTGTTTGATGCAAATGCTCCAATGGAAGAAGTAAACGTAGAAGATATAAATTGTCCAATTGACACTTTGCTCAATGATGAGCTCATCAACGATGATGAAGATTTTGATAGTGAGGATAGTGAAAGTGTCAGTTCCGAAGATGAGAATGAAGACTAATTTCGTATAGATTTGGTTTGTTTGCTGGAAAATCAGAATTGCAAATATTTTGCTTGATAGATGAGATTGTTGGTGGGGGGAAAGAATTGGCTAGAGCTCTAATTGGATAAAAAATTAATTTTATTTTTTTTGTTAATATAATTTTTTGTTTCAAAACTATTTGATAAGTATTTTTTTATTTTAATATTAATGTGATCTTATTTATATCATATTTTGTTAAAATTAAAATTATTATAAAAAATCTTTAAAATGTTAAATTATAAAAGCACACAATAAAAAGGTAATATAAAATTGTCCTAGTTTAAAGTTCTAGATAATATACGAGGTGAAATATTTGATAGAGTAGATTTTTATTCTCAAATATGCTTAAATATATAAAGCGTATTTTTAGAATGATAATGCTTCTATTGTATTTCTTTAAAAGCTTTGAATGTCGTCTATTAATTTATAATACAATTAATTTAATTTAATTTAATCTATAGTTGTTTTAATTGGACTTTATACTTATTGAGTCATATTTTTTTTAACAAAAAAATAACTATGAAGTCATTTTTATGTTTTTACAAAGGGACATTCATTATGTCATAATTTTAATAATTAATGTAAATTTTAAAAAATTGAATAAATTTATATTTATTTTGATTACATTCAAGAGTAAATGATATGAATTCTTACAGTCGAGAAATAGATTTAACTTGTTCTATAATAAGTAAGTTTTTCAATAATTTAATTTATAAGAAAAATTCTCATATTTTATTTATTCTACAAATTAAAAATTAAAATTAATATTCATAGTTTTGATTAACAAAATTAAATTTTTAAAAAGATAACAAACCTCTCTCTCGCTAATAACCATATTGGAACTTAAATTTGAATGCTAACTGATATTATATATTGTGTAGGTAGTTAGAGTATATTAAGAAAGTACGTTATTAATTTGAAAGTAAAATTATTTTGTGTAAATTTATTTTTAAGAAAGATTATTCTTGTTGAACTATTTTACTTTTATTCCTTAAAAATATATCCTAATAAAAAAATCTGTAACAATAATTTATATTTAATAAAAATATTTTAATGAGGTTACTCTAAAAAAAATTGGATAAAAATTTTTTTATTTAACGTAATTGACAAAAGAATTTTTTTAATAATAAATCTTTCTTTAAGAATAATATTGGAAGTTAAATTTAGACACCAATTATAATTATATATTGTATAAGTATCAAGAGTATATTAAATTAAAATAGTATGATAATAATTTAAAATAAAAAATTATTCGTTCTATATTTTATTAAAAAAATTACTTTAATTGGAGCCATTTTTATAATCTTACTATTGAGGGTGAGCAATCTTTTTTAAAATTATAAAAACGAAGGTAGAATAGAAAAAAGAAAATGGATACTAAACCTTTCATATTTCTATTATATATAAATAATATATATTTGTCTAACTTAATTTAACTTTCTAATAAGCAAGTCCTAATATGTTCTATATTCATCTACATTTTAAAAAAGAAAAAAAAAACAAAGAAATGTAGGATATACTATATTTAATGCGGTGCCGTTTTATATACAAAGAAATCTGATAAAAGAAGTCGTGAAAAATCAGCCACCTAACTTCTCCTGCCTTCACCTTTGTGACCTCAGTGCCAAAAACCTAGAAGGGCATAACATTCTTTGACTTGCTTTCGAACACACCATAGAAGAACATGCAACCTCACCTCGTCGTTGTTCTTCTACATGCCCAGCCACCACCGCCGTCGCGTTTGCTCCACTGTCGTGCGCGCTGCTATGCGTCATCCAAACTCCTCTGCTCGGTCGCGTGTTGGAGCCTCCACTCAGCCGCCATTTTCCTGCCGTTCACCTTCTCAATTGCCGCTGTGATTTCCCCAGGTTCAACCATCTCCATTGAGTATGAAATCTTCATCTCCCTCTCCTTCCCATGTTGATTTTCAGAATGTGTGAAAACTAAGGTGATTTATTGTTCTTGTTCAATATTGTATTAATTGTTCCGTTAGTATTTTAGTTGATATTTGTTTTAATTATTGAGTTGCTATTTCAGTTCAAGCTCTTCCATCCTTGTGCTTTTCTGTTCTTGATGGTTTTTAAGTTGCCCTTTTGTTTCCTTGTTTTTTGTTTTAAATTTTATTAAAAATATAAATTTTAAATTAAAAAATAGGAACATAAATTTAAAACAATTATATTATTTTTAATTTAAAAAAAGCGGTAAGCCAAACACAAAAAAAACCCGCGCAGCACCCTTTGCAATTTGTAATATTTCAACTTAAAAATTAAAAACCCCACTATCCCCACTATCTCCTCTTCTGCCATAGCTACCGTACAAAAAGAAAAATAAGGATTTCTGGTTGTGGAGAAGGAAGGTTTTCATATTGTTGGTGCTGTTTGTTTAAAGAAGGAGGCTCGCTAAAGGAGGTCCAATCGACGACACCGCTCAAGGAGGTCTGATCCACGACATAGCTGAAGGAGGTCCGCTTCTCCTTTCCACAAATCGCAGGTTATGATAATCTCTTCCTATGTTTGTTCTTATGTATAATTTAATATGATTGTGATGGTTCTTACATTCAAAATTTTCTTGGATTATTGCTTTTTCGTGGAATTAGATATTTACTGCTGTGAATTTTATTGTTCATGGAGGCCCTGCATGCCTGAGATTGAAAATTTTTTTTAAACCTTTGAAATCATCTGTTCCCAAACCCAAATTATTTTTTCTCAAACCCTTAAAGAGTACAATTATATTCCATACTAAAATAGTCATATGATTAAATAAAATAAATTGAGATATTATGTTATTTTTGCACTGTTATTTTTTATTCAGGACAATGCATCAATATTTCACAACTTATATTCCACTAAGAATATAAATTTAAGCTACCACCTTAGAATTCTGTTTCCAATCCCATAGTGCGTGTTCTTTTTCCTTTTTGTAAATTCAATTTTAAATTAATATTTTATTTTAAAATAAAAATTTATATAAGTATCTTTTCTGAGTTAGTGCGTTATAACCTCAGTGAAAAAAATTTGGTGCATGTTTACATGAGTCACGGCCTTATACTTATTGCCTCCAATAATAGAGTTGTAATTTGCAATAGAAACCTGTATATTATTGGCAGTCAGGGTTTGGAACTTTCTCTTATAATAGAATCATGTAAGTTCACGGTTCATCTATGCAAATAATCCAGAATTTCTTTCACATTTCTTCACTTCTCTGTTATTTTACCTATCATTCTAGATTTATAATATTATATAACTAATATAATTTAAAAGTCTCAACATAATGTCCTTTTCATTCAGCAGCTTTCACATACCACAAACTGTTAAAATCCATTTTTTGAGATCATAATTTAGATGTTGTCACTTTGTGTTGTGTTCTTTAAATACCATGACAGTTCTACCAGCAGCATAAAGTCGTGTATTAAAATTGAATTCATTTTCCTATACTGATTTCTTTCTTTTTCTTGTTTTTTTTTCTTTTTGTTTATTTATTTATTTTATTTCTTTTTTATGATTATTGATTAGAATGGTATATCCTATCAGTTTTTTTACTAATTATTCTCTAGAAGATATTGGTTATGCAAGTAATAATTAAGAACACGCACTAGGAGGATCAAAGAGCTTTAACTGTGACTAAACTCCAAACCAGGTTAATAAGTCCCTAGTAAATTAGTAATAGGTTAGGATAAACCAAAACTAACATTAAATAAACCTAATTATTTGGATTAGTAATGCACTTCAGTATATGGAAACTAGATAAACTCCAAGCCTCACTCGTATATATTTTTTAAAAATGAGTTATTAGTGTCTTATAATATTGTAGGAATGGTGGTCTAAAATAATAGGATAGATAGAACCTACAGAGGTCATGATATATGGTCAATACAAAGTTTATCCTAATAAGCAATAAATCAATATGCATACACCATAGTACATAGAAGAATTGAACACATAATATGGGGTAGATTTCAAAAGCAAAACCAATAAGCATTACGTGAGTCCCTCCCAAGACACAAAACAGATGCAGGTTAATTATGCTATGAAATCTCCCTCAAAAAATCAGTAATATGTATTATTCTTGCTAGAAATGTTGTTTTGTTCTTGTTAATTATGTTAGAGTCAGGTATTAATTATAAAACAATTCTGCATATCACAAATAAATTAGTAATTTATGCTGTTGCAATTTATTTTCCAATTCATTATTTTAATAGGTTGTATTGAAAATATTTTAAAATCACTTTCTCTTTTATTTATTTTTTATTAGACAGATAATCATGACACCAAAAGGTAGAGGTGGACGAATGGTACGAAACACTCATATCGATCAATCTCAACTTTCCTCGCGTATGCCAGGTATACATTTGGCGTTGAATTTAGTTTACCATTATCGGCTCTTGATTTATGAAATATGATGTATGCTTATTTCATTAAGTTTATGTGAGTAAACTGTTGACATTGATTCTTCTCAACCATTGATACACGTATTAAGTATCTAATTGTACTATACACTTGAGTTATATGGCTTCATTGTGATTTAATTAATCCTAGGTTAGAAAGTGATTTTATCCTATCTATTTTTTTTTATCTTTTTTACTGTAGGTCAACAGAACGATAATAACGATGAACCTCATCTTACACAATTGAATGAGGGATCAGCATCACAACCATCTCCACAAGCTTTATCACAACCGTCACCACAATTAGATGGTATGATCTACTTCAGCTGCTAAATTTTTACATATTCATTAACGAGTACATATCTAATTGAAAATTATCTCTTATTCATTGTAGGTGTGAATTCGTCTGACGGATCTGTTTTAGACGCAGAAGATAATGAGCTACCTAATGTTGGACAATCAAGTGCACATACTGAAACTAGGGGTAACAGGAAGTTGGTAATAGCTGTAGAGAAAGGCGATAACCCGTAAGTAGTTATAATATTATTTTGACCTTGCTATATCTGTATCCTTTCTACCTAAAATAAAAAAGAAGGGTATCACTTAGTAAGGTACCTTTAATTTTTACTAGTTTATTACTAGATTTTACACCTTATTATGTTGAGACTTTTATGTATATTTATTTCACACTTTATCATGTTGAAATTATCACAAAGGTAGAATAAATGGATCTGATTTTCCTGTTCATTCATTAATCTTGTTAGTAATGCATGTGCTATATTTTTTAAAAGAAGTATAATAACATATGAGAATTAAAGAAGGTCAATGCTTGATTTCAAAAATAAGGGGTAAGGTTTTTATTTCATCAAAAATCAAAAGGGGTGAGTCATGTTTGTAATTTGTCTTTGGTTTTATGATGATACTTTTGTAGTGCATTTGATAAACTTGATTTTTATTTGAAAAACTGCCATTAGCTGAACCCATCTAATGTGAACAAACCTTTTTCTCTTTATGCACTTGCTATTTGTAGTTGCTAATGTTGTACAATATATACCATAAACAATACTGACTAAAAAAGTATATGTTTCACTACTGCAACCAATCTGAATTATAGAATAAAAAATTTGATCCAACAAGTCTTAATGCAAGGCTTTAATGCTCAGATTATTTAAATGTTAAAATTATTATAATTTACTCAATCTGCACCTACTTTTTTTTCATGCAATCACAACTTATCACAAAGATTTGCTGTTAGAGTCCTATATATGTGTCATTTATGTTATAATGTTTATTAATTTATTATATTTATTTTTATAAAATAGACAGAAAAATAATTTTGCATATGTGGATATTCTTCTTTGCAAAACATTGATATTAATCTAAGCCTAAATTCACAACACAGGAAATGCATTTCAATAAATACCGAAACATATGGCCATTTTAGATTACTATGGAGAAAGCTATCAGTAAATAGTTTCAAAGAAATAAATCATTACTTTTCTTTTATATCCTCTCATCCAGTATTATAACTTCTGCTCAATTAGTAACTCAATCCCTGCATTTACTTTTATATTGGATGAATGGATGTGCATATTTCTTGTATTCCTATCATTTTATTTTTGTCAAAACAGAAAACATAAATACAGTTAACAGTAGTTTCATAAAAATGGTATGTGACCAGCAGTTAATACATGCCGCATGAGAGAACTAAATATTATATTTGATTTTTTTTCTGATTTGATCTTAATTTAATTGATGCGGTTTTTTTTTTAATTTAGTTGATGCACTCTTGGGAGCTTTACATACTTATGATCTATGTTATTTTCATAAATTATTTTAAAGTTGCGAGTAGTATAGTTAAGCCTAGAATTTGTTGTTGCTTTGATGATCTATGTCGTTGTGTGTTAAACTATTTTTGATAATCGTGTATTTTTTAATGTAGGAAGAGATTTACAAATCATACAGTAACTCGTGACATTACAAAAGATTTGTTAAGTAGGATGCCTTCTCCAGCACCAAGATGGCAGGATTATTGTCCAAACATGAAGGACGAGTTGTTTAAAGGTTTCCTGGTAAGTGATTATAATGTTGCCTCAATGCGATTTTAATAGATAATTGAATTGCGTAGTTACTAAGTCTTTTAATCTTTAAATTTAGGAAAAACATGAATTTGCATCAAATTATGATAAGGCTATGGCAAGAACTGTTTGGAATAGGACAATGCTTGATCGCTATCCAGATATTTTGAAAAGAGCAAGGGAAAGAGCTTTTAAGGAGGCAAACTCAACTAGTATTGCTGACATTAAGGGTCATGGACCTAAAGCAATGAAAGTTGATGTTTGGAATGGCTTAGTTGATCACTGGTTAGATTCAAAGTGGAAAAATAGGTCTGTGGCTGGTCAAAAAAATAGGGCTGCTATGCCTGCTCATAAACTACACACTGCAGGGTCTATCAGTTTCGGCGAACACAAGAGAAGAAAGGTATAAAGAAAAATATTGTCTATCTCAAATGATTTATGATAGTATATTCTAATAAATGTTGTTACAGGAAGCTAAATTGAAGCGTCGTGTATCTTTCCTTGAAGTATATGATGATGTTCATAAGAAGAAAAGTGGAGAATATGTTTCTGAAGTATCCAAGGAAATTATTGTAAGTGCCATTAATTTTGTAGTTTAATTTACTTTCGGTTTTCTTAATAATATGTCCTTATTTTTCTGATGTAGGATTTATATGGAGAGGCAATATCACAAAAATATGGAGAAGATTTATTAGATCAACCTGAAGTTGATCCTGACGTGTGGACAGAAGTTGCAGGAACTAATAAGAAAGGACGAGTTCATGGGTTAGGCCGCAGTCTAGATATTGGTATTCGTGATCATAGAGATGTGCCATTACCAGAAGATACAAGTGTTTCTACAGTCAAACCGGTTTCACAAGCGGACATCACTCAAGCTATTAAGGAAGCATTGCCTAGTGCTATAAATGAAGTGTTGCCTAGTGTTGTAAATGAAGCTATACAGAGTAATCTACTGTCTCTCCTTTCTAAGATTCCAGGATTCCCCCAAGAAAAGGACCATTAGAGTGACTTTGCTGGCTCAGATATTGATTAAGTGGCTTATGTTAATGCATTTTGTTAGGCTTAGCTTAGTTAGGTAGTTAATTTGTTTGATAGATAAGTAATTGGGCAATTTGTTTCATTTTCAGGTTTTATAGAAGTTAGCTTACTTTTATTGGTAGTTTACTTAGTTAAAAATTATATAGATTGATTTTTATAGTTATTGATATTGTTAGATTTAGCTTGTTTTGGTATTTTATTTGAGAAGTGTCTATGCTGGAGATGTTACAATAGATTTTTATTTTAATCAATATATTTGGTTTGAATTTTTTTAAAACATGTATAATTTTGATGAACTAATTTTATTTGTATGCATTATAATCTTTTAGTTCAATCACTAAAATAAAAAATAGTATGATGTTTATTTAAGTATAGTGACAAAATTGGAATACTAACCGATATTCTAGAAAAATTAGCGACATACTCGTTGTTGACGATAGTGACAAATTAAATATTTTATTGCGACTGAAATATTTGTCAGATACCTAAAGATTTGTTACTAGTTTAAAAGGAATTTGCGATGACATTTTGCGATTGTATTGCAACTAATTGACTACATATTGTTTCCTAGCAAATTGGCGACTATTTCATAACTTTACTTTCTCATTTCGAATAGCTTTGGTTTAGCGACAACATTCCTACAAATTTAATTAAGGATTTTCAAAGATTAACTATAGATTTACTACAAAATGTGACAGATTTGCGATCATATTTGCGGACAACTTGCGACGAGTTAGGTTCAGAAAAATTCCTTGCTAATTAGCGTCAACTAAGCATTCTATTTCGTCTACGAAGTTAGCTTGCATTTAGCGATGAGTGTGCTGTAGTAGAATTTGTCGCTAATTAGTGACTACCGTTTAGTGTATTTCTTCTATGAAATTAGCTTTTACTTTAGTGATGGATTTGCGACTATCTATTCGGTAGTTAAAAAACTTTCCGATGAATTAGCGACTGTTGTGTTTGCGTCACTGATCTGCGACTTGTAATTAGCGAGGAAAGCATTAGTTGCTAGGCGGTAGCTAATCTGTCACAAATTATATTTTGGGTCAGATTAGCGACGATTTTACGACTCTTTTTGTAGTAGCTAATCGACCAAATTCTTGTAGTGTCAATCACATTACTCAAATACATACATACATACATACATACATACATATATATATACATACATATATATATATATACCACACTTCTTATACAAGTACTTACAAATATACATACATGCATTTCGTTACAAAACATAATTTCTATCCCTCCTACAACAATATAATGTTAATGGCGAGGGAAGAATAATATCTAAACTAAAACATCGTATAAGCAAAATGCAACAAAATTCTTCGTAAGCTTCTTTCTCCGTTTTCTGAAAAGATAAAACTATAGGGGGTGAGAACCTAACCACACGGTCTCACCACGGAGTTTTAAAGTTTTCATAAGAAGATATTTAAAGAGAAAACTATTTTCAAGCTCAGTGATTATCGTTGTCTTATGAATCTTTTGAAAACATTTAAAGAGAAAACTATTTTCAAGCTCAGTGATTATCGTTGTCTTATGAATCTTTTGAAAACCGATGGCTTAACCACCTGAAAATCCAAAACCTCTTTAAAAGAAATCAATTAATTATCCAGAAATCCAAACTCACTTTTCTTATAAAAGAATCTTAAAAGTTTCCTAACAGTATGAATGACCAACCTGTTTCAAACATAGGTTCATTAATTCTATGCTAAACCAGTTTGAAATTTCATACTTTACTAAGTCTTAATCAGAAACCAATGTCATGCAATCAATCAACACTATCACCAATTCAGCATCAAAACTCAATCTCAAAAGTATCACACCAGAATAAATACAGGCAAAATAGACAAGGAAAACACAAGTATAAATAGCAGTTACAACAAGTAGCTCAGATAGCAGTTAATAACAGTTAAGCAATTAGGCAAGTCAAAACAAATTCAAACCAAAACAAAGCATGCAAATGCATATGATGCATGTCTGTCCTATGGTCGATGAGTCTCATCTGTCGATTACAAAGGCAAACCTGACATGTCCGGTAGCTAACCTTGGACAGAACACCAAACACGGAGCAAGTGGGACAATGCCGCAACCCTTGCATCTTACCCACGTACCCAGAGCAAGGGACAACTTCACCCTGCCTCTTACCTAGTTGGTGTTACAGCTCTCAACTCGGAGCAAGCGGCGACAGAACTCAACTCTTGCATGTTACCCGGAGTCTCGAACTCTTGTCCGAAGTAAGTGGATAACACCACTGCATCTTATCCAGAGTCTCAACATATACTCGGAGCGAGTGGACAATGCCACCGCCTCTTACCCAGTCACATATATTTCAATCAAATTCAGTTTCATTTTTAAATTCATTCTCAATATCATTCAATTCAATTTCATAATTCAAACTCAGTTTTCATCATTCTCCTTCCTCATTTCTTTCCCGGAACAAGTGAATTTTGCCACTGCCTCTTACCCAGGATCACATATCTCATTCATTTACAAATCATCATTTCTGCACTTTCTCAACCACAATTCATTCCTTTCTAAATAAAGCAAAGACTCAAAACGTAATCCTTTTCTGAATAACTCAAAATCAAATTATAAAATCCTTAAAAAAATCCAAATCGTTCTAATAAGCACTTCAATCGAAATCTCCAATTTTATAAAAATTTGGGCAGCATCTCCTCTAAAATTCAGATTCTACCACCTTTTCTGGGTCCCATCCAACATTCCTCAAACCCTTCTCATCCATTTCCAATATCAAACAACTTTTAAATATCAAATCCTTTCCAACTTTTAAACCAATGCCGATGTCAAATTGGATTCAATATCAAACCACTTCAAACTTCAACTATTTCCTATATAAATTCATTTTTCAATATCAATTCAACTCCAAAACCAAGAAAAATCACTTTTTATCATACTCAAACGAATTAATCTTCCAAAATCATTTTTATCAACAACCACATACCACTCAACAAATAATAATTCAATCCAGTAACAATCACGTACATAAGACTCATATAATCATAGAAATATATTTTTCACATCAATATCTATTTATAACAATTCTATAATATAAAATAAATTTTAAGAAAAACTCCTACCTTGATCGCGACTTAACTACGCGACAAAACCCGTAAAACTCTGATTTCGCAGCGGTGGCGTCAAATCCGACCATCCACGCAGCAAAAACAGTTTATCAAACATAACATGCAAGAAGCGAGACTCAACTCTGAGATATTAACGTCGCGTAAAACTCAATAACTTATAACAAAATAACAACGGTAAGGATTATGGGATAAGAGCAACTTACTGAACTCAGAGAAGGTCCAAAGAACGGAGCAGCCCTTCTTTCCATCGCCTTTTGCTTCTCTGATGACGGATTCTCCAACGGCGAGCACGAAAGACGGTGACGCAGTTGGAGGCGCGAATGGCGGCGACGGCTGGGCATGACCCTCCCTTTCTCACCCGCGTCTCTCTCTCTCTCTCTCCCTCCCTCCCTCCCTCCCTCCCTCCCTCTCTCTCTCTCTCTCTCTCTCTCTCTCTCTCTCTCTCTCTCTCTCTCTTTCTCTCACGGTTCTGCTCTCTTGGCGGCGACGATGAAGTCTGACGGCACAGCGGCGGCTTCCTCTCCTGGTCGTGTTTGCGGGTTCAATGGCAATGGGTTCTTCGACAGCGGCAACACGAACTCTCTCTCTCTCTCTCTCTCTCTCTCTCCCCGTGTCGCGTCATTCTCTTCTTTGAGCAGCAGTGTCAATGGCAGCTTGGCGGCGACGGAATGGGCTGAACGGTGGCGGCGCGATGGCGAGCTTGATGGTGGTGCTGTGGACAAGCCCTCCTTCTCGGGTCACCCTTCTTCCTGTTCTCTCTCACTCTTCCCTTTTATTTGTTCCCTTTCTTTCTCTGGTTTTTCTTTTCTGAAGTATGCTGAATGTTGGGTTTGTTTTTTGTGTGTATTGAGGAAGAAGGGAAAGGAGAAATGGCGGCTAGGGTTAGGGTAAAATAGGGTTAGAGTTAAATTTGAGAATATTTGAGTTAATTAGGGTTTTAATAATTTTATTAAAATTAGGGCATAGAGTATTAATTTAAAATCTAATTTAATCCATTAAAATTATTTTAAAAAATATTACTTAATTGCCAATTTGCTAATTGGATTTTAATCAAATATTCTAATTTAAAATTAGAGATAATATAATTTATTTTTTTTATTTATAAAATTAAAGTATTAAATCTTAAAATCTCAATTATTTAAACTAAATCATATAAAATCCTTATACTTTTAAAACTATTAAGATTTATAATTTAAATATAAAAAATTATTTAATAATTATAAAATTAAGTATAATTTCTAATTTAATTATCAAAACTTGACTTATTTACTTTTAATAAAATAATTTCTGAAAATAAAGTCTTTAATGAATAAGTAAATTGAAATTAGCTCATAATAAGATTTTTTCAGAAATTCTGGGGCTTATAATTCTTGTAGGGCTCCGAAGCGGTCTCGCGCCAAACCCTATCAGGATCAACGATCGAGGCATCGGAGTCGAGATCGTCCCCATTAAGCTGAGATTGCTAGGTCACGACCTCTAATCTCTGCGTGAAGTCCTCCTGTGTAACATACATTGTGATTAGGATGACAGTTGCTTGACTGCAAACTAAATACATTTCAATCATAGAATTAATTGAAACTCACATAATGAGCCTCAGACTACTCATTAGTAAATCTTGCCTTGTTGGCCTTCAACGATGGGTATACTACTTGAAGGTCTCCGCCAATGTCGCCTCACGCTCCAATGATTTAAACTACACACATTGAAACCAACTAATAAAATAAATCAAGTAACAATTAATTCAAGTAATAATTAACAAAGATTATCAAACTACATACCAGCCTTCTCTTTATCTTCATGAAAGTCACTGACTTACCGGTATACTTTGACGACTTCGGTGAAGCCCTGTCAGTTCTGTTCGTTAGACAGCGACGCTTGAACCGCTCATCAGTACTAAAACGGATGTCCATTTCCTTCTTAATATTTGGACGGAGCTAAATCGTGAGGTGGTTGCGCCCCTCATGAATGTCCTGCATCATCTGCTGAAGTCGCCTAGCTATCCGGTGGTCGTACATCTCCCTGATCAAAATATCATATTTTCTATCCCATATAAATTTCTCTTGCACAAAGTAATTCAACAACATTAGTTAGTTGAAATAAAATACAATTAAAATACAGTTAATTCAAGAACATTGGGTTCTTTCCGTCCACTTCTGAAATCATCACTCTCTAGTCTCAACAGGGATCGTCGTGTTGTTCAGTCATGGGTTGTCGTACATGGACTTAATCACATTGGAGATTTTCTGTGTACATGCATTGTTGTTTGGTGCAAACCTATCAACGAAAAACTTAAGATTAGCAAACACATTAAAATATATAAAACTTAACAAATTCAAAATAGATTGCAGATAAAAAATATTAAAATAGTACTCACGCCTGCATGCCATCAGGTCAAATCCTCATTCGTATGATGGACGGTGGTGGAAGAGCATTTAGCTGGGACATATTAGAGGAATCACCCACCACAGTCTCTGTCATTGGAGTTGGAGGGGGCATAGCAGAAGGAGGCACGTAGTTGGGTTTAGGACCATGATGAATTGCTGCTCTGGTGGATTCGCCTGTGACGTCACAGGGGTCGATGGGGTAGTCGGGTTAAAGGGTGATAACTGAGAAGTCCCTAGGATACCGATGGAAACCTTCCCTCTACCACGATCACGAGACCGACTCGTGACACCTCTACTACCTGTCGTCATATCTGCAAAGAGAATACCAATTAACACTAATCAATATATATACAATACAGATCCTTCAACATTTATATTCTTTCAGAAAAATTTTGATATAACCTCCCCTAAAATTGGACATATATCCACCTTTACAGTTCCTACAAATCCAACCAAGCTCAATTCATAACATCAGTCAAAACTCAATTAAATTCACAATATTTTCAGTAGAATATATTAACTTGTTTATACTGTTGTATACATTTATAAGGGCATCATATATATTGATATTTAAATCTCAAAGAATATCATTATATGTAATGTTAATCATTATATATTTATTTGAAAATATAAGAAATTAAGTTAAATTTTACCAAGATTTAAAAAATAAGTGTTAATTGTTGCCTTAAATTAAATGATTTCTTTAATAACTATATATATGAATTAGAATGATCCTACAAATAATGTACTTATATTGATATAGTAAATCAGTAGAACCTAATACTTTAAATCTAGCCTATCTTAATAACTTAAATTCTCTAGCTAAAACTAAAAATTAAAATCTAACTTAAGGATAATACTAATTATCAGCTAAAATATAAATTAGACATAGAGACATATAATCAAGCACTTGGCGTGCAAAAGTATCAAACAACAACAAATAGCACAACCAAGTATTTCTTTAACATCAATTCACACAAATTAGCATCAATAACACAACAATCTATAGCATATTGCAGAAATTCAGCAGAAAATCAATTAATATAGTCCAAACAAATTTAAATTTAAATTTAAGAAAAATTCTAATCCTAATCCAAATCTAAATCATCTAACCAGCAGAAAACAATGATAACCAATTTCACTTACTAACTAAAAATTAACATATAACTAAATCCTAAATTAACTTAAATAGAGAAAAAGAGTGATCATTGAACTTGAGCTTCGAACAGAGGAAGAGGAACTCAAGGGAAGAAGATGTAGTGACAGCGACAACCGCTACTGGTGGAGCGCTACGGCAGTGCTAGATGGCGAGACAAACAGAGAAGGAAAAAAGGAGTCGTGGTTGACGCTGGGTTGCAAAGAGGAGAGAATGAAAGAAGGGACTGGTTTTGGTGAGGCGGAGAGGAAGCAGCGAAAGGAAGCACACGGCAAAGGCGTTGTTGGCGACGGTGGGGCTGACGGAGCAGCAGAGAGAGGAGAATGTTAGAGAGAGTGTGGGAGAAGAGAGGAGAGAGAGAGGGGGAGAATTTGAAATAAAGGGGGAGAGGATTTGCTCTTCGAATTTTAGGGCTCGTTACCGTTGGATTTACTGGCGAATAAATCCGACGATAACGCATTGCGGGTCATCAAAACGCAGCATTCCACTAATTGGGTTTATTGGCAGAATAATTCCATGCTATATTTCGCACCTGTTTTTCCTGTTTTTCCTCCAATTATTACCGAGGAATTTACCGTCAAAAACAAAAATTTTCCAGTAATGATTTGACCTCACAAATTTGACACCTAAACTATTAATGAATCCACCGATAAAACCAACGCTAATGTGCGACGCTAAATCCGACGGTATTTAACACTACATGAAATGCGCCGAGTACCGTTGGATCTAGCATCTCAAGTTACCGTCGGCTTTATCGACGAATTTATGGAAGGTTTGTGATAGAATTCGTTACATCAAATAGTTACATGCAGATTAACTTTTCTGATGGTAAATTCGTGGGTAATACTTGGAAAAAAATGGGAGAGAATAGGTGCGAATATTAGCGTCAGATTTACCGTCAGTAAAATTCAACAGTAAGTCATTTTAGTTAAACGTTGCGTTTTGGTGACACGCAAGGAGTTACCGTCAGATTTATCTTATGGTAATCAGCCCTAAAATTGAGAGCGCCAACGTTGTCCCCCTTCATTTTGAAAAGCCTCTCTCTAAACCCCTCTTCTTCGTTTCTCTCTCTACCTGTTTCTGCCGCCGCCGCTCCAGCTCCACTGCCACCACTCCAACCCTGGTCTTTCATCACTGCCTCTCCCTCTCATGGAAACCATCGAGTTCTCTATCACCGTACTGCCCGCATAGTCGTCCAGCAACGCACTGCCGCCGTTGCCGTTCAGCACTACTGCCACTACATCTCCTTTTGTCGCTGTCAGGTTCCATATATCTCCCTCTTCTATAAATTATGATTTAAAATTTATTTAGATGTTAATCTAGGAATTAGTTATATGTTAATTTAGGGATTTAGGATTTGATTATTATATGCTAATTTAGGGTTAACTTAATGTAAGATTTGCGTTTTGGCTATCATATGGTAATTTAAGTTTTATTCGTATTTGTTATTAGTTATTATATATAAAATAGTATTTGTGTTGATTATGTTAGATTTGTGTTGATTATTATGGTTATTGAAATTGGTTTGATGATGAAGAAATTAAAATAAATTATATGATTTAATGTTTGTTTATTTTACGAAGTTAGATTGCTTTAAATATCTATTAAATGTACTATACATTTAAGTTGATTAGTAAAAATGATTAAAGTCTCTTGGTGGGTGGATTAGGATTTCAACACTTGTATGTTGGTTTGGATGGATATTTGGTTTGGATGGAACCCTTGAGGAGTGGAGAAATCCAAATTTTAGGGGAGACTCTATCGAAATTTTTATAAGATTTTGATTGAAATTAAAAAATTAAAATTATGTTTTCGAAAGTCTTAGAATTATGTTTAGGGTTAATATTATTTGTGTTAATTGTAACATGAATTTGTTCCTCCTTAAAATTCTTATTTTAAGTGTTTTAGGTTATTTGTTATAATTATTTATTATTCATACCTTTTCTCATATTTGTTATAATTATTTGTTATTTTTTGAGTTTCTTCTTATGCTATTATTTATTGGTATTTGTTATGTTATTAATATGTTTAGAGTTGGTGAATTTAACTGTGTTTTGATTAGTGTTAGTAATATACTCACTGTGCATATATGACGACAGATAGCAGTGGTAGGTCGAGTGAGTCACGTGGTCGTGGTAGAAGGCGGGCTTCCACCGAATCTCCAAAGACTACCCAGTCATTGCCCTCTATCCTGAATACCCCGTCGACCCCTGTATCATCACAGGCGGGTCCAATGGACCAGCAATTCATCATGGTCCCAAACCGAACTACGTACCTCCTTCTGCTATGCCCGCCTGCAGATCCAGAAACGACAGAGCTGTGATTCCTTCAATGCCCCCAGTAGGATGCCCCTCCACCACCGTCCGTCATCTGACTGAGGATTTAGCACGATGGCATGCAGGTGTAAGTACATACAATTTTTTAATCTTAAGTTTGTTAATCTTAAGTTTATGTGTTTCTATATGTTTGTTAATGTTAGGTTTTTCTCTGCTAGATTTGCACCAAACCCCAATGCTTGTACACAATAGATCTCCGATGTCATTAAGTTGATGTACGACCACTTGTGGCCAACCTAGACGCAGATCCCAGCTGAGACCAGAGATCGACGATTTCAGAAGTGGGTGGTAAGAACCCAATAATGTTAAATTAATTAACTATATTTTATTCCGATTAACTAATGTTGGTGAATCACTTTGTGCAGTTGAAATTCATATGGGATGTAGAACATAATCTCATTATCAGGAAGATCTATGACCACCGGGCAGCTAAACATTTTCAGCAGATGATGATAGACGTTCGTAACGGGCGTGACCACCTAACGTCGTGGATCCGTCTAACCATCAAGAAGGAACTGGAGGCCTATTTTACTCATGATGAGGGGTTTAAGCATTGCCGTTTGACTAACGTCGCTAATAGGGTTTTGCCCAGGTCGTCAAAGTATAAGGGTGGGTCGGCGACCTTCATGAAGACGAAGAGCAGACTGGTAATAATTTTGTCATTATTTAATATTTTAGTAGTCAATTGAATTAGCTGTTTAATTTATTTATTTATTTTATTGGTTGATATATTATTTTGTAGTCTGAGTCGTTAGACCATGAAGCAACATTGGCGGAGACCTTCAAGTATACCCATATTTTGAAGGCCAACAATGAGAGATTTGCTGACGAGCGGTCAGTGGCCCATTATGTGAGTTTAAATTAATCCTAAATTTCAAATTTATTTGGTTTAAAGGTAATCATTTAACTGTTATCCTAATCACGTCGCGTAGGACACAGGAGGATTACACGCATAGGTTGGAGGCCGCAACCTAGCAATTGCAGCCGCCTAGTGGGAATGACAAAGTCGATTCCGAAAACTCTGTGGTTGATCCTGATAGGATTTGGCGTGAGACCGTGTCTGAGCCCCACATGAATCACTGCTTCGGGTTGGTGTCGTTCTTCGCTAGTGGCCTTCGCTCTTCTGTGTTGACGGTTTCCTCTGCCTCTATCTCTGCCACCAGCCCGGCTAATCCCCAGGACGTTGTCGACTTGAGGAAGGAGGTGCAGAAGCTAACATAGGAGCTTCACCAGCAAGCGGAGCAGTCTGAGTAGAGGTACAACGACTTTCTTGCACGCGTGGGAGGAGCCGTTGCCATCAGCTCGGACCTGACGGAGAAGCTGGAGCAACTCGATCGGTTGCGAGAGTTGATGGAGGAGTACAACTAACAGATGCATGCTGAAGGCAGCAACGCTGGAGGTAGCGAAACTGCTGGTCCCAGTGGCAAGGCTGCTGGTGGGGCACCGACGTCAGCACCTACTCCGCTGCCTCAGCAGGGGGACCACGATGACGACAACGATTACCGAGGTCTGTAGGAATTTCATTTTCTTGTTTGTCTACTTTATTGTATTCTACTTTTGTGATATTTTATTGTATCCAGACCATTTATTTTTAATAAAATAATTTGTTGATTTCAGTTAATTTTTTATTTCTGCTAACAATTTTGTTAACAAGAGTTTTAATTTGACTACTAATTATGGCTTAACTATGCCAGAAATAAAAAAAATATTACTGTCGGATTTGGCATCTAAACACATGAAATGGCGCCAAGGTAATCTGACGGTAATCATATTAACTCAGTCTCGACAAATCTATTGAAAATACTGACGAAAAATTCGCCGGTAATTAATGTCGGACGAAAAAAATTCGCCGATAAGCAGTTTCCAACGACGTTTATAATATTAACTGCAGGACGATAAAAAATTTATTACTAAAAGATTTATTTAATGAATTTGACAATAAATCTGATGGTACTCAACATCCGTTCTTTTTGTAGTGTTATGTAATGTAATAAACTTACCGTACTGCTATTATACGTATAGGTGTTCAAGACGTAATTAACCTAAAATCTAATCCGAACTTGAAGCATATTATGTTAGGTTCAAATTTTTTATTTTTACCCAATGTGATTTTTCGGTTGGTTCTGGTCATGTTTTAGGTAGTCCGACCCAAATGTTTTAGATAAATTCACTTTACATTTATTAAATAAATAATTTATATTAATGAATTTAGGGTTAAGTATGATTTTGGTCCCCAACGTAGAGGTTGAAAATCGATTTCGTCCCCAATATTTTTTTCAGTACAAAATGGTCCTTAAAATTTTAGTTTGTTTTAAAATCGTTCTTTTTACCAATATTATTATTTTTATTACCTAATTATTCCTCATTAAAAAAATTATAAAATAAATATAAAATAAATAAAAAAAAGAAGAAAGAAAGAGATACAGGAAGCCGGAGAGGGTGGGGAGAGAAAGAAAGGGGGGAGGGGGAGGAGGGAAGAGAGAAGGGGGACCGCCACCCTGCCGTCCTGCCGCACCGCACCGCACCACCGCACTACCACCATCTTCTTCTTTTTCTTCGAACTGGATTTTTTGTGAAATTTTTGAATTTTTTTGTGAAATTTGTTGTGGAATATTTTTGTTGCTGAAATTTGAATTTGGAATATTGTTGTTGCTGAATTTGTTGATTATTGTTCAAAATGCACGTTGCTTGAATTTTCTGATGATGATGATGATAATGGTGGTGGTGGTAGTGGGTTCTTGTTCAGCTTGGGTTTCTTGTTGATTTAAGTTGATTTTGGTTGATTTTGGAAAAAGTTTTGATGATGATGATGATGACCATGATGATACTGGTTCTAGTTGGGCGTAGGCTTCTGTTCTGGTGGTGGTGGTTGATTTTGGTTGATTTTGGGATGAAGGGAGAAGGATATTTTCATCCGAATGACGATTTTAAAACAAACTGAAATTTTGGGATTATTTTGTAGCGAAAAAAAAGTTGGGGACAAAATCGATTTTTAGCCTCTACGTTGGGGACCAAAATCATACTTAACCCTATAATTTATGATATTCTATAATATTTCAAAAAATAATTAAAAATAAATAAATAGAGATATTTATACTTTATTTTATGATAAGGATAAATATTTTATCTTATATGTTGGTTATTTAATTTTCTATCTTTTTATTCTCTTTTTTATTTTTTCTTCATCCAAATAATATAAAAAAAATTTTCTTCTTATTTTCTATTCTTTTTATTTTTTCTCTTCTTATTTTCTTTATTTATCCAAACAAAACATTTATTAATTTATTATAAAATTTAAAAAATTATATATAGTAATTACATATCGTATCGACTTGGTTTAACCCAATTTCATGTAAGGTTAATTTAAAGAGAAGTACTACACATACAAGTCATTTTTATTTAAAAGTCATACAAGTTGGGCCAAATTCAACAAAAAGGACGCTCACCCAAACGATCGTATCAACGCACGCGCTACTCTCATAGCGCGCTTCGCGTTCCTCCTCCTCCTCCTCCTCCTCCTCCTCCTCCTTTGCGTTTCTCCTCCTTTTTCTTCACGTGTTTCGTCTTTATCGTTGTTTTTTACTACCGTTGTTGTTACTGCATTTTTTCCCTCCTCTTTCTATTGATTTTGTAACATTATATATTTTTTTTTTGTTTGATTTTTTCCTCCCAAGAAGAATTATGAGAATATGAAATAAGAAGATGAGAAAGAGGAAGAGGAAGAGTTTTGAATTATGAAGAACTTATCAGAATAAAAATACACCCAAATATCTTTGTGTTATACCCAAATTTGCTATAAATATAAAAAAATATTTTCTCTAATGCTGCATTTTTTTCCTTATTTCTTTCTTTCTTTTAGTTAAATGAATGTAAGTTCATCCTCTTCCAAGTAATTTTGCAGCATTATGTGTTTCTTCTTCTTCTTTGCTTGATTTTTTGTTTTTATTCTTGTTAAAAGAGTAAAACAAAAAGAAACTTGAGAAAGTAAAACAAAAAGAAAAAGACAAATAAAAAAAAAGCAGCAGAAGATGAGAAGGAGGAAGAGGAAGAGTTTTGAATTATGCAGAACTTATCAGAATAAGAATACACCCAAATATCTTCATGTTACACCCAAATTTGTTGCAAATATAGAAAAATGTTTCCTCTAATGCTACATTTTTCTTCTTAATTGAACCACACATCAGCCACTTGATTGGATTCAAAATAATAATCAATTTCGTTCTGATTCAATTGACAATTTGAACTTGAATTATTCATTATTTTCAACAACGAGATAACTGATGATGGAAGAAGAAGAGAAAAAGAAAGGAGGAGAGAAGAAATTCCAATAAAAAAGAAGGAGGAAGAGGAGGAGGTGGAGAAGGAAGAGGTGGTGTTGATGACGACGATAACGAAGATAAAAGAACGTGCAGTAGCAAGAAGAACGTACAATAATAATACAAAATGTGTAAATATATATGATTTGTAAAGACTTGTATAGAAAAACATTTGTATGTGAAAAATAATTCTAATTTAAAATCGATTTTGAATCTTTAAAATAGACCTAGTAAAAATTAGATCGAATTTAATTCAAATTAATCGTAGTCCAACTCAATATATATATATATATATACGTACAAGTTAGCATGTGTTATTTAATGTGACTTAAACATTTCTTAGTTTCAGGTAGTTATTAATATGAAAATTTAATTAAGGATCGGATACGTACTTTTTTATTTTTTTTAATTAGTTTTTTTTGTACCATATATTGGTTGCATGAATTTAAGAATGTTTAGAAAGTCACAAAATAATAAATCTAACTCAATTTTTAAAAATAAAAATATTAAAAATTTATTATAATTTATTATTTTTAATTATTAATATTTAAAATTATAAGTTAAAATATATTATTAAATTATTAGACTAAAAAAATTAAATTAATAACTAAAAATAATAAATTCTGTTAGTCTTTTAACATTAAAAAAAAAAAAAACACTATTCTTACCATCATGCATACTAATTAACTGCTCCCTTGTTTTAATCAAGCTCTGCATTTTTTTTTGACAAAAGGAAAAAAAAAATCTATCAAAAGAATTTATATTTTATTATTACTAACACCTCATCAGATACTTCACCTCTATCAAGAGTTTTTTTATAGGCATTTTTTTTTATATTTTAAGCATAAAAACTTTCATCTCCAAATTTTTTAATCATAAGAACTTATTTTTAAAAGAAAAAGCTTTTATCCCAAAAATTTAATAAAAGATTTTATGACATATATAGTTGTATCCCAAACCATATATAATTAAAATATAAATTGTGCAGACACGAACGATTCAACAACTGTTCAACAAAAAGAAAGATTATTCTTTTAAGTACTGTGAGTTTCACATATACGCGTAAGCTATTGATTTCACTTTCTATATGGATCCTCCTTTCAATTTTTTTTTTTTTTTTTTTTGCATGGAACCGACGCTGAAACTTTGAACAAATCAACCATATCCACAACCTTATGGCCATAACTTTTGATTATTATTTTTGTCTGATCATAACTTCATGCAAATATATACCCTACTTCTCACATTAATATATATATGTATATATATCCAATAAAATTTATTATTTAGTCAACAAATTAAAAGTATTTTTATACTAAATTCTAATTTTAAATTGAACTTTAAATTTTAATAATACAAAAATAAAATATTAATCTAAAATATTAATTAATATTGATAAAAAATATCGACCTCTAACATTTTTCATTCAAATAAATAAATAATCCATGTTTGGAAAATTGAACATATAGATATATAGTGCATGAATATAAAACTGTGGATATGAATAGAGAAAAAGAAAAGTTGTTATATAGAAGCAGCCACTAAGAACAGAATATAAATAAATGCAACTATAGCTGAAATCATGGTTCTTCCTTAGCAATTGACACGCATATTTCCCACCAAACTTTTTCATTTTTGTTGAAACAAATCCAACATATGATGACATTTCAACCAGAAAAATGTACCCTTCCAACTCAGACACAGGTAGACACTTCACACACTCCCTTGCTTTTTCACTTCTCAAAGTTTCTAGGAAGCTGTATATATAATATATTATTATATATATGCCGTCATTTATAATAATAATAATAATAATAATAATAATAATAATAATAATAATAATAATAATCATTCAAAGTGTGCATGTATGTGTGTGTTATATGAACTTAAATAATAATAAATATTGTCAAACTAATTTAAATTGGCCTAATAATAATTAATTTACATATTTGTTTAAGTAAGTTTCGGAGTTCAATTCAATTTTATATATGTAGTGATTTATTGACGAACGACAAATTTTTACATAAAATTTTAATTTACAACAAATTAATTCTTGATCTGTCAAAAACAACCAATGCAAAAAGCTAATAAATATTGTCAACTTATTAGTACAAGAATTTCAGCATGTGTTAATAACTATTCATAATTTTGATTCAAGTCCAATTGGCTGCTTGTCTAGCTACTTGCATAGTTGCATTGACTATTTTTGGGTTGATTAGGAAAACTTATCTGATCTGGTACATATATATTGACTCATTTGACAAATGAGTTAATGATAACATTAATTATTAATTAATTAAGATAAGGGTCTTATTCTTCTTTAGTAATTTGCAGTAGTACATTATAGACTTCATTTTTGTTATTCTATACGTTGAATATGAGAGGCGTCAATCTAAATAATAGTAATTCAGTTGACTGTGAGTACTTTAACTTTAAGTATTATTACTTTATTTATTTCTAAAATAATTTATTTATTTATTTTTATTCATAGTAATAATTAATTACTATATATAATCCAATTAAATATAGCAAAAAATAATAGTATTATGATAATGATTACAATTGTGGATTGCAATTCAACATCACGTGCTTATGTATAATGTATATATAGTGTATAATACAAAACAAATCAAGAAGATGGCACATCTGATCTGTTGTTACATTTAATATTTTCAATTAATTAAGTTGAAACCCATATGTAAGATTGTAATTGCTTCTGTGATCTCTTTTGCGGTTCTTATTAAAAAGAGAAGAGTTTTATTAATAATTGTCCATAAATAAAGTTAACAATATCGACAATTCATGTAAAAAAATTATGAGGAAGTATAGAGAGTTAATGGAGTATCTGTACAATGTGTACAATGGGAGTTTAGGGATGTTTGATTCAGGAGATATCAGATGTTTATTATCCTTGGTATCTGGATGGTTATTCTGGATAGTATGAGTGTATTGTGTTTGAGAAATTAGTAATATTTTATTCTAAATGTTCATTTTTTAATTTATATTAGACCAAATAAATAACTCATAATACATATTGTACAAATACTTCATTGCTCCCTAGTAAAATTCAAAAATTATATATAAAAAATATATAATTATTTGTTAAATATAAGACCTTATCAAAAAAAGAAAATTAAAGGAAACTTAAGCTCAGCGGCACAGCACAGAAAATCCTCTCTCTATATTTATATAAATCAAGGTTCTGAAAACCGAACCGGTCATCGAACCGCTCTAGTTACTGGTTCACTGGTTCATAGGTTCAACCGATTTGACCGTGGTTGAACCGAAAAAACCGTTTTATAATAAAATAATAAATAAAATATAAATAAACACATGAAAATATAATTATAGTCTAATGTAAACTTTAAAATATCATTCAAATTAAAAGAACTACATAAACCAGAATGTTATAATCTCATTCAAATACAAATTCAAAAGTCAAAAAACAAAACAACCAATCAAACATAACATAGCAACATCAAAATGATCCAAGTTTGTCATCAATAATCAAAATCCTCCATAACTTGCTGCAGATTTGTGAAGATTCACATATTCGTTTTTCTTGTTAAATTCCAGTAACATAATTAATGACTCACCTTAAGATATCGCTTCCGTGCTTCATCCACTCCATACAGTTGAGCTTCACAGAGAAAGCAGCATATGGACTCTTCGGTATCATTCGGATTTTGTGCAACATCTAGCCGAAACTGCTCAGCTCCTTCTTCAAATCTATGACAAAATGGGAATCCAATTCAGTCCCCCTTTTTACAGATTCATAAGCAATACATTATAAATATGCAATTCCATGTGAATAGTAATTAAACTCAAATAAATAACAGAAGAGTGTAGAGTGAGTACCTATCAAGGTAGTAAAGGGAGAGGCCCCTTTGCCAAAGATCTGGTAACAAACACAATGAGTACAACCAAATTTCATGTAACTTGAACTCAATTTACAATCATTCCAATCCAAAGTGTTGATATAACGCTTTTTTTTTTCAAAATGCTTATAAACATACACGCCTTTTGACGAGGGTCCAACTCAATTGCCCTGTCAAACTCCACCAGAGACCCTGAAACATCACCCTTCGCAATTTCACAGGCATCAAGTCATATATTCCTTCAACAAAGTGTTCAACTTCACTTACCAATATGCCAAAAGTGTTTATGAATGCTAGCATGAAAACAGAGTTATCCTAATTTTCAATCCAAAACCATAACTTGAGGTTGATAGTAAACAAAGCAAAATCAAAGAACTACTCAATCAAAGAGTTCACAGTCACAGTTTAGCAGTTCATCATGCAACAGTTATTCAATGATTCAATCAAACAATCATAAGTTCATAACTAAAACATATCAGTTCATAACAGTTTCATATCAGTTCATACTTCCATCAGATTTCAGTTTCACAGTTTCATCAGAGTTCACAGAGTTCACAACTTCACATATCAGTTCATAACAGTTTCAGAGACTCAGAGTTCAGTTCATCAGAATCAGTATCAGATTTCATCACAAAATCATGTTCATAACTAAATTAAAAATTACCTGGAAATGAGGAAATCTATTGCTTTCTCTCAAAGCTCGAAGGACTTCACCGCTTCAACGCTTCAACGCTTCAACCGAACTCTATTGCTTTCTCCCAGAGGCAGAGCTCGACGGACGGACGGAGGTGACTGGTCGAAGTGGCTGAGGGCGCGACGGAGCTGAGTGCGCGATGGAGCTGAGGGCGCGACGGTGCTGACTGCGCGAGGTATCTGACGGCGCGACGGACCCAACGGCGCCACGGAGCTGACGGCGCGATGGTGCTGACGGCGTGACGGTGCTGAAGGCGCGACGGAGGTGAGTGCGTTCAGGGCTTCAGGCGTTCTCTATGTGGTGGCCTGGTGGGTGTTGTTCTGCTTCTGTGGGACGCTGGAGTGCTGGAGCCTGGACAAAAGTGCGAACTGCGAAGGGGAAAAGGGAATTAGGTTTCCCAAAACGCGCAAAACGGCAGCGTTTGCTGCAAGGCTAAAAAACCGGCCAGGTCCCGGTTCGGTTCGACCCACCGGTAACTGACCGGTTCGTCGGTTCAACTCCGATTTTCAAATTCTGTGGTTTTTCTTGTTATCCGAACCGCTTTAGTTTCCGGTTCACGGTTCGACCGGCCGGTTCGAACCGATTTTCAGAACATTGATATAAATGTGGCTTTATCACTTTGTGTATTATATTTTAAAAAGAAGTGTTTATTCTTTTATATATTTTTGTGGCAAACAGTAGTGTCTCAAGTCTAAATAGGAGTCTTTTTGTTGTGTTTATGTTCAATTACAATCCTTCCTATTTGTAGAGAAAGAAATAAAAGCATTACAAAAAATAAAGTAGGAGATATATATTAGATAAGAACATGCACGTCTCAATCTCTTTCTCACTTAATTCTATTCCTTATCCATTCACCAAACACTGTCTTTTGGTGCCATCTTTAGCCATGTTACGTAGTAATTAATTATTATCATAAAATTATTTCTATTAAAAATTAAATTAATAAAAAAATATTTAAACAATTATATTTTTAATATATTTTCTTAAATAATAATTTTAAATTTGTTTAAATATTTTTTATGTAATTTTTTATTTATTTTATCCTATTTTTTAAAATAATAAAAATTAAATTTTAAATTTTTTATTATAAAAATTTTGATATCATATGATATTATAATATCATATTATTATTTTTTTTAAAAATTTAAACTGAAGATAAAAGAAACTTATACATAATTATATCTCTAACTATTACTATCTTAATTAAAATATTTTTGAAATCAAACCAATTACAAATGTAGCACATTTGTTTTGTCTTCTTCTCAAAAGCACACTAATAACTTTATTCTTAATTGATCCTAATGACTCCTTTTCTTTAATTCTCACAATTTTTTATGACTGGTGAATTGGCTCTTATTCTAATATATACCAATTTATAATTATTAAACCAACCCGTGTTTCTGCCACATAAGAGAGGATAATATATTCCATTAAAGAAGTAAGAAGTTATATACATATAGAAGCTCACTTCATCAAATCATATGATATATTTAATCTGTGTGAACCAAAACCATTAGACACCGGAGGAAAAAGTGTTGTATATGTTTAATTTATATTATTTATAAAGCTTTTGAAACAAATGACGAAAGAAAAAGAAAAGAAAAGAAGAAGATCGATATATCATATTAAAAATATGCTACATACAGAATTAAATTAAAAGCTTTTGCTAAAAATAAGAATGGATTGAAGAGCAGCGAAAATTATAATAACTAAATTTTAAATTTGTCAAGACATTGTGCATTATATATAATATTTTTTATTTAAAAAAGATAATTCACACTCTTCATTAAAAGGTGCTTTGCACTATAGCATGATCCAATTATATAAACTACGTTATATTGCTAGGATTTATATTATGTGTATATGATAAATTAAATCTCTGGTTAATGTGTGCGATTTATATTTATGTATATATATATAATTAAAACAAGACACACGTGCTATTTTTTGTTCTTTCTAAAACGCAATACTCATATAATTAATAATTTTTTATTTTTTATAAATTTTAAACAACCTGAATCTTTTTATCAATATTCAAGCCAATGCGAATGAAAAAAAAAAAAAAAAATCACGTAATACTTTTTGGTAACTCTTCTACATGATAAATTGATAATTCTTATGTAACCTAGAAATGATGCTTATACTGAACCATAAAAAAAACCTCTAGAAATGGTGCTTTCTTTATAAATGATATTTAAGTTCTTTTTTATGCAGTCACTCAAAAAATAAATTAAGAAAAAAAAAAGATTATATTTGCATATTTCTAACAAAAACGAAACTATATAAGGGTAAAACTAGCTATATATTATCTATATTTAATGGGGAATTAAAGGAGAATTACATAAAGTTAATGATGGCTTCACGGCTTTAATAGTTAGTACTGTGTCTACACGAAAAGTTTAGCCTCCGACGTAAGTATTCATTATTAGTAAGACAAGAAAATTGAACGAGCAAATAACACCAAATCTGATTATGCACATGAAAATGCTATAGTCAATAATGGTACAGCAATTTTTTGAAATGACAATTGATGTAATGGTTTGGTTTGATTGGTAACTAAATATTTGATATTGGAATTTGCTTTCCACTCGTCAAAAAATTTGAACAAAATATTATTAGTATGGTTCAAGTCATGATAGAAATCATTTTCTATATATAGTTTTGTAAGAACAAAAACTGAAGCTGTTGAGAAGATTCAAAGCAAGACTAAGTTAAAAAATTATTAAGTAATTATTATCCCAGTCAGAGGAGCACTTGCATCAAATGGATTCTGCAAACCATGTTTGGCCAAGATTCAATTATTATGATGTTTAACCAAACATTTTCGCACCATCATAGAAACTAAAAAAAGTCAACATATGCAAAGTAATAGACAAAGAATCTGTAATCAAGTTAAACTATATGGGTTGTCTGAAGTCAGATTGATGTTGATAATCAGAAAATTAAGAAAATTAAGCGAAAAAAGATTAAAGAAGAATTTAATAAATGATGAAAATATTAAATACATAAAAATGAATTATTTCAGCTATATATAAAATGACAAATATTACTCTCTAATAATTTATGATGGCGGCTTTGCCTTAAATGGTATGTTAACAGCATTCTACCTGGCCATATACAGCCAAAAAAATGGTCAAATTAAATACACAAACATGACTCAAAAATTTGATTATACATCGTATTGCCAGGTCAAGCAGCCTACCATTCTACTACACACAAAAGAAAAAATAAAATAAAATAAAATAAATTTCACCACAGCCACACGGCTCTCGTTGCAAAATCTAATAAATAATATCATAACTATATAATATACACAGAAATGAATCATGTGGTATTTTTCATCATAAGGGTGTCAACTAAATTTCAACATACGATTTTGGTGTCATCCAATAGTTTGACTCACATAAAAATAATATTTGATGAACATCCAAACTTTTATATTTTGTGTGCAACCATTAAATTTGTGTACGGCTCTTACTTCAATATCCAAATTTTGGTTCACAGTCTTACAACTGAATAATAAGACATAGTTTTAGATATTTATATAATATCCCTCTTATATTCAACCAACCAAGTGAAGGGTCTTTCCTTTTGTCTAAGAAAGAGGCTGAAGGGTGCGAGTTTTTCTTTCTTTTTTTTTTTTTAAAAAAGGAGGAGGTTTGGAAGTTGGAGTGGGTTGGAAAGAGACAACCCTGTCACAAAAAATATAAATACAAGGACTATCCAACTATCCAAATACATTTAAATTTGACGAGCCCTTACTGCTAAGGCAAACCAAAGCTCTATATCTATCTATCTATCTATCTATCTATCTTTCTTTCTGTGCTCATTTTGGAACTCTCAAACATCAGTGCGGTTCCTCTATCTTTGTTCACAATGGCAACATTTATCAGAAGAATGCCATGCAGCTATATTCTTCTGCTGTTTCTTCTCTTTGCAGGTACTTTGTTCTGTTTTCCTCTGCTCTCTCTATGCATGTTTTGTTGTTGTTTTTGCATGTCTCATGAAATTTTTAGCTTCACCAACTTTGATATCAATCAAAGGAAAAAAGGGTAAAGAAGTTTGTTTTGTATTAGTATTTTGTATTGAAATGAAATTGCAGTTGCACTACAATGCATAAATCATAGCAAACAGGCCTTAATTGTAACTGTTATGTGATTCTAGACTGCAATCTAAGTGAAGTGAATATGTAATTAACACATTTAGATGATTGTATGGACACAGATATCATGCTTTTCGGACGCGTAGCATCGTTCGGAATCAACTACGGCCAAGTAGCCAACAATTTACCAACACCAGACAAGGTCCTTGAACTCTTAGGCACCCTAAAGATAACAAGAACAAGAATCTATGACACCAACCCTGAGATTCTGAAAGCTTTTGCCAACTCAGAAATTGAAATCATTGTAACAGTTGAGAACCAAATACTAAGCCAGTTAAATGATCCACAACAAGCACTTCAATGGGTAAGCAACAACATCAAACCCTACCTACCAGACACAAAAATCACAGGAATCCAAGTAGGCAACGAAGTTTACACAGATGAGAATCCAACAATGTTTCAGTACCTTGTTCCAGCAGTGATCAACATCCAAAATGCATTATCTCAGCTAGGCATTTCATCGAACATCCAAGTCTCATCACCAAGCTCCCTTGCAGTTCTTCAAGAATCATACCCTCCTTCAGCTGGTACCTTCAAGAATGACATAACTGAAACCATGACACAATTCTTAAGCTTCTTATCAAAAACAAATTCACCATTTTGGATCAATGCATACCCTTTCTTTGCATACAAAGACAACCCAAATGAAATCCCATTAGACTATGTTCTCTTCAATCCAAGTGAGGGAATGGTTGATCCAAACACAAAATTACACTATGACAACATGCTATATGCTCAGGTAGATGCAGTTGCATTTGCAATTGCAAAGTTAGGGTTCAATGATATTGAAATTAGGGTTTCAGAAACAGGGTGGCCTTCAAAGGGGGACAGTGATGAAGCAGGAGCAACAGTGCAGAATGCAGCAACATACAATAGGAACTTGTTTAGGAGACAAATGGAAAATGAAGGAACACCATTGAAGCCAAGGATGAGATTGGAGGCTTATTTGTTTGCATTGTTCAATGAAGATTTGAAGCCAGGACCAACTTCTGAGAGAAACTATGGATTGTTTCAACCTGATGAATCCATGGCTTATAATGTTGGCCTTTCTGCTTTTGCAACTACTTCTAATCCCTCCACTTCAATTTCTCTTACCTCCTCTGCCACTCACAATAAGGTAAATAAATATATCAAATTCAAGGTTATTTTTGTTGTATATTATTTACATCTTTTATCCATTTTGATTAAAATCAAAATTCATTGAAACAGGCAACACCACCAAAGAAATACCAAACCTTGTTCTACTGCCTGTTTCTGTATTTGCTGACTTCAACACTTTGTGGCTTTCTCTAGAAGAATACTATCTATTACATTCCTATGGATTATTCATTCATATATATGTATATACACATATATTAGATATTTATTACTTCCTTCACAAGATGCAAAAAATGATGAAGATCCCCTTAAAGAATCTCCCTAGAATCAAAGATATACCTATCTATTTTGAAGAGGCTAGGGGGGACCAACACACTTTGTGGGGTGCAACAAAATCATCATCTATATGGCAAAAAGAGGCTTAAGGAATTTCAATTTTTATTTTTCAATGGGGGAGACTTGAAGGAAGATTTTAACTTTGATTTAGTGGTTTATACTTTGATCCACTTACCCCACCATTAGTCACATTCCAGCAGCAACCATGTGGCAATGACATCAGATTGAAGCTTATGTTAGGTAGATAAGGGCCAAAAATTCCACCTCATTATTCCTTTATTTTAGTGCAAGATTGTTGCACAAAAAGAATATATTCTTAGTTCAACTAGGTGATTTATTTATTTTGTACATCTGATGATTGATTATTCATTCATATAAAGAAGAAGAAGACATTAGTAAGAAAAAATATATATTATATTATTGCTGCTTTGGGGGAGGGAGGGAGTATTGAGCTAAGAAAAGTCCTCTATTATAGGACGTGGAATCCATTACTATTCCTTATTGTAATATATTAAAGTAATTTCTCAATTTACTATTCTTTTCTCTCTTTATTTTTTATACCCTTTTTCCTATCCTCTAGCACTTTTATATAGTACAAAGTTTATAAAAATAAAGGATAAAAATAACTTATTTATAATGTAAATTAATTTCTTTCTTTTTCATATCACTTTTCTTACTTCATTTAAATAAATAGTTAACATTTTTTTATGAAGTAATGCTTCATAAAAAAAATGAATGAATGTCTCGAAAAAATAATTTGACCTAAGTGAAAATCTAATTATTAATTTAAAGTGCAGAAATTTAAGGCATTGTTTGGTGTGGTTTAATATTATCCTCTAGCGGACAATAGGACAGTCTTGCTTTATTCCTTGGCCAAATAACTGTCAGCATAGGATCATTTTTGCTGACCCTTTTTAGAAAAGGTACCTTTTTTATTTTTAACTTTCAAAAATTTTCTTTTTTCATTTTCATAACCCTTTTTCTAATTTTTTTTTTCCTTGTGTTTTAAACTTTTAAAGGGAACACTGAAAACCTCAGCCTTATCAAGACATGATAGGGATTGTCCAAGTCCTAAGATCTTTGCACATGAACCCCTCAAATTCTCAAGCTGACCCAATCAACCTATAATATTTAAAAAGCAAAAAAGATAAATTCTTTGAGGGAACAATAATATAATGTATAAAATACTAGGGCAATTTGCAAACGACTATCCCCACCAAAGAACTTTTGTGTCATCACCATTTTGTGGAGCTGAACCTTCTCAAATGTTTCCTACATTCTGCAGATAAGAGTTGTAGCAAAATTCTGGGTTTTAATCATCTAGACATTTAGACTTGAAAAAAAAAAAGGAGGAGATTAATCATTTAGACTTGTAGTTGAAATGTTCAAATGGAATTTTTCTTTCGTAAGGAGTGCATGTTATTTAGGTTAACATTTGGATTTTATTGTTAACATGGAAATATAGCTAGAAACAGAAACAACTTTAAAAGAAAAATATAAAATCAACATCTTAAGTATCTTTAGATAAATAATTTTGTCCTACATAAAATCTCCAAAATATTCAAGAGCATTTAACACTCTACTAATCTTTTTTTTTTTTTTTTGGTTTTAAGTAAAAAATTTGGCTAAAATGATAAGAATAGAAAAATTTTTGAGTTTTTCAATATATTTATACGAAAACTAAAAACTGTATATTAGATTTATATTTCCCATATAACTTTTTTAATTATAATATCTTTAAAAAGTATTATTAACATACTTATTAGCAAGAATTTTTCCATACTTTATGATATTATTATCATGCATATATAGTAAACTAATTAATTAGTAAAATCTTTAAAACAAGAACTACATCAAAAATTAAAGATCTGACAGTGCCATGATAAAGAAAAGGTGAAAATATATTTTCCTTAATTAATATACCTTAGTTTTGTCTCGGTGATTGAATATTTTTTGTATTACTCGTTTGTCTCTTGTGAAAAATGCATGCAGCCATAAAGTTTAGGTCAAAATGGATTATCCCTCCTGCTGGAATTTAGGGGGCAAATAGAATTGGATAAAAACAAAATTGGTCATGATCATTTGAAAGCTTGCTGAGTTCACTACGTTTCAAATTTGTATCTAACATCTTCGTAATTTGTTGTCAATTTGCCTTTTTATTCTAATCTTTTATATGCAAACATGTTTTAATAAGCATCCGCGTGGCTAAATTTTAAGGTATCTATTTATTTGACTATTATTTTTTGGGAGCATTATACTGAAGAATTAAAGACTCTTTGATAACCTTGAAACTGAAAGCTGTTTCTTCAGTTCAAGATGGATCGATGAGGGATCTCCACGTATCAATTAGTTTTGATGCCTATAATAATACGATTTAATAATAGAATAAAGTCTGTTAAAAATTTTCTTATTATATAGCTTTGGTTTACTGTCATACATACATACTATAGGAAAACTTTCAAGTGTGCCATTCACTTTATTGTAACACTGCTATGTCAAGTACGGTCCGGTAAAAGTTAAAAATTTTGTCATGTTGTGTGGGATGAATTACCATAAACATCCCTCAAAGTTGAAGGCTTGAAGCCATGTCTTGTGCAACGAGACTAAGTCTAGTGCTAATCCAATCATGCTATGAAGCTCCACTTTATTCTAAATCATATTTATGAAATAGGAAAGATTTTAAATAGCAATATTCTTTAAAAAGTTATGATATGTACAGGAAAACAAACTCAATTTAATTTTAAAATCTTATATTTTTATTAAAAAATATAAATAATATTAAGTAAGAAAAAAACTAAAATTATTCAGAGTATATTATTAATTTAATTATAAAAAAAATAAGTAAATGACATTTCAGAACATGTAAAAAATAATCTATTAAATATTATCATATAAAAAGTGCCAAGAAATATAAAACAAGAAAAGAAAATAAAATAGAAAAGTACAAAGTTTTTTTTAATAAAAAACCCAAGAATTTTAGTTATATAAAATAAATTTATTTTAAATTGTGTAATTTTTTGTTGAATAACAATAAAAAATACAAAAATTTAGTTTCATAACACAAAAAATTATTTTAAATAGTGCAAATACTTTTTTATATCTTTTTTCTTCTCTTTTATATGTTTTATTATTGACATAAAACAATTTATGTGTCTTCATATATTTCTCTTAAAAATAGTAAATTTCATTCAAACAAATTAGTTTTGAAGTTAAATTATATAAAGATATAATAAAAAATAACACACTAAAATACATAAATTTATTTAAAAATTATAAAAATTATTTTAAATTATACAAATTTTAAAAAAGAGGTAAAAATAGAGAAAGAGAGAAAGACTGAAAAGGAGGATGAAAAAAAAAAAAAAGAAAAAAGACACTTACGTATATGTGCATATAATTAACAAGATTTGATTAAAATTTGATTATTACAAAAATGAATTTTTCATCTAATATTTTTGTAGGTTTTGTTTATTAATATTTTTAAATAAAAATAAAAAATAATAATAAATCCACTATATATAGTAATATGAAAGGCAATTAATAAAATAAAACAAGAGTATTGTATGGAATTGTTATAAGAACACCTAAAAGAAAATTAAGGGTTTTAATATATTTTTTAATTATCTTCTTAATATTTAATAAGTTAAGTTTCAATATATATTTAAAAAAAAAAACCAAAACGATAAGAAATTTAAAGTTTTTAATTTAAAAATTAAAAAAATAATTAAAATAAATTAAAATTTTAAATATTTTTCAATTGATAAAAGTAATTTAATTATTATTGCAGATAAAAGATAACATTTATTATGAAATTAAGATAGATAAATAAATAATTTTTTATTAATACTGATGTATGTCTAAAAAGAATAGATAATTTTTTAATTAGTGTTCTAATACGTTATAATGACCCCAACAGAATACATATATATTAAGATAGATAAATAGATAATTTTTTATTAATATTGATGTATGTCCAAAAGGAATAGATAATTTTTTAATTAGTGTTCTAATACATTATAATGACCCTAACAAAATACATATATAGGTTATATAATTAATTATTTACCTATTTTGAAGGAAACAATAATTAATTATTTACTAGTAAATTTGTTTTTAAATTTTTTGGGTCGAAAAGTATAATTTTCAGCAAATTTTAATTAGAGTAAAGTATTGTTTTTGTCCCAAACGTTTAGGGTAAGTTCTATAATTATCCTTAACGTTTCATTCGTTCTATTTATATCCCCAATGTTTCAAAACTGATTCAATGTTACCCTCCACGTAGGCAGTTCCGTTAGTGTTCCGTCAGTGGAGTTAACGGGAGGGTAACATTGAATCAGTTTTAGAATATTAGGGAAATAAATAAGACGAATGAAACGTTACGGACAATTATAGGACTTACCCAAACGTTGGGGATAAAAACAATACTTTACTATTTTAATTATTAAATTAGTTACTAAACTTATTACACAAATTAATTTTTTTCATGTTAAATTCTGTAACAAATAGACAAATCAACCTACATTATTATTTAGAAAAATGTTAGCTAGAAAGCTATCAAAATTTATTATTTTTTATCATTACTTAGCTATCAGTTTAATTTTTTTAGTTTAATCTTTTTAATCTAATAATCCAATAACATATTTTATCCCATATTTTTTTAGTTTAATCTTTTTAATATAATAATTCAATAACATACTTTATCCCATATTTTTAGATATTAATAACTAAGTGATGATAAAAAATAATAAATTATGATAATTTTTTAGTATTTTTTTTATTATTTAATAAAAATTTAAATATCTATAGAGAACAAATAATTTAATATAAAAATTAATTTTTTAACAAAATAAAAGTTTAAAGAATGATTCGATAATTAAAATTTATTAGAAAACTAAAATAATGTTACATAAAACTTTTCTTAAATATCGATCTAGTCATAAATTAATTAGCACTGACTTATTATGATTAAGACTAGTAATTTTGTTTAATTTAAGACATGATGACGAATAATTTTGCATCCTAAATAAAATCAGTTTAATAAAATTTTGTTGAATCAAAGGTTATGTTTCAGGAAGGTGAACTTGCTTTATTTATGATCATCAATATGAACAATGTTTATTTATTTTTGTTAAAAGCAAGTTTTTAATTTTTTGTTATTAGGATCTCTTCTACTGCTAAGTGAAATAGATACATTGATAATGAATTAAATTAATCATGATATTAATGAATAATAAAAATTTCATAATAGTATTAAATGATGACATTATAATTGTACAAGATGTCTCTGGTACGGGTTGAGAGATGGATCGAGAACTTGCGGGTTGAGGCAGATGCCGGATCACTTGCTTGGAGCAATGGGGGGTGGTACCTGCAAAGACACTCCGACGCTCAAGTCAGAATGAATCTAAGAGGTAGAAGGTGTGAGGAATGAATGAATACCTGGAGGGACCTGGGTCCTCTATTTATAGGTGATGGTGAATATCTTATCTTATCTTATTTGGCTAAGATAAGGGAGACGTTTGAATTATCTTATCTTATCTTATCTTATCTTATTTGGCTAAGATAAGAGAGACGTTTGAATTCGAAAGTTGGTTAGGAGCTCTAGTGGGCTGGTTCCGGGCCTTCTGGAAGGGCGAAGGGGGTCGGACCCTGATAACCGAGTTCGGGGACCGTTCTGGGTGTAGGATCCGTGGGCCGGATCCGTAACAATAATAATTAGACTAAAATCTGTACGATGTGCAAAAAGAAAAAATAATTTATAATATAAATTTAAAAGTGTTATATTATGTATAAATTGATTAAATAATATATAAATTAATATTAAATTTAAAAATACTGTATAAAGTATTAACTTTGTGATTTGTATATAATTCAATTTTTTTTTATCAAATATTAAATATATAATTTTTCTACACAATATCTAAATTTTGGTATATGAACAATATGATTAAACATTAATATGAGACACATTAAAAAAAACAAAAATAGAATAAACAAAAAACTCCTAAGTCCTAACACGACTACACTTCAGCCAAAACCATATGGTTGGGGTGGCTTTTCAAACTTGAGTGGAGGACAAATTGAGAATTTCAACCTAGAAAAAACTTGATAAAGGAAAAAACGGTTGTATGATCTACAAAGACTCTAAATCTTTATGTCTATAGTATATTTTATCAACAAATCTGAACCTTACGTTTTCTTTAATATTATATCTCAACGGTAGTCACAACTGGAATTTCAGACTTCCAAAAAAGTACATGGCATACCTGAAATTCTTCCTATACTATATTATATATTCTATAATATTTTCATTTATATATTATCATATTTTTTAATACAAGCATACATTAAATTAATTTAACAATGATAATAAAATATTTGTCTGGCCAATGAGTAATAGCTCAAATGGTATAGTCTCTCCATACTCAATTAAGAGGTTGCGGGTTCGAGTCTCCTATCTTTAGTAAAATAAAATAAAATAAAATAAAATATTTGTCCAGTGTTTTCTTTAATTTTATCAGAAATAGCAATTGTAGTGCGGAGAAAGGTATGAAAGTTAAATATACGATTATGGGTGAATTTAGTGAAAGTTCTATTCTTCAAATTGTTTATTCTTTTATATTTTTTAAAAATTGTTTTTTAAATTGTGGTAACTATATTTAGTAAAATAAAATAAAAATTATTTTTAGTAATTACAAAACTACAACAAGAAATGATGAAGAACTATAAACGAAGCAAAATAGCCCTTATCATATTTATTGTATGAATTTGGATATAAAAAGAAGAAAAATTGAGGTGAAGTAAAGTAATAGAAAAACTTAAACGAGAAAAGAAGAGAGAAAAAAAAAAGTTAAAAAATGTGAAAAGAAAAACTGATTCTTGTATTTTACATTTTTGAAGAAAATAAAAACACTAGCCACTAATTACAGGTACAACTATACATATACATTGATTATTAAATTTTAATTTACTAATTCTCTAAGGCTGGATTTATTTTTTAGAATAGAATTAGATAAATATTGAGAGGAAGATACAAAGAATAGAAATATAAAATTTTGTGTTTTTGTATTCTATTTGGTGATAAACTAGAATAAATTATAAAAATTTAATTTATCTTTTTTTTTTCATTCAAAAAATTAGAGAAAAAATATAATAATAAAAATATAATTATAAAAATTAACAAAAATAATAAAAAAATAAAAAATAAGTTGTATTATGTTATTAGTGTCTCTATATTTTTCTTGTCAAAATAAATACAAAATATATTAATTTACAATAATGCTAGGGAACCAAGAGTATATCAGCCAAAAATAAGTCAAAATATGTCTAGACTGGGACCCAAAAGCCCAATACACTTCAACACCATCCAAAATTGACCAGGGTAAACCATATTCACCCTCCCCAAAAATCCTACCCTTGCTTTCACCGTTTTACCATATAGAAATTTGAAAATCATCTGCACCCGCGCCACGCCTCCGAAAACATCGTGCAACCTTCTTCCCCCTCTTCTCCGGACACTGCGACGCCGCTCCTAATGGCTCCGCCCATTGCGCCTCCACACACGACACCTGAGCGCAACCCTCTTCCGTCTCCTCTCCGGACGCTGCGACGTCGCTCGTAGCCTCTCCTCTCATCGCGCTTCCACACACGGAACCAGAGCGACGCCATTCTGCTGTTGCATGCGGGTTTTACCGGTGGCTCTGAAGCTTCCTGGTGCAGCTGCACCGTCTGACGGTGGATCTTCACTTCTCCAGCCTGGAATCTTCACTTCATCTCACTAATTGGTAAGTATGGCAGATCTTTCCTCTGATTTTGTATGCATGTTTTGAAGAGAGATTTGGAGATGGTTTTGTTGTAGTGGTTCGGTGAACGTTAGTTGAATGAGTATTTTTTATATGTTGTACAGCTCAGGTAATTTAATCTTGGGGAATCATGGGTAAGTATGTTTTTTCCTAATCTGTGCTAGGATTGAGGAATTGCTGTGGTAATCAAGTTGATTTAATTTTGCTAATTTGCTATATGCTGCTGAATTGCTGTAATTAGATATCGAATGGTGTTGAAATTATGATCGGATGTTGCAGTTGTTAGAGATTAGATTTTGCTTTTATCTGGGTCTCATATTGTAATTGTAGTTGTTAGAGATTAGATGTTTCTGGTCTGCTCTAGTGTTTAGATACTAGGAATGGTGTTTATATGAGATGTTCTTTGATTTTGCTAAATTACTGGACGTTTTCGTTAAATAATATTTGAGTGTATCAATTAAAATTAATTTTTCATCTTAGTTGAATGGGTGTTTTTTATATGTTGTACAGCTCAGGTAATTTAATCTTGGAGAATCATGGGTAAGTATGTTTTTTTTTCCTAACCTGTGCTAGGATTGAGGAACTGCTGTGGTAATCAAGTTGATTTAATTTTGCTAATTTGCTATATGCTACTGAATTGTTGTAATTAGATATCAAATGGTGTTGAAATTATGATCGGATGTTGCAGTTGTTAGAGATTGGATTTTGCTTTTATCTGGGTCTCATATTGTAATTGTAGTTGTTAGAGATTAGATGTTTCTGGTATGCTCTAGTGTTTAGATACTAGGAATGGTGTTTATATGAGATGTTCTTTGATTTTGCTAAATTACTGGACGTTTTCGTTAAATAATATTTGAGTGTATCAATTGAAATTAATTTTTCATCTTAGTTGAATGGGTGTTTTTTATATGTTGTACAGCTCAGGTAATTTAATCTTGGGGAATCATGGGTAAGTATGTTTTTTTTTCCTTAACCTGTGCTAGGATTGAGGAACTGCTGTCGTAATCAAGTTGATTTAATTTTGCTAATTTGCTATATGCTGCTGAATTGCTGTAATTAGATATCAAATGGTGTTGAAATTATGATCGGATGTTGCAGTTGTTAGAGATTGGATTTTGCTTTTATCTGGGTCTTATATTGTAATTGTAGTTGTTAGAGATTAGATGTTTCTGGTCTGCTCTAGTGTTTAGATACTAGGAATGGTGTTTATATGAGATGCTCTTTGATTTTGCTAAATTACTGGACGTTTTTGTTAAATAATTTTGGATATTTGAGTGCATGAATTGAAATTAATTTTTCATGTTAGTTGAATGGGTGGTTTTTTATATGTTGTACAGCTCAGGTAATTTAATCTTGGGGAATCATGGGTAAGTATGTTTTTTTTCCTAATCCGTGCTAGGATTGAGGAACTGCTGTGGTAATCAAGTTGATTTAATTTTGCTAATTTGCTATATGCTGCTGAATTGCTATAATTAGATATCGAATGGTGTTGAAATTATGATCGGATGTTGCAGTTGTTAGAGATTGGATTTTGCTTTTATCTAGGTCTCATATTGTAATTGTAGTTGTTAGCGAATAGATGTTTCTGGTCTGCTCTAGTGTTTAGATACTAGGAATGGTGTTTATATGAGATGTTCTTTGATTTTGCTAAATTACTGGACGTTTTTGTGAAATAATTTTGTATATTTGAGTGTATGAATTGAAATTAATTTTTCATGTTACTGATTCTGTGTGTTTTGCTGGATTTCTGTTGTATACAATAGCTGATATTCTTCCTTGTGGTTTGGGAGTTTTGGTAAAAAAAAAAAAGTTAGTTGTAACTTGGTTTGAATGTGGCCATTTAAAATTATAGCATCAAAAAGTGATTTTTTGTGTAGATTTATTGGAGTTTTAACTTGATCTATTGGTAGCTATGAGACCATTATCTAGTTGGACAACTGTACAGTTCTTTTATCTGAGATCTTTTTTTTATTATAGATTGGATGGTTCTTTTGTTAAACAGATGAATGTTTCATTTTTTTTTTCATTGGGCTAGGTCCTCACTTCGGTGATGATTCTAGATTTTTTGACAAAATAGAAGCTTCCATGCGAAAATGGGTAAGTTAATGCGTTAGTTGAAAAAAACTTGTATGGTTCTTGTATGAGCTAATGCTTGAAGGTTGATGTTTTGGTTTAAGTGCTTACAACCCCGTGTTTATTACTTGGATGTTGCTTGTGAGAGGCAATAGGATGTTCCTTTATCATCGCCAATTGGATGGTTCTGAATTTGGTTTTTAGTTTTCATGTCTTAGGCACTTGAATCTGCGTGTACTTAATTGAGATGTGATTGGATTTCGTTCCATTATATGTTCCGAAACATGTTAAATGTTTTAGAAATTTCACAACTATCTATATTTGGTGACTAACTTGATCATGTAACTGCTTTGATATTTCTGTTTCTATCGCAGTGGTTTGCCCCAGTCTGTATCGAGCGTCATTGGTGGCTGTATGCCTTTGAGATTGCTCAGAAAAGGCTGTGGGTGCTGGATAGTATGTATACAGAAAAGCCTAATAATGGAAGATTAAAAATACATGCTTATGCGGTAAGTATACGTCAACCAATTAGTTCACGGTTAGCCTTATTTATTGAAAATGTATCATTGCTAACGTGTTGCTGCCTTCCAGGGGAGAATCATTGAAGACATGGCGAAAGTTTCTATGCCTGGATATGAGCACACAGAGAACGGCCGTCCTCGTTTCTATCCTAGCGTCCCCAAACAAGATAACAGATCAGTTAAAAAGACACCTAACAATACTCTTAACAGCACTTCACTTGATAATGAAATCATGGTTGGATATAATATTCTCTTTTTGTATACATAGCTGTGATTGTGGTGTATTCGTCATCAAGTTCATGCAGTTTTGAAGTTTAGATAAACCCTTGCAGCTTTGGGACAAGGTGATGTTAAATATGTTATAACAATTAAGTTGAACTTCTTTCTAGTCAATTTCTTTCTCGATTTTAAAATTACCCTTCCACACGTAATTGCCATGCAGGACGTTGTACAGGAGTTTAGGAAGGAGATCATATTAGACATAGTGATGGGTCCTTCTAATTCACAAATTGGGAAGGCACTGCAGGCATTGGACAGCGTTCCTGTGCGCCGCAACCAGCCAAGGAAAAAGACTAAGGCTGTGAGATCACCGTTCACAGCACTGAGCACGAAGAGCATGCTGCAGCGTGCGGGGTTACCCACTAGAAAGCCAAACAAGGGGGGAAAACAATGGAAGAAGACTTCTTGACGAGGTAATAAAATATCAATATAGACACCTGCCTTACTACATCTATGGTTTCCTTGTGGTAAACTTATATAGCTTAATATGGCATTTTTCGGCTTAAACTCGTTTCGTGTGAGTTTGATAAATCCTGTTTCACTGCAGGTTTATGATTTCATATTTCTAATTTTGTCAAGTTGATGGTGACAATCAATCCAAAACCTCTGAGTGGATGGTGCTTACGCTAGGCACTATGATGTTTCTTTTATTTGTAAATTGGATGGTTCTGGATTTGTTTTCTGAATTATCATGTTTAAGGCATTTGAACTTGTTATTACTTCATTGAGGAGTGAGTGGCTAATGTTTTGTTAGATACTCCTCAGCAGGTTTCATATATTAGGTGTTTCAGGATTCTCAAGTAATAAGTTTCCAAGTTAGTGATATCACTAGTTCATTAAGCAATGCATTGCATATTTATAATATTGAGTCAAATCTGATCGGTGTATATAACCCTTTTGTTCATGTCTATGCTTAAGTGGCAATTCTTTCCATTAAACCATTGCACGACTTACGGTCGTGATCAGTATACACAAAGTAGGATTTTAAGTGGATGGTGTCTCTGGTAGGCACTCAGATGTTTCTTCTCATTGTAAAATGGATGGTTTGGTATATGATTTCTTTGTTTCATGTGTTAAGCATTAGCTAATGCATGCACTTCATTGAGATGTGAGTGTGCTTGCGGATTTAATATTCCACTCGCTGCCTTTCTTTTTTGTTTTTTTTGTTATACTCTTCAACCGTTTTCAGTGCGGATTTAATCCATATGTTTTTTGTGAACAAATATGCGGTAATTCGTTTCTTTAAAACCTTAATAAAATATAAATGGGGAAAGGATAACAACAGTTGTGCTTTTGTTTCTTTGAATGAATACTTCAAAACAGGATTGATGGTTTTCAGTGGCTAAGAGAAGGGGGGTTGAATCTTAGCCCCCTTTTTGCTTGGTTACACTTGCTGGTCTTTAAGGAGACTTTTTTATTTTTGTCTCGTCCCTAGCCACGAGACTTTTATTTTTGTCTCGTCACTTGGCACGAGATATTTTTCAGTTTTAGCTCCTGTGCAGTAGAAACAGAAATTGAGTAGAAGAGAGAGAAAATTACACCCAGATATATCCTGGTTCAGCTGCTAAGTGCAGTGCAGCCTACATCCAGTCTCCATCACAACAGTGATAGAATTTCACTATAATCTTCTTGATTACAGACTGTAAAGTGCTAACCCAACTTACAAGGGGATTTTCACAGAATCATGAAACACAATATAAATGAACAAAGGAACTCTAAGGACATCTATGGCTTTTTCTTTTAATTTTGCACTCTCTGCCTTTTTCCGCTCTATGGATTTTTCATACAAATCTCACTGTTTACCTTTTTCCATGAGACTCAAGACATGACAAAATTAAACAGAAAAATACAAAATAGAATACATTGAAGGAGAAGAAAATCTGTTAACTCAGGTAGCTCTGAGAACTCTGTGCCTTGCACTCTTACCCTTTCTCCTTGCTCCAAACCGTGGCTATTCTCTCTTTTTATAGAAAAGGGAAGCCTCCACCTTTGAAGCCAAAAACCAAGCCAACTTCTTCTTCTCCAAGAACAAAATCGGTTCGGCCAGAGAGAGAGAAGAGATAACCCATGCAAAACCCAACATGCAATTACCTCTAGTCATTCCTTGGTCATCAACCTACATCAATCCGAGCGCTCCATCCTTGGCTTGCTCTCAAGATGAATTTCTGGCCCTTGATGCTTCATGATGATGATAGCTTCATCTGCTCCACTTTTGCTTCCTCCCTCATATAGCCACCCTAGCTACCTTCTGTGATGAGTGAACCCAAAAGCAGAGACAAGCCATCCCTCCAAGGATCTTCTCCTTGCTGGCCAAATCTCCTTCAACCATTTTTGGTATGGAAAATCCAAGATCTCATCACCATATCTTACCATAAGTGATAAGAATCTCAGCCACTATATTTTTTATGTTTTCTTGCCATCAGTTCGATGGTCTTGATGCAAGTAGCTCATTCTTTCTTTTGGTAGCTCAACTTAGCTTCCATAATTTCCTCTATGATATGACCGAAGAGAAGAAAGAGATGAGAGAGAAGATAGAGCTAGAAGAAAAGTAAGTAAATGAATCAAATTAATTGAAATGTGATTGCTTTTACTTCCCTTGTAGTTTAGCGTGCAACATTGATGTCCTCAATCAAATCAATGATACTTTCTCTCTCATAGTTCCCATGCATTTATTAACTTCACTTTAATTAAATTTGAATTCCATCACATGGTGAAGTGTAAGATCCGTTGAAGGCATAATAACAATAACAACATTTGCTTTCCTGGTTAATTATTTTCGGATCATGCATTGGGTGTATAGCAAAAATGATTAACTTGGGCTTGTAGCAATAATAGTACAATTTTGGCCCAAGTATTGTAACCATTAATTCAGCCATATGGTTCAAAGCATTTTTGTATCAATGCTAAATGTTAACTTTAATTTGGGCTTATGATAATGTTTGAATTTTGGCCCAAATAATCACAAATTGCTTCAGCCACATAGTATAGGAAACATTAATCAAGGCTGATTGGTTTTAAGCATATTGGGCTGGCAATAATTCTGCTTTTCTATTCGGCCCAATAAGAAAACCTGCATCACAAAATTATTAATTAATATATGTTAAATGAAAATTAATTTAATAATTTTTTAATTAATTATTTCAATAATATTTGTTCATCATCAAAAATAAATTTGAGTTTTTCAAACTCATCAAGGATAAATGCAAGTGACAAAATAGAAATGGGAATAGTTTATTAAGTTGTATGTAACGAATGACACCAAACTCATGCCAAGAAACCTCACTATATATGCTTAAAAGAGAATTCAACAGGTGCATGAATCCGCCACCATCCGATGAATTCCATATAGTAGAATCCTCAAATCTTTTATTTACAGAACCATGGTGATCATTATCTGACTTACGGTCAACATCATCCTACAAGATGCACAACACAAACAGAACAACATACATTAATCAAGAACACCATTCCATAAGAAAAGTTTAAAATATACGTCACTTCTAACTCATACCGGATGTGATTTCCTCTTCCTTTTTTGCAACAACTTCTTAATTGACTTGTCCAACTCTGCTCCAAGTCTCTTACTCTTCGGCCGTCCTTTGGTTTTGACTCTTGAGGGTCCCTGTATGTCATGTACAATAGCACTGCCTGTGCTTTGTGTGGGCATGGTATTCTGAATCACAACAACAGTAGTGGAACGCACGCTGGCACGGTAATCGGTCAGCTTGGACTTTGTATCCCAAAGGGCAGCTCGCAAGATGGCTTCTTCCTCATCACAAGTAAAAAACTCCTGAGCAACGTTATAGAACTCTAAACACAGATGCCTAAACAAGTTGTTGCTTTCATCACTCCAAGCCACGTCATGGCTACTCTTGATGTAAGTGTGCTTGCGGATAACATTCTTACTCCATCGAGGAAGAACATAGCAGCTCAGTACTGTGTCAACTCTGTAGTATGACCACACCGCAAGGGTATGGCAACACTGCAAGTGAGTTCTCAAGGCCGAGAGCTTTATGAGTGGGAATCGACCCATCTAAGCCAGACAAATTTGAACAAATTTGCTGCAGAATAGTTTGATGAGTGACTCTAACCTAGTCATCCCATTTTTCAGTCATGTATACTTTTGACCCTTCATCCGTGTACCCTAGAGCAGCGCTTATGGTTTGAGGATTGAGAGTCATGTAAACACGTTTTACATAGGAATGGATTGAGCCATCTATCAGGCGCATGTTCGCATAGAATTTCCGGACCAGCCCCGGGTAAACCATCTTCTTAATGTGGAGCAGGGGAGTCCACTCCTTGTGGAATTTGTAGAAGGCACAAGAATAGAACCGAGAGGGATCATAGTGTGAGTGAGGTTTATGGAATTTGTTCTTGAAATCCAGTGATTCCAAGTTTGCAGGTTCTCTGGTGTCATGTAACATGAAACTTTTCGTCTTCTGAGAGCTTTTTCCAGATGCATGTGGAGTGGACTTCTTTGGTGGTGATGGAGGGAGTGATGTATGAGATTTCTCTTCCTCTTTTTCAATGCTTGGTTGTTTGTTCTTTCCTGTTTTTATTCTCCCTGAAGTTTTCTGAGCAATGACTTTCCGGCGCATTGTCTCGGTTTGTTTGGATGGAGGTGTATGAGTAGAAGAAGACGTGGAGTGGAGGTGTATATGGGTGTGAGTTTAGGGTGACGAGAATGGTAGACTTTTTGGGAGAGTGGTTCGGCTACTTCTTCTTGGAGCCGTTTTCTTTTTCATGGTATGAAGAAGATAAATGTAGATGGAAGTTGAAGAGAAGGCCGAAGGGTGAGGTAAGTGGAGGGAGGTTAGAGAGGCAATAAATGTGGAGTGGAGAGAGAATTAAGGGAATTAAATGTCCATTAAGTGGCGGTTAATACCCAAGGGATTTCTCTTTTATTTGAAATAAACTGAAAAAAGGTGGTTTCCTAGAATCAAGGGATTAGATGGAGGGAAAGATTTGATTTGACATCATCCTCTTCCATTAAGATTTGATGAGACATCAAAGAGATTGTGATTTTCAAAAAAAATGAGGAACTATCAAAACGGTCATGGTGAGGTCAAAGAGATTTGGTGGGGCCATGAAAATTGAATTCTGCGCAGCCTCCCCCTTGATCACAGCCCTTCCATCACTCTTATTTTTATCTCGTCCATTCCTACGAGACAAAACTGAGCAAAATCAAAATTTCACAAATTATCAACAGAAACAAGATCAATCGTTCCCAAGCTTTTTCTTAATGAACAGAATCTGTCTTCACAGAGGGGTTTTGTAAAAATGTCAGCAAGTTGGTCTTCAGATTTTACAAATTGAATATCAATAGTACCTTTTTGCACATGTTCTCTAATAAAATGATATTTGATCTTAATATGCTTTGTTCTTGAGTGCAAAATAGGATTTTTTGAAATATTTATAGCATTCATGTTATCACAAAACAAGGGTATACTATTAATCTTTAATTTGTAATCCTCCAACTACGTTTTTAACCAAATTAATTGTGAGCAACATGCAGATGCAGAAATATATTCAGCTTCAGCTGTGGATAGGGCTATGGTTGCTTGTTTTTTGCTTGACCACATGTTAAGTGAGCTTCCAAGGAAGCAACACATGCCGGATGTACTTCGTCTATCCACTCTATCTCCCGCATAATCTGCATCACAAAATCCTACTCATTCTTGTCGAATTGAGCAAGCTCTTCTTGCATGGCTTTCACCCATGATGGATCTTCAAGGGTTTGTTTGACATTGTTGGGCTCCATTTGTAACAAGAGTGCAAAATTGCTTAGTTCGGATTGCCTTTTGGTTGAGGATCTTGTTGTCACACCTTGAGAGGGATCTCCAATGATAAAGTCATGAGGATAACCCCTCATAGACTTCCATTCTCTAGGCTTCCTTTGTGGTGTTGAGCTTTGATGAGCTTCTGTGGGTCTCACTGTTTCAGTTTCTCTTGCTGGCTCAGGAGACAAAATGGAAATGTCTCCTCCATTCTGACGAGACAAAATTGGACTGGCAGATTCTTCATTTTGGGCAGACTTGGGATTTTTTTTGCTTGTTCCAGCTTCTTCACAATCTGAATTATTATCTATCATAGTACTGGAAATTAAATTAGAATCACAAAAAGTGACATGTATGGATTCCTCTATAGTTGTATGATCTTTGAGGTAAATTCTATAGGCTTTGCTAGTAGTGGAGTATCCAACAAACATGCCCTCATATGATTTTGGATCAAATTTGCCAAGATTTTCTTTGTTATTAAGCACAAAACACTTGCATCCAAAAACATGGAAATACTTAAGATTTGGAGGGGTTCCTTTCCATAGCTCATAAGGAGTTTTCTTTAACCCTTTTCTAATAATGGTCCTATTCAAAATATAACATGTTGTATTTACAGCTTCAGCTCATAGAAACTTTGGAACCTCATTCTCACATAACATAGCCCTAGTCATCTCTTGAAGGCTTCGATTCCTTCTTTCAACAACCCCATTTTGTTGAGGTGTTCTAAGGCATGAAAAATTATGAGTAATTCCAAAGTCATCGCAGAAATTTTCAAAGTCTTGGTTTTCAAATTCTTTTCCATGATCACTTCTCAAATGGGCCACTTTTAAATCTTTTTCATTTTGAATTTTCTTGCAAAGGGTTGAGAAAGCATGAAAAGCATCATTTTTATGAGCAAGAAAAAGTACCCAACCAAATCTAGAGTAATCATCTACCACTACCAAACCATAGTATTTACCTCCTAGACTTTGAGTTCTTGTTGGACCAAAAAGATCAATGTGTAACATCTCTAATGGCCTTTTGGTTGAAATTCCATCTTTTGGTTTAAAAGAGGATTTAACTTGTTTGCCTAGTTGACAAGCATCACAAGTAAGATCCTTATCAAATTTGATTTTAGGAATTCCTCTAACTTGATTTTTCTTTACTAGCTTAGAAATTTGGTACATGCTAGCCTGACCCAACTTTCTATGCCATAGCCATTTTTCAGACTCAAGAGAAGTAAAACATGTTATATTTTGTTCTTTCAAGTCCTCAAGAGTTAATCCATACACATTGTTGCATCTTTTAGCTTCAAAAAGAATATCCCCAATTTTTTCACAAACAACCACACACACAAACTTTCTAAAAATAACTTCAAATTCTAAATCACACAATTGGCTTACACTAAGTAAATTATGTTTTAAACCATTTACAAGAAGAATATCATTTATACAAGATGAAAAGATTTTACCAACTTTTCCAACGGCCACTATCTTTCCTTTACCATCATCACCGAAAGTGACAAGTCCTCCATCATATTCATCAAGCTTTATAAAGAAGGTTGTCTTTCCGGTCATGTGCCTAGAACATCCACTGTCTATGTACCACATATTTTCCTTCCATTTGGATGCTAGGCATACTTACAAAATAAGCTCAAGCGACCTTAGGTATCCAAATTTTCTTGGATCCTTTCACGTTAAACCATCTCCTATGACCCAAGCCACTGTAATAAAAAAAACTTTATAAACTTTGTCACCAATCATCCTTTCACCAAAAAAGCATTGAATGGGAAAGTGTCCATTTCGATTGCATAGTCTACAAAACCTTGGAGTTGCTGATTTGTTAAAGTAGGTAGGATCTTGAAACCTTGTGTCATTAAAAGATGAAGCTCTATTTTCAAAAGAAGGTTTCTTATCAGATTTGTAAAACCCCAAACCAGTTTATCAAAGAGTGGTTTTTGACTAGCCAATATTTGATTTATATTTTCAGAACTTTGAGTAAATTTGGTTAAGTCATTTTCAAGATTTTTAATCTTTTTCAGCAGCTCTTCATTCTCCTTAAAATAATTTACATATGCAACAACAGAATGGTTACTTTCACAACTTCTAAGTTGGGCTTTTAACTGCTTATTTTCTTCAACAAGATCACAAGTAGTTTCGGCCTCCCTCAGCTTTTCCTTGAGAAAATCATTTTCAGTTTTAAGAATGATAATTTGTTGTTCAAGATCTTGGTTATCAAGAAGAAAACATCTTATTTTTCCAGAAAGATGGTCTATCATAAGATGAAGATCTTCAGTGTTAGGGTTGTGAAAGACTACCTGATCTATGTGATCTGCCATGAGACATGGTTGTGACTTGGTCTCGGATTCCTCATCATCATCATCTGAGTCATTTTCCAAATCTTCCCATGAAGCCATCAGTCCCTTCTTCTTTCCTCCTTCTTTAACTTGGGACAATCAGATTTGAAGTGCCCATTTCCTTGCAGTTGTAACAAGTTACTTTGCTAAGGTCTTTCTTCATTTTCCTTGAGCTGCTGCCTTTGCCTTTGAACTTTACCATTTTCCTGAATTTTTTGGCAAACAACACAAATTCATTTTCAGAGGAGTTATCACTGGATTCATCATCCAGGGGGTTAGTTACAGAAGAAAAATCAATTCCTTTGTTTTTTGAATCTTTTTTTAAATAAGTATTTTCAAAAGCAAGAAGGTTTCCTCTCAAATCATCACATGTCATGGAATCAAGGCTACTGCTCTCAGAAATAATTAAAGCTTTTGTTTCCCACTCTTTAGTGAGACATCTCAACACTCTTATCAAAAGCACATAATCAGAATGTGTTATTCCCATAGCATCCAAGCCAACAATGATGGTGTTGAACCGTTCGAACAGTTCATCAATAGATTCTCCTTCCTTCATTGCAAACATTTCATACTCTCTGTTTAACATGTCTATTCGAGTCTTCTTCACAATGGTGGTTCCTTCATGAGTGATTTGTAGTTTATCCTAGATTTCCTTTGCTATTGTACATCGTGATACCCGTCGGTATTCCTCAAAGCTGATAGCACAGTTGAGTAGATTTACAGCCTTGGCATTTAGTTCCACCTTCTTTCTATCTTCCTCGGTCCAGCTTGCTTCTGGTTTAAGAGTGACTACTCCTTCAGCACTTGTGTTAGTTGGAAATTGAGGACCCTCTAGGATGATCTTCCAGAATCTGTAGTCTACTGCTTGCACAAAGATCTTCATTCTCTCCTTCCAATAGGTATAGTTTTTCCTATTGAAAAGAGGTGGTCTGTTGCTTGACTGTCCTTCTGTAAGGTTGTAAGACACCAGATTTGAGCCACTGCTTTTAGCCATCTGGATCTTTTCTCCAAGCTGCAAAGCATGATCTCTTTGAGACCAAGCTTTGATACCAATTGATGGTTTTCAGTGGCTAAGAGAAGGGGGGAGAAGTTGAATCGTAGCCCCCTTTTTGCTTGGTTACACTTGCTGGTCTTTAAGGAGACTTTTTGATTTTTGTCTCGTCCCTAGCCACAAGACTTTTATTTTTATCTCGTCACTTGGCACGAGATATTTTTCAGTTTTAGCTCCTGTGCAGTAGAAACAGAAATGGAGTAGAAGAGAGAGAAAATTACACCCAGATATATCTTGGTTCAGCTGCTAAGTGCAGTGCAGCCTACATCCAGTCTCCATCACAACAATGATGGAATTTCACTATAATCTTCTTGATTACAGACTGTAAAGTGCTAACCCAACTTACAAGGAGATTCCCACAGAATCATGAAACACAACATAGATGAACAAAGGAACTCTAAGGACATCTATGGCTTTTTCTTTTAATTTTGCACTCTCTGCCTTTTTCTGCTCTATGGCTTTTTCATACAAATCTCACTGTTTGCCTTTTTCCATGAGACTCAAGACATGATAAAATTAAACAGAAAAATACAAAACAGAATACATTGAAGGAGAAGAAAATCTATTAGCTCAGGTAGCTCTGAAAACTCTGTGTCTTGCACTCTTATTCTTTCTCCTTACTCCAAACCGTGGCTGTTCTCTCTTTTTATAGAAGAGGGAAGCCTCCACCATTGAAGCCAAAAACCAAGCCAACTTCTTCTTCTCCAAGAACAAAACCGGTTCGGCCAGAGAAAGAGAAGAAATAACCCATGCAAAACCCAACATGTAATTACCTCTAGTCCGTCCTTGGTCATCAACCTACATCAATCCGAGCGCTCCATCCTTGGCTTGCTCTTCAAGATGAATTTCTGGCCCTTGATGCTTCATGATGATGATAGCTTCATCTGCTCCACTTTTGCTTCCTCCCTCACGTAGCCACCCTAGCTACCTTCTGTGATGAGTGAACCTAAAAGCAGAGACAAGCCATCCCTCCAAGGATCTTCTCCTTGCTGGCTAGTGCATGAAATCATGATCGTTCATTCCTTGGTAACGGCGCTAAAAACTTTATACGCACGTTCATAATCTTAGTTCTTGTCACAACTTCGCACAACTAACCAGCAAGTGCACTGGGTCGTCCAAGTAATAAACCTTACGTGAGTAAGGGTCGATCCCACGGAGATTGTCAGCTTGAAGCAAGCTATGGTCATCTTGCAAATCTCAGTCTGGCGGATTCAAATGGTTATATAGTTTTAATAATTAAAATATAATTAAAATATAAAATAGGATAGAAATACTTATGTAATTCATTGGTGAGAATTCAAATAAGCGTATGGAGATGCTTTTATTCCTTCTGAACCTCTGCTTTCCTACTGCTTTCATCCAATCACTCACCTTTCCATGGCAAGCTGTATGTTGGGCATCACCATTGTCAATGGCTACTTCCCGTCCTATCAGTGAAAATGGTCCAAAATGCGCTGTCACCGCACGGCTAATCATCTGTCGGTTCTCGATCATGCTGGAATAGGATTCAGTAATCTTTTTGCGTCTGTCACTACGCCCAGCACTCGCGAGTTTGAAGCTCGTCACAGCCATCCCTTCCTAGATCCTACTCGGAATACCACAAACAAGGTTTAGACTTTCCAGATCTCAAGAATGGCTGCCAATAATTCTAGCCTATACCATAAAGACTCTGATCGTAGATTAGGAGGCTAGAGATACGCATTCAAGCTTGTTTGCATGTAGAACAGAAGTATTTGTCAGGCACGCGTTCTTAAGTGAGAATGATGATGAGCGTCACATAATCATCACATTCATCATGTTCTTGTGTGTGAATGAATATCTTAGAGAAGAAATAGGCTTGAGTTGAATAGAAAAACAATAGTACTTTGCATTAATTCATGAGGAACAGCAGAGCTCCACACCTTAATCTATGGTGTATAGAAACTCTACCGTTGAAAATACATAAGTGAAAATAGGGTAGACATGGCCGAGTGGCCAGCCTTCCATGGAGGTATCAGAACGTAAAAGTTACATAATGTGTTCCAGAGATGTGAAATAAATCACTAAAAGTAGTTTTTATACTAAACTAGTAACTAGGGTTTACAGAAAGGAGTAAATGATGCAGAAATCCACTTCCGGGCCCACTTGGTGTGTGCTTGGGTTGAGCATTGAAGCTTTCACGTGTAGAGGTCTTCCTTGGAGTTAAACGCCAGTTTGTAACCTGTTTCTGGCGTTTAACTCCAGAATAGGGCAGAAAGCTGGTGTTGAATGCCAGTTTGCATCGTCCAAACTAGGACAAAGTATGGACTATTATATATTGCTGGAAAGCCCTTAATGTCTACTTTCCAACGAAAATGAGAGTGCATCATTTGGACTCTTGTAACTCCAGAAAATCCACTTTGAGTGCAGGGAGGTCAGAATCCAAGAGCATCTGCAGTCCTTCTTCAGCCTCTGAATCTGATTTTTGCTCAAGTCCCTCAATTTCAGCCAGAAAATACCTGAAATCACAGAAAAATACACAAACTCATAGTAAATTCCAGAAATGTGATTTTTATTTAAATACTAATAAAAATATACTAAAAACTAATCAAATCATACTAAAAACTATGTAAAAACAATGTCAAAAAGCGTATAAATTATCCGCTCATCACTGGCCGAATCTCCTTCAACCATTTTCGGTATGGAGAAGCCAAGATCTCATTACCATATCTTACCATAAGTGATAAGAATCTCAACCACTACATTTTTTATGTTTTCTTGCCATCAGTTCGATGGTCTTGATGCAAGTAGCTCCTTCTTTCTTTTGGTAGCTCAACTTAGCTTCCATAATTTCCTCTGTGATATGACCGAAGAGAAGAAAGAGATGAGAGAGAAGATAGATCTAGAAGAAAAGCAAGTAAATGAATCAAATAGGATAAAAAGAAGAGAATATACTATAAATCCCAAAGTATCAATGAAACTTAGCTCCAATTAGATGAGCGGGACTAGTAGCTTTTTGCCTCTGAAAAGTTTTGGCATCTCACTTAATCCATTGAAGTTCAGAATGATTGGCATCTATAGGAACTTAGAATTTAGATAGTGTTATTGATTCTCCTAGTTCAGTATGTAGATTCTTGAACACAACTACTTTATGAGTCTTGGCCGTGGCCCTAAGCACTTTATTTTCCGGTATTACCACTGGATACATAAATGCCACAGACACATAACTGGGTGAACCTTTTCAGATTGTGACTCAGCTTTGCTAGAGTCCCCAATTAGAGGTGTCCAGGGTTCTTAAGCACACTCTGTTTTTGCTTTGGACCTCGACTTTAACCGCTCAGTCTCAAGCTTTTCACTTGACACCTTCACGCCACAAGCACATGGTTAGGGACAGCTTGGTTTAGCCGCTTAGGCCAGGATTTTATTCCTTTGGGCCCTCCTATCCACTGATGCTCAAAGCCTTGGATCCTTTTTATTACCCTTGCCTTTTGGTTTAAAGGGTTACTGGCTTTTTGCTCTTGCCTTTTGGTTTAAAGAGCTCTTGGCTTTTTCTGCTTGCTTTTTCTTTTTCTTTCTTTTATTTTTTTCGCCAATTTTCTTTTTCTTTTTTTTTTCGCAAGCTTTTGTATTCACTGCTTTTTCTTGCTTCAAGAATCAATTTTATGATTTTTTAGATTATCAAATAACATTTTTCCTTTTTCATCATTCTTCAAGAGCCAACAATTTTAACATTCATAAACAACAAATTCAAAAGATATATGCAGTGTTCAAGCATTCATTCAGAAAATAAAAAGTATTGTCACCACATCAAAATAATTAAACTAATTTCAAGGATGAATTCAAAATCATGTACTTCTTGTTCTTTTGTGATTAAAAGCATTTTTCATTTAAGAAAGGTGATGGATTCATAGGACATTCATAGCTTTAAGACATAGACACTTAGATACTAGTGATCATATAATAAAGACACAAACATAAATAAAGCATAAGGCTCAAAACTGAAAAACAGGAAAATAAGAACAAGGAGATTAAGGAACGGGTCCACCTTAGTGAAGGTGACGTCTTCCTCTTCTTGAAGAACCAATGGTGCTCTTGAGCTCCTCTATGTCTCTTCCTTGTCTTTGTTGCTCCTCTCTCATAGCTCTTTGATCTTCTCTAATCTCATGAAGAATGATGGAGTGCTCTTGGTGTTCCATCCTTAGTTGTCCCATGTTGGAACTTAATTCTCCTAGGGAGGTGTTGATTTGCTCCCAATAGTTTTGTGGAGGGAAGTGCATCCCTTGAGGCATCTCAGGGATTTCATGGTGAAGAATTTTTTCATGCTCTTGTTGAGGTTGTTGATCTCTTGTTTGCTCCATCCTTTTCTTAGTGATGGGCTTGTCCTCATCAATGAGGATATCTCCCTCTATGTCAATTCCAGCCAAATTACAGAGGTGGCAAATGAGGTGAGGGAAGGCTAACCTTGCCAAAATGGAGGACTTGTCAGCCACCTTGTAGAGTTCTTGAGGTATAATCTCATGAACTTTCACTTTCTCCCCAATCATGATACTATGGATCATGATGGCCCGGTTTACAGTAACTTCAGACCGGTTGCTAGTAGGAATAATTAAGCGTTGAATGAACTCTAACCATCCTCTAGCTACAGGCTTAAGGTCCGGTCTTCTCAATTGAAACAGCTTGCCTCTTGAGTCAACTTTCCATTGAGCTCCTTCCACACATATGTCCATGAGGACTTGGTCCAACCTTTGATCAAAGTTGACCCTTCTAGTGTAGGGGCATGCGTTTTCTTGCATCATTGGCAAGTTGAACGTCAACCTTACATTTTTCGGACTGAAATCTAAGTATTTCCCCCAAACCATGGTAAGCCAATTCTTTGGATTCAGGTTCCTACTTTGATCATGGTTCCTAGTGATCCATGCGTTTGCATAGAACTCTTGAACCATTAAGATCCCGACTTGTTGAATAGGATTAGAGAGAACTTCCCATCCTCTTCTTCTAATCTCTTGTCAGATCTCAGGATATTCGCTCTTTTTGAGCTTAAAAGGGACCTCAGAGATCACCTTTTTCTTGGCCACAACTTCATCGAAGTGGTCTTGATGGACTTTTGAGATGAATCTCTCCATCTCCCATGACTCAAAGGTGGAAGCAATTGCCTTCCCTTTCCTCTTTCTTGAGGTTTCTCTGGCCTTAGGTGCCATTGATAGTTATGGAAAAACAAAAAGCAATGCTTTTACCACACCAAACTTAAAAGGTTTGCTCGTCCTCGAGCAAAAGAAGAAAGAAAGTAGTAGAAGAAGAAGAAAATAGAGGAGATGTAGGGAGAAGGTGTATTCGGCCAAAGGGGAGAAGTGGTGGTTGTAATGTGTGAAAATGGAGTAGTGTTGAGGGGTTTATATAGGGGTTGGGGAAGGGTAGGTTTCGGCCATTAGGGTTGGGTTTGGGAGGGAAAAGAATTTGAATTTTGGAGGCAGGTGGGGTTTATAGGGAAGAGTGGATGGATGTGAGTGGTTAAGGGTATATAGGGAAGAGGTATGGAGGTGATTGGTGAAGGGTATTTGGAGAAGAGAGTTATGAAAAGGTGTGAAGAGGAGAGAAGAAAAGGTGGGATAGGTGGGGATCCTGTGGGGTTGGTGCACAAATTGTGAATCACACTTTTCACAACTCGTACCACTGACCAGCAAGTGCACTGGGTCGTCCAAGTAATACCTCACGTGAGTAAGGGTCGAATCCCACGGAGATTGTTGGTTTGAAGCAATCTATGGTTATCTTGTAAATCTTAGTCAGGAAGTCAATTATGTTTATCAGTTGAATTGCAAATAAACAATAAAGCATGGATTAAAGGTTACTTGTTATGCAGTAATGGAGAATATGTTGGAGTTTTGGAGATGCTTGGTCTTCTGAATCTCTGCTTTCCTCTGTCTTCTTGTTCACGCACGCACGTCCTCCTATGGCAAGCTGTGTGTTGGTGGATCACCGTTGTCAATGGCTACCGTCCATCCTTCCAGTGAAAACTACGCTCACGCGCTCTGTCACAGCACGGCTAATCACCGGTTGGTTCTCGATCCGGTTGGAATAGGATTTACTATCCTTTTGCGTCTGTCACTAACGCCCAGCCTTCAGGAGTTTGAAACTCGTCACAGTCATTCAATCCTTGAATCCTACTCGGAATACCACAGACAAGGTTTAGACTTTCCGGATTCTCATGAATGCCGCCATCAGTTCTAGCTTATACCACGGAGATTCTGATTAAGGAATCTAAGAGATACTCATTCAATCGGATATAGAACGGAGGTGGTTGTCAGGCACACGTTCATGGTTTGAGGAAGGTGATGAATGTCACAGATCATCACAGTTAAGCGCGAATGAACATCTTAGATAGGAACAAGCGTGTTTGAATGGAAAACAGAAATACTTGCATTAATTCATCGAGACACAGCAGAGCTCCTCACCCCCAACAATGGGGTTTAGAGACTCATGCTGTCAGAGAATACAAAGTTTAGATCTAAAATGTCATGAGATACAAAATAGGTCTCTAAAAGTTGTTTAAATACTAAATTAGTAGCCTAGGGTTACAAAATATGAGTAGACTATGATGGATGATGCAGAGATCCACTTCTGGGGCCCACTTGGTGTGTGCTGGGCTGAGACTTAAGCAATTCACGTGCAGAGGCCATTTGTGGAGTTGAACGCCAGTTTTTATGCCAGTTTGGGCGTTCAACTCCAGCTTTTGATCCTTTTCTGGCGCTGGACGCCAGAATTGGGCAGAGAACTGGCGTTGAACGCCAGTTTACATCGTCTATCCTTGTGAAAAGTATGGACTATTATATATTGCTGGAAAGCCCTGGATGTCTACTTTCCAACGCAATTGGAAGCATGCCATTTCGAGTTCTGTAGCTCCGGAAAATCCACTTTGAGTGCAGGGAGGTCAGAATCCAACAGCATCAGCAGTCCTTTTTCAGCCTGAATCAGATTTTTGCTCAGCTCCTTCAATTTCAGCCAGAAAAATACCTGAAATTACAGAAAAACACAAAATTCATAGTAAAGTCCAGAAATATAAATTTTTCCTAAAAACTAATGAAAATAGACTAAAAACTAACTAAAACATACTCAAAACTATATGAAATTAACCCCAAAAAGCGTATAAAATATCCGCTCATCACAACACCAAACTTAAACTGTTGCTTGTCCTCAAGCAACTAGACAAATAAAATAGAAGACTAATAGGTTGAGAAGCAATAATATCTCAGAGTTTTTTGAGTGGAGCTCAGACTCTAATTAGATGAGCGGGACTAGTAGCTTTCTGCTTCTGAACAGTTTTGGCATCTCACTTTATCCATTGAAGCTCAGAGTGATTGGCATCTATAGGAACTTACAATTCAGATAGTGTTATTGGTCCTCCTATTTCAGTGTGATGATTCTTGAACACAGCTATTTTATGAGTCTTGGCCGTGGCCCTAAGCACTTTGTTTTCCAGTATTACCACCGGATACATAAATGCCACAGACACATAATTGGGTGAACCTTTTAGATTGTGACTCAGCTTTGCTAAAGTCCCCAATTAGAGGTGTCCAGAGTTCTTAAGTACACTCTTCTTTTTGCTTTGGACCTTGACTTTAACCGCTCAGTCTCAAGTTTTCACTTGACACCTTCACGCCACAAGCACATGGTTAGGGACAACTTGGTTTAGCCGCTTAGACCAGGATTTTATTCCTTTAGGCCCTCCTATCCACTGATGCTCAAAGCCTTGGGATCCTTTTTATTTGCCCTCGCCTTTTGGTTTTAAGAGCTTTTGGCTTTTTCTGCTTGCTTTTTTTTTTTTTTTTGCAAGCTTTATTCTTTGCTGCTTTTTCTTGTTTCAAGAATTATTTTTATGATTTTTCAGATTATCAATAACATGTCTCATGTTCATCATTCTCTCAAGAGCCAACATATTTAACAGTCTTAAACAACAAATTCAAAAGACACATGCACTGTTCAAGCATTCATTCAGAAGATAGAAAGCATTGCCACCACATGTTACTAATTAGAATTTTTCTTATTAAAACTCGAAATTTTAGTGCTTCTTATTCAAAAGATTTACTATCTTATTCATGTTTAATGATGATGAGAAAAATAAACTATAGCTTAACTGGAGATAAAATCAAATAGATACTAATTACTATTATATGACTTCTAAGATAAACTTTCATAAGGACACTGTCACAGAGTTAAGGCAGAAATTGGAAATTAACAACCTTTATTCTGGGGGCACGGGGGTTCCTCTGATCCTTGGGGTGTTTGGTCCTACAAGAGAAGACTTTTGGCGCTTCAGTTCCCTTAAGTCACGCCCCTGCTCCTCTTGTTCTTTAAACATATAGGTCAGCATTTGACTGCGTTCCTTCTGTTCTTTTATTATTTGCTCCATAGCTTCCTGTATCTTGGTGATGGACGTCTCAAGATATTCCCAGTATTCAGCTTGAGGTATCTCTGGGAGGAATTCCTGTGCTCTCTTCTTGATGGGATCCTCCTGTGCTTGTTGTCTCTCCATTGATGCTTTGGTGATTGACTTTTCAATTAGGATATATTCATTTATTCCCATCTTTACTCCAGCGTCCTTGCAGAGCAGAGAAATCACGCTTGGATAAGCCAACCTGGCCTCTTTTGAATTTTTATTAGCAATCTTGTAGAGTTCAGTGGAAATCAGCTGATGAACCTCCACTTCCTTCCCCGTCATGATGCAATGAATCATCACTGCTCTTTTAACTGTGACTTCAGAACGGTTGCTAGTGGGCAACAGAGAACGCCCAATGAAGTCCAGCCATCCTCTGGCAACTGGTTTGAGATCCTCTCTCTTGAGTTGATTTGGGACGCCCTTTGTGTTGGTGGTCCACCTAGCTCCAGGGATACATATGTCCTCTAGAATCTTATCCAGGCCAATGTCTGCTCTCATCATCCTCCTGTTGAAGGAGTCTGGATCATCCTTTAGCTGAGGTAGCTTTAATATCTCTCTGATCTTGTCAGGGGTGGTATGAACAATCTTTCCCCTGACCATGGTCCGAAATTCGTAGCAGGCAGTTCCAGATAGTCTTTGCTTGTCAGTCTGCCACATATTAGCATAGAACTCCTGGACCATGTTCCTTCCTACTTTCGTTTCAGGATTAGCTAGGACTTCCCAGTTCCTGATTTGAATTTGCTCCTGGATCTCCGGATATTCATCTTCTTTCAGATCGAATCTCACTTCCGGGATCACTGATCTCAGACCCATTACTTTAAGATAATGGTCTGAATGTTCTTTAGATAAGAACTTCCCTTGATTCCAAAGTGATTTTGGAACGCTCTCTTTCTTGCCTCTTGGATTGGATTGTTTTCCTTTGGGAGCCATGATCTTAGTGATCTCGGATAAACACACCAAACTTAGAGGTTTGCTTGTCCTCAAGCAAAAGAAAAGAAAGGAGAGGGATAGAAGGAGATCTAGGTGCACTTGTTGATGGAGGAGGGGGGAGGCCGAACCCAATTTTAAAGGGGTGGGTGGGGTGGGTTTTCGAAAAATTGGAAAAGTTAAGATAAAAAGATTGAGTTGAAAAAGATAAGATAGAAGATATAGTTTGATTTTGAAAAGATAGGATAGATTTTTTTGAAAAAGATAAATTTGGATTTTGAAAAAGATAATATGAAGATTTGAAAAAGATATTGAAAAGATTTTAGAGTGAAAAAGATAGATTTGTTTTTGGAAAAGATTTGAAAAGAGTTGGATTGAATTTGCAAAGAGGGTGTGTGCTTATGAATTAAGATACATTTGATATTTTGAAAGTAGGATTTTTAGAAATCAGGGTTCTTGACATGTTTATGTAAATAAAATCATGTATTGAATTATAAAATTTTAAATTAGAATGGAAAAACGTGTGGAAAAATGAATTTAGCTCCTCCCTGCCTTCCTGGCGTTTGAACGCCCAAACACTGCTTGTTTTGGGCGTTCAGCGCCCAAATGCTGATCTCCTGGGCGTTCAGCGCCCAGTTGCTGCCATTACTGGCGTTCAACGCCCAGTGGGTGGCCATTTCTGGCGTTGAACGCCCAGATTGCTACCATTACTGGCGTTCAGCGCCCAGTGGATGCCCATTTGGGCGCTGAACGCCCAAAATGCCCCTTTACTGGCGTTTTCTTGCCATTGAGCTCTTTTACTCTGTTTTGTGTGCTGAGGTCTTCTGTAAATGATTATTTACCTTGTTGTCAATGAACTCTATATAAACAAATAAAAATAAAAATAGAAATAAGGCAAAATGCTTAGAGGATTGTTGCCTCATGGCTGGGTTGCCTCCCAGCAAGCGCTTCTTTATTGTCTTTAGTTGGACCTTGCTGAGCTTTTAATCTAGCTTCAGCCTTGAGCATTCTTGCTCGATGTTGCCTTCAAGATAATGCTTGATTCTCTGTCCATTGACAATGAACTTCTTATCAGAATCAATATCTTGAAGCTCCACATAACCATATGGTGACACACTTGTAATCACGTATGGTCCCCTCCACCGGGATTTCAGTTTCCCAGGGAATAGCCTGAGTCTAGAGTTAAACAACATGACCTTTTGTCCTGGTTCAAAGATTCTAGATGACAGCTTTCTGTCATGCCATTTTTTTGATTTTTCTTTATAAAGCTTGGCATTTTCGAACGCTGTGAATCTGAATTCCTCTAGCTCATTTAGCTGGAGCAATCGTTTTTCTCCTGCTAATTTGGCATCAAAATTTAGGAATCTGGTTGCCCAGTAGGCCTTATGTTCCAGTTCCACGGGCAGGTGGCATGCCTTACCATACACGAGTTGGTATGGAGAGGTCCCTATAGGGGTCTTGAATGCTGTTCTGTAAGCCCACAGAGCATCATCCAAGCTTCGTGCCCAATCCTTTCTACGGGTATTTACTGTCCGTTCCAGGATTCTCTTTAATTCTCTGTTAGAGACTTCAGCTTGCCCATTGGTTTGTGGATGATATGGAGTGGCCACCTTGTGGCGAATTCCATACCGAACCATGGCAGAGTAAAGCTGTTTATTGCAGAAGTGAGTGCCCCCATCACTGATTAACACTCTAGGGACACCAAACCTGCTAAAGATATGTTTCTGGAGGAACTTCAGCACTGTTTTAGTATTATTGGTGGGTGTGGCAATAGCCTCAACCCATTTTGATACATAGTCAACTGCCACCAGAATATAAGTGTTTGAATATGATGGTGGAAAAGGTCCCATGAAGTCAATTCCCCATACTTCAAACAACTCAATTTCCAAGATTCCTTGTTGAGGCATGGCGTAACCATGAGGCAGATTGCCAGCTCTTTGGCAACTGTCACAATTACGTACAAACTCTCGGGAATCTTTATAGAGTGTGGGCCAATAGAAGCCACATTGGAGGACCTTGGTGGCTGTTCGCTCACCTCCAAAATGGCCTCCATATTGAGATCCGTGGCAATGCCACAGGATCCTCTGTGCTTCTTCTCTAGGCACACACCTGCGGATAATTCCGTCTGCACATCTCTTAAAGAGATAAGGTTCATCCCACAAGTAGTACTTTGCATCAGTAATTAATTTTTCTTTTGTATCCTGTTGTACTCCTTGGGTATGAACCTTGCAGCTTTATAGTTTGCAATATCGGCAAACCATGGTGCTTCCTGAATGGCGAATAGATGCTCATCAGGAAACGTCTCAGAGATTTCAAGAGAAGGGAGGGACGTCCCTTCCACTGGCTCTATCCGGGACAGATGATCAGCCACTTGGTTCTCTGTCCCTTTTCTGTCTCTTATTTCTATATCAAACTCTTGCAGAAGCAATACCCATCTGATGAGCCTGGGTTTTGAATCCTGCTTTGTGAGTAGATATTTAAGAGCAGCATGATCAGTATACACAATCACTTTTGATCCTACTAAGTATGATCTGAACTTGTCAATGGCGTAAACCACTGCAAGTAATTCTTTTTCTGTGGTTGTGTAATTTTTTTGGGCATCATTTAGAACGCGACTGGCATAATAAATGACATGCAGAAGCTTGTCATGCCTCTGTCCCAATACTGCACCAATGGCATGATCACTGGCATCACACATTAACTCAAATGGTAATGTCCAGTCTGGTGCAGAAATGACTGGTGCTGTGACCAGCTTAGCCTTCAGCGTTTCAAACGCCTGCAGGCACTTTGTGTCAAACACAAATGGCGTGTCAGCAGCTAGCAGATTGCTTAGAGGTTTTGCGATTTTTGAAAAATCCTTTATAAACCTCCTATAGAATCTTGCATGCCCCAGAAAGCTTCTGATTGCCTTAACATTGGCAGGTGGTGGTAATTTCTCAATTACCTCTATCTTTGCTTGATCCACCTCTATTCCCTTGTTTGAGATTTTATGCCCAAGAACAATTCCTTCAGTCACCATGAAGTGACACTTTTTCCAGTTTAAAACTAGGTTGGTTTCTTGGCATCTTTTCAGAACAAGTTTCAGGTGATCAAGACAGGAGCTGAATGAGTCTCCATATACTGAGAAGTCATCCATGAAGACTTCCAGAAATTTTTCCACCATGTCAGAGAAAATAGAGAGCATGCATCTCTGGAAGGTTGCCGGCGCATTACATAGCCCAAAGGGCATCCTTCTATAAGCAAACACTCCAGATGGACATGTGAATGCTGTTTTCTCTTGATCCTGGGGATCCACTGCAATCTGGTTATAGCCTGAATAGCCATCCAAAAAGCAGTAATAATCATGACCTGCTATTCTCTCTAGCATCTGGTCTATGAATGGTAAAGGAAAATGATCCTTTCTGGTGGCTGTATTGAGCCTTCTGTAGTCAATACACATGCGCCACCCTGTAACCGTCCTTGTAGGAACCAGTTCATTTTTTTCATTATGAATCACTGTCATGCCTCCCTTTTTTGGGACGACTTGAACAGGGCTCACCCAGGGGCTATCAGAAATGGGATAAATAATCCCAGCCTCTAGTAATTTGGTGACCTCTTTCTGCACCACTTCCTTCATGGCTGGATTTAGCCGCCTCTGTGGTTGAACCACTGGTTTGACATTATCCTCCAATAAGATTTTGTGCATGCATCTAGCTGGGCTTATGCCCTTAAGGTCTCCTATGGACCACCCAAGAGCTGTCTTGTGTGTCCTTAGCACTTGAATAAGTGCTTCCTCTTCCTGTGAATTTAAAGCAGAGCTTATGATCACTGGAAAAGTGTCACCTTCTCCTAGAAATGCATATTTCAAGGATGGTGGTAGTGGCTTGAGCTCGGGTTTAGGAGGTTTTTCCTCTTTCAGAAGAAAGTTCAGAGGCTCTTTCATGTCCTCTGAATCCTCCAAATCAGGCTGAACATCTTTAAAGATGTCTTCCAACTCTGATTCGAGACTCTCAGCCATGTTGATCTCTTCTACCAAAGAGTCAATGAGATCAACTTTCATGCAGTCTGTTGATGTGTCTGGATGCTGCATGGCTTTGACAGTGTTCAACTTGAACTCATCATCATTGACTCTCAGGGTTATTTCCCCCTGTTGGACGTCAATGAGGGATCGTCCAGTTGCTAGGAAGGGTCTTCCTAGAATGAGAGTAGCACTCTTGTGCTCCTCCATTTCCAGCACAACAAAGTCAGTGGGAAAGGCGAATGGCCCAACTCTGACAATCATGTCCTCAATCACGCCTGATGGGTATTTAGTGGAACCATCAGCAAGTTGGAGACATATCCGGGTTGGTTTAACTTCTTCAGTTAAGCCAAGCTTCCTAATAGTGGATGCAGGTATTAGGTTGATGCTTGCCCCAAGATCGCATAAAGCTGTCTTGGTGCAATTACCTTCTAATATGCATGGTATCAGAAAACTCCCAGGGTCTTTAAGCTTTTCAGGAAAGCTCTCTAGAATGATTGCACTGCATTCTTCAGTGAGGAGAACTCTTTCTGTTTCTCTCCACTCCTTTTTATGACTCAAGATCTCTTTCATGAACTTGGCATAAGAAGGTATTTGCTCAAGTGCCTCTGCAAATGGAATCTTTATTTCAAGAGTCCTTAGATAATCTGCAAAGCGAGCAAATTGCTTATCCTGCTCTTCTTTCCGGAGTTTTTGAGGATAAGGTATCTTGGCTTTATATTCCTCAACCTTAGTGGTTAAAGAAGCCTTTTTAGAGGGGTTGTTATCAGCACTTGTGTGTGTCTGATCCCTCACTGGCAACTGAGTGCCAGAGTCAGAAGCTGGAGTGACGTTAGACGCCAGCTCACTGTCTGTTCCTGGCGCCTGAACGCCAGAAATGTGCCCATTTTGGGCGTTTAACGCTGGATTCTGCCCCATTTGGGCGTTCAACGCCAGATTCTTGCCCATTTCTGGCGTTGAACGCCAATTCTGCCTTGTTTCTGGCGTTGAACGCCAGTTTTGGGCATGGTCTGGGCGTTCAGCGCCAGCCTTCCACCCATTTTCTGGCGTTTTAGCGCCAGAATTATTTTTCCCTGGGCTCTTACTGTCCTCAGGTGAATCTTTGGTGGGTTGCTCATTTCTTGAATTTTTGATGCCTTGAGGTGGGGTATTTAATGTTTTCCCACTTCTTAATTGAACTGCTTGGCATTCTTCTGCTATTTGCCTTGATAGCTGCTGCTTTGTTTGCTTAAACTGTTCGTCCATATGTATATTAGCTATCCTTGTCTCCTGTAGCCTGTCCTTGAATTCAGCTAGCTGCTTTGTTAGAAAATCCAATTGCTGATTGAATTCAGCAGCTTGTTTTACAGTACTGAATTCAGCAGTTACTGTTTTAACCTCTTCATTCATGGAAGGGTTGCTGCTTAGGTACAGATGCTGATTCCTGGCAACTGTATCAATGAGCTCTTGAGCCTCTTCAATTGTCTTTCTCATATGGATAGATCCACCAGCTGAGTAATCTAGAGACATCTGAGCTCCTTCTGCAAGCCCATAGTAGAAGATGTCTAACTGAACCCACTCTGAAAACATTTCAGAGGGGCATTTTCGTAGCATCTCTCTGTATCTCTCCCAGGCATCATAAAGAGATTCATTATCTTCTTGTTTAAAGCCTTGGATGTCCAGCCTTAGCTGTGTCATCCTTTTTGGAGGAAAATACTGATTCAGGAATTTTTCTGTCAGCTGTTTCCATGTTCTTATGCTGGCCTTAGGTTGGTTATTTAACCACCTCTTAGCTTGATCTTTTACAGCAAATGGAAACAGTAATAGTCTGTAGACATCCTGATCTATTTCCTTATCATGCACTGTGTCAGAAATTTGTAAAAATTGTGCCAGAAACTCTGTAGGTTCTTCCTGTGGAAGACCGGAATACTGACAACTTTGCTGCACCATGATAATGAGCTGAGGATTCAACTCAAAGCTACTAACTCCAATGGAGGGTATGCAGATGCTACTCCCATATGAAGCAGTAGAGGGGTTAGAATATGACCCCAGAGTCCTCCTGGACTGTTCATTTCCACTTATGTCCATGATGGATAAAGGGATATAACTTGGATTGATTTACCTTTTTATTTATTTTATTTTATTTATTTATTTATTTATTATTATTATTTTTTTTTATTTAATTTTCGAAAATTTGTTTTGAAAGTAGAGAGAAAAGATATTTTTGAATTTAGTGAGGAAAGAGAAAAACAATAGGATAGCACAAGATTTAAAGTTTTTAGATCTAGTGCTCCTTGTTTTCGAAAAATTTGGAGAGAAAACACCAAGGAACACCAAACTTAAAAATTTTAAGATCAAGACCAAACCAAAATTTTCAAAAATCAAAGGAAATCAACAGGAAAACACCAAACTTAAAGTTTGGCACAAAATTTAATAGAGAAAATATTATTTATGAAAAAGAAGGTTTTGAAAAGAATATAAAAGACTCTAACCCAATTACCAAGAACACAGATTAACGCTCTAGCCAAATGAGTTATGGAAATTTTCAAAAATTTTAAGAAAAATCAACAAGAAAACACCAAACTTAAAGTTTGGCACAGGATTTAATAGAAAAATGATTTTTGAAGAAGGTTTTAAAAATATGATAGCCAATTACCATGAACAAAAACACCACGTTCTAACTAACTGAGCTATAAATTTAAAGTGTTTTAACAAGGGATAAATAATAAAAGACTCTAAACCAAAAAAAGAAAGATTTTTCCTAATCTAAGCAACAAAATAATCCGTCAGTTGTTCAAACACGAACAATCCCCGGCAACGGCGCCAAAAACTTGGTGCACAAATTGTGAATCACACTTTTCACAACTCGTACCACTGACCAGCAAGTGCACTGGGTCGTCCAAGTAATACCTCACGTGAGTAAGGGTCGAATCCCACGGAGATTGTTGGTTTGAAGCAATCTATGGTTATCTTGTAAATCTTAGTCAGGAAGTCAATTATGTTTATCAGTTGAATTGCAAATAAACAATAAAGCATGGATTAAAGGTTACTTGTTATGCAGTAATGGAGAATATGTTGGAGTTTTGGAGATGCTTGGTCTTCTGAATCTCTGCTTTCCTCTGTCTTCTTGTTCACGCACGCACGTCCTCCTATGGCAAGCTGTGTGTTGGTGGATCACCGTTGTCAATGGCTACCGTCCATCCTTCCAGTGAAAACTACGCTCACGCGCTCTGTCACAGCACGGCTAATCACCGGTTGGTTCTCGATCCGGTTGGAATAGGATTTACTATCCTTTTGCGTCTGTCACTAACGCCCAGCCTTCAGGAGTTTGAAGCTCGTCACAGTCATTCAATCCTTGAATCCTACTCGGAATACCACAAACAAGGTTTAGACTTTCCGGATTCTCATGAATGCCGCCATCAGTTCTAGCTTATACCACGGAGATTCTGATTAAGGAATCTAAGAGATACTCATTCAATCGGATATAGAACGGAGGTGGTTGTCAGGCACACGTTCATGGTTTGAGGAAGGTGATGAATGTCATGGATCATCACCTTCATCACAGTTAAACGCGAATGAACATCTTAGATAGGAACAAGCGTGTTTGAATGGAAAACAGAAATACTTGCATTAATTCATCGAGACACAGCAGAGCTCCTCACCCCCAACAATGGGGTTTAGAGACTCATGCTGTCAGAGAATACAAAGTTTAGATCTAAAATGTCATGAGATACAAAATAGGTCTCTAAAAGTTGTTTAAATACTAAATTAGTAGCCTAGGGTTACAAAATATGAGTAGACTATGATGGATGATGCAGAGATCCACTTCTGGGGCCCACTTGGTGTGTGCTGGGCTGAGACTTAAGCAATTCACGTGCAGAGGCCATTTGTGGAGTTGAACGCCAGTTTTTATGCCAGTTTGGGCGTTCAACTCCAGCTTTTGATCCTTTTCTGGCGCTGGACGCCAGAATTGGGCAGAGAACTGGCGTTGAACGCCAGTTTACGTCGTCTATCCTTGTGCAAAGTATGGACTATTATATATTGCTGGAAAGCCCTGGATGTCTACTTTCCAACGCAATTAGAAGCATGCCATTTCGAGTTCTGTAGCTCCAGAAAATCCACTTTGAGTGCAGGGAGGTCAGAATCCAACAGCATCAGCAGTCCTTTTTCAGCCTGAATCAGATTTTTGCTCAGCTCCTTCAATTTCAGCCAGAAAAATACCTGAAATTACAGAAAAATACACAACTCATAGTAAAGTCCAGAAATATGAATTTTTCCTAAAAACTAATGAAAATAGACTAAAAACTAACTAAAACATACTCAAAACTATATGAAATTAACCCCAAAAAGCGTATAAAATATCCGCTCATCAGGGGTCCACAGATCCAGTGGGGTCAAGGACTTAGCATCCCTGCTCCAATTAGGCATGCAAAACGCCCTTAGAGTGCATGTCTGGCGTTAAATGCCAGCTTGCTGCTTGTTTCTGGCGTTTAACGCCATTTCCATGCTCTGTTCTGGCGTTAAACGCCAGTCTGGTGCTTGTTTCTGGCGTTTAACGCCAGCTTGATGCTTCTTTCTGGCGTTAAACGCCAGTTTGATGCTTCTTACTGGCGTTTAAACGCCAGTAAGTTCTTCCTCCAGGGTGAGCTGTTTTTAATGCTGTTTTTCATTCTATTTTTGATTATTCAGTAGTTTTTGTGACTTCACATGATCATCAACCTAAAGAAAACATAAAATAGAAATGGAAAATAATTAAATATAGTTAAATAACATTGGGTTGCCTCCCAACAAGTGCTTCTTTAACGTCAATAGCTTGACAGTGAGCTCTCATGGAGCCTCATAGATATTCAGAGCATTGTTGGGACCTCCCAACACCAAACTTAGAGTTTGACTGTGGGGGCTTTGGTTGACTCTGCAGTGAGAGAAGCTTTTCATGCTTCCTCTCCATGGTTACAGAAGGAGAACCTTGAGTTTTAAATACAAGGTAGTCCTCATTCAGTTGAAGGACCAACTCTCCTCTGTCCACATCAATCACAGCTCTTGCTGTGGCTAGGAAGGGTCTTCCAAGGATCATGGATTCATCCTCATCCTTCCCAGTGTCTAGGATTATGAAATCAGCAGGGATGTAAAGGCCTTCAACCTTTACTAGCACGTCCTCTACTAGTCCATAAGCCTGTTTTCTTGAGTTGTCTGCCATCTCTAATGAGATTCTGGCAGCTTGCACCTCAAAGATCCCAAGTTTCTCCATTACAGAGATTGGCATAAGGTTAATGCTTGACCCCAGGTCACACAGAGCCTTCTCAAAGGTTATGGTGCCTATGGTACAGGGTATTAAGAATTTACCAGGATCCTGTTTCTTTTGAGGTAATTTCTGCCTATCCAATGCATTCAGTTTATTGGTGAGCAAGGGAGGTTCATCTTCCCAAGTCTCATTACCAAATAATTTGGCATTCAGCTTCATGATTGCACCAAGGTACTTAGCAACGTGCTCTTCAGTAATGTCTTCATCCTCTTCAGAGGAAGAATACTCATCAAAGCTTATGAAGGGCAGAAGCAGGTTGAATGGAATCTCTATGGTCTCTAGTTGAGCCTCAGATTCCTTTGGTTCCTCAAAGGGAAACTCCTTATTGGTCAGTGAACGTCCCAGGAGGTCTTCCTCACTAGGATTCACGTCCTTCTCCTCCTCTCTGGGTTCAGTCACACCAAGTAAGGTTATGGCCTTGCACTCTCTTTTTGGATTCTCTTCTGTATTGCTTGGGAGAGTACTAGGAGGAGTTTCAGTGACTCTTTTACTCAACTGGTCCACTTGTGCCTCCAAATTTCTAATGGAGGACCTTGTTTTATTCATGAAACTTAGAGTGGCCTTAGATAGATCAGAGACTATATTTGCTAAGCTAGATGGACTCTACTCAGAATTCTCTGTCTGTTGCTGAGTGGATGATGGAAAAGGCTTGCTATTGCTAAACCTGTTTCTTCCACCATTATTAAAGCCTGATTGAGGCTTTTGTTGATCCTTCCATGAGAAATTTGGATGATTTCTCCATGAGGGATTATAGGTGTTTCCATAGAGTTCTTCCATGTAATTCACCTCTGCTATTGCAGGGTTCTCAGGATTATAAGCTTCTTCTTCAGAAGATGCCTCTTTAGTACTGTTGGATGCAGCTTACAATCCATTCAGACTCTGAGAAATCATATTGACTTGCTGAGTCAATATTTTATTCTGAGCCAATATGGCATTCAGAGCATCAATTTCAAGAACTCCCTTCCTCTGAGGCGTCCCATTACTCACATGATTCCTTTCAGAAGTGTACATGAAATGGTTATTTGCAACCATGTCAATGAGTTCCTGAGCTTCTGCAGGCATTTTCTTTAGGTGAATGGATCCACCTGCAGAATGGTCCAATGGCATCTTTGATAATTCAGACAGACCGTCATAGAATCTATCCAGGATGGTCCATTCTGAAAGCATGTCAGAAGGACACTTTTTGGTCAGTTGCTTGTATCTCTCCCAAGCTTCATAGAGGGATTCACCTTCTTTCTGTTTGAAGGTTTGAACATCTACTCTAAGCTTGCTAAGCTTTTGAGGAGGAAAGAACTTGGCCAAGAAAGCCGTGACCAGTTTATCCCAAGAGTTCAGGCTATCTTTAGGTTGAGAGTCCAACCATATTCTAGCTCTGTCTCTTACAGCAAACAGGAAAAGCATAAGCCTGTAGACCTCGGGATCAACCCCATTGGTCTTAACAGTATCACAGATTTGCAAGAATTCAGTTAAGAACTGAAAAGGATCTTCTGATGGAAGTCCATAAAACTTGCAATTCTGTTGCATCAGAGAAACTAATTGAGGCTTTAGCTCAAAATTGTTTGCTCCAATGGCAGGGATTGAGATGTTTCTTCCATGTAAGTTGGAATTTGGTGCAGTAAAGTCACCAAGCATCTTCCTTGCATTGTTGTTGGGTTCGGCCATGTCTCCTTCTTTTTCGAAAATTTCTGTCTGATTTTCTCCAGAGAGTTGTGCTTTAGCTTCCCTTAGCTTCCTCTTCAGAGTCCTTTCAGGTTCAGGATCAGCTTCAACAAGAATGTTCTTATCCTTGTTCCTGCTCATATGAAAAAGAAGAGAATAGAAAAGAAAATATGGAATCCTCTATGTCACAGTATAGAGATTCCTTATATGAGTATAAGAAGAGAAGGATAGAAGAAAGAAAAGATAAGAATTCGAACACAGAGGAGAATAGTTGGTTCGAATTTTTGAGTAGAAGAGAAGTGTTAGTAAATAAATAAATAAATAGAAGGAAATGAGAGAGGGAAGAATTCGAAAAGTAAATAAAATAAAATAAAAATATTTTTGTTTTTAATTTAAAATTTGAAGTTAAAATTCGAAAGTTAAAAGAGAAACAAAATAAAATTAAAATTTAAAATAATTAGTTAATTAAAAAGAATTTTGAAAAAGGGGTTAGTAGTTTTGAAAATTAAAGAGGGAAAAGTAGTTAGGTGGTTTTGAAAAAGATAAGAATCAAAATAAAAAGTTAAGTAGTTAATTGAAAAAGATTTGAAAATCAATTTTGAAAAGATAAGAGGTTAGAAAAGATTTCGAAATTGATTTTGAAAAATATGTGATTGACATTGAAAAAGATATGATTGAAAATAATTTTGAAAAAGATTTGAATTTAAAAAGATTTAATTTTGAAAATTGAAGTTGATTACTTGACTAACAAGACACAAAAAGATATGATTTTAAAATTTAAAGATTAAACCTTTCTTACTAGGCAAGTAACAAACTAAAAAAATTTTTTTGAATCAATCACATTAATTGTTAGCATTAATTTCGAAAATATGAAATAGAAATAAGAAAAAGATTTTGAAAATAAATTTTGAAAATTTCGAAATTATGAGAAAAAAATGAAACAGATTTGATTTTTGAAAAAGATAGAATTTTTAAATTGAAAATTTGATTTGACTCATAAGAAATAATTAAATTTAAAAAATTTTCGACTAAATCAAACCAAATTTTCGAAAATTTATGAGAGAATAAAGGAAAAATATATTTTTTTTATTTTTGAATTTTTAATGAAGAAAGAGAAAAATAACCAAAAGACTCAAAACATGAAAATTATGAATCAAAACACATGATGCATGCAAGAACACTTTGAATGTCAAGATGAACACCAAGAACACTTTGAATGTCAAGATGAACACCAAAAACTTATTTTTGAAAATTTTTAAGAAAAGGAAAACATGCAAGACACCAAACTTAGAAATTTTCAAACTTTTGATACTAACAAATTGAAAATGCATATGAAAAACAAGAAAAGACACCAAACAAGAAAAGACACCAAACAAAAAAAATTTAAAGATCAAACAAAGAAATTCATCAAGAACAACTTGAAGATCATGAAGAACATCATGCATGAGTTTTCGAAAATTTTAAGAAAAATTAAAAATATGCAATTGACACCAAACTTAAAATTGACACAAGACTCAAACAAGAAACATCAAATTTTTTGTTTTTATGGTTTTATTAATTTTTTTTGGATTTTTTCGAAAATTAATTGGAAAAGAAAAATAAGGATTTCAAAATTTTTATTGATAATTCCAGGAATCATGCAATGTTAGTCTAAAGCTCCGGTCCAGGAATTAGACATGGCTTACTAGCCAGCCAAGCTTTCAGTGAAAGCTCCAGTCCAAAATACTAGACATGGCCAATGGCCAGCCAAGCTTTAGCAGATCATTACATACAAAAGCTAAATTGCTAAGAAAGACAAAGAAGCTCTTCTCTAATGATAGTTGAAACCTCAGTCCAAAGGATTAGACATGGCTTTACAGCCAGCCAGACTTCAACAGATCATCATGAAACTCTAGAATTCATTCTTAAAAATTCTGAAGAACATAGAATAATTAAATTTTTTTTGAAATTTTTTCGAAAATAAAAATAATAAAAACAAAAGCTTAAAATTAAAATAAAATTACCTAATCTGAGCAACAAGATGAACCGTCAGTTGTCCAAACTCGAACAATCCCCGGCAATGGAGCCAAACACTTGGTGCACGAAATCGTGATCGTTCATTCCTTGGTAACGGCGCCAAAAACTTTATACGCACGTTCATAATCTTAGTTCTTTGTCACAACTTCACACAACTAACCAGCAAGTGCACTGGGTCGTCCAAGTAATAAACCTTACGTGAGTAAGGGTCGATCCCACGGAGATTGTCGGCTTGAAGCAAGTTATGGTCATCTTGCAAATCTCAGTCCGGCGGATTCAAATGGTTATAGAGTTTTAATAATTAAAATATAATTAAAATATAAAATAGGATAGAAATACTTATGTAATTCATTGGTGAGAATTTCAGATAAGCGTATGGAGATGCTTTTATTCCTTCTGAACCTCTGCTTTCCTACTGCTTTCATTCAATCACTCATACTCCTTTCCATGGCAAGCTGTATGTTGGGCATCACCGTTGTCAATGGCTACTTCCCGTTCTCTCAGTGAAAATGGTCCAAAATGCGCTTTCACCACACGGCTAATCATCTGTCGGTTCTCGATCATGCTGGAATAGGATTCAGTAATCCTTTTGCGTCTGTCACTACGCCCAGCACTCACGAGTTTGAAGCTCGTCACAGCCATCCCTTCCCAGATCCTACTCAGAATACCACAGACAAGGTTTAGACTTTCCGGATCCCAAGAATGGCCGCCAATAATTCTAGCCTATACCACGACGACTCTGATCGTAGATCAGGAGGCTAAGAGATATGCATTCAAGCTTGTTTGCATGTAGAACGGAAGTGTTTGTCAGGCACGCGTTCTTAAGTGAGAATGATGATGAGCGTCACATAATCATCACATTCATCATGTTCTTGTGTGTGAATGAATATCTTAGAGAAGAAATAGGCTTGATTTGAATAGAAAAACAATTGTACTTTGCATTAATTCATGAGGAACAGCAGAGCTCCGCACCTTAATCTATGGTGTGTAGAAACTCTACCGTTGAAAATACATAAGTGAAAATAGGGTAGACATGGCCGAGTGGCCAGCCTCCCATGGAGATCTCGGAACGTAAAAGTTATATAATGTGTTCCAGAGATGTGAAATAAATCACTAAAAGTAGTTTTTATACTAAACTAGTAACTAGGGTTTACAGAAAGGAGTAAATGATGCAGAAATCCACTTCCCGGCCCACTTGGTGTGTGCTTGGATTGAGCATTGAAGCTTTCATGTTTAGAGGTCTTCCTTGGAGTTAAACGCTAGTTTGTAACCTGTTTCTGGCGTTTAACTCTGCTTTGCAACCTGTTTCTGGCGTTTAACTCCAGAATAGGGTAGAAAGCTGGCGTTGAACGCCAGTTTGCGTCGTCTAAACTTGGGCAAAGTACGGACTATTATATATTGCTGGAAAGCGCTGAATGTCTACTTTCCAACGAAAATGAGAGCGCACCATTTGGACTTCTGTAGCTCCAGAAAATCCACTTTGAGTGCAGGGAGGTCAGAATCCAACAGCATCTGCAGTCCTTCTTCAGCCTCTGAATCTGATTTTTGCTCAAGCCCCTCAATTTCAGCCAGAAAATACCTGAAATCATAGAAAAACACACAAACTCATAGTAAAATCCAGAAATGTGATTTTTATTTAAAAACTAATAAAGATATACTAAAAACTAATCAAATCATACTAAAAACTATGTAAAAACAATGCCAAAAAGCGTATAAATTATCTGCTCATCACTGACCGAATCTCCTTCAACCATTTTTGGTATGGAGAAGCCAAGATCTCATTACTATATCTTACCATAAGTGATAAGAATCTCAGCCACTACATTTTTTATGTTTTCTTGCCACCAATTCGATGGTCTTGATGCAAGTAGCTCCTTCTTTCTTTTGGTATCTCAATTTAGCTTCCATAATTTCCTCTGTGATATGACCAAAGAGAAGAAAGAGATGAGAGAAAAGATAGATCTAGAAGAAAAGCAAGTAAATGAATCAAATTAATTGAAATGGGATTGCTTTTACTTCCCTTGCAGTTTAGCGTTCAGCATTGATGTCCTCAATCAAATCAATGATACTTTCTCTCTCATAGTTTCCATGCATTTATTAACTTCATTTTAATGAAATTTAAATTCCATCACATGGTGAAGTGTGAGATCCGTTGAAGGCATAATAACAATAACAACATTTGCTTTCCTGGTTAATTGTTTTCGGATCATGCATTGGGTGTATAGCAAAAATGATTAACTTGGGCTTGTAGCAATAATAGTTCAATTTTGGCCCAAGTATTGTAACCATTAATTCAGCCATATGGTTCAAAGCATTTTTGTATCAATGCTGAATGTTAACTTTAATTTGGGCTTATGATAATGTTTGAATTTTGGCCCAAATAATCACAAATTGCTTCAGCCACATAGTATAGGAAACATTAATCAAGGCTGATTGGTTTTAAACATATTGGGCTGGCAATAATTCTGCTTTTCTATTCGGCCCAATAAGAAAACCTGCATCATAAAATTATTAATTAACATATGTTAAATGAAAATCAATTTAATAATTTTGTAATTAATTATTTCAATAATGTTTGTTCATCATCAAAAATAAATTTGAGTTTTCCAAACTCATCAAGGATAAATGCAAGTGACAAAATAGAAATGGGAATAGTTTATTAAGTTGTATGTAACGAATGACACCAAACTCACGCCAAGAAACCTCACTATATATGCCTAAAAGAGAATTCAACAGGTGCATGCATCCGCCACCATCCGATGAATTCCATATAGTAGAATCCTCAAATCTTTTATTTACAGAACCATGGTGATCATTATCTGACTTAAGGTCAACATCATCCTACAAGATGCACAACACAAACAGAACAGCATAAATTAATCAAGAACACCATTCCATAAGAAAAATTTTAAAATATACGTCACTTCTAACACATACCTGATGTGATTTCCTCTTCCTTTTTTGCAACAACTTCTTAATTGACTTGTCCAACTCTGCTCCAAGTCTCTTACTCTTCGGCCGTCCTTTTGTTTTGACTCTTGAGGGTCCCTGTATGTCATGTACAATAGCACTGCCTGTGCTTTGTGTGGGCATGGTATTCTGAATCGCAACAACAGTAGTGGAACGCACGCTGGCACGGTAATCAGTCAGCTTGGACTTTGCATCCCAAAGGGCAGCTCGCAAGATGGCTTCTTCCTCATCACAAGCAACAAACTCCTGAGCAATGTTATAGAACTCTAAACACAAATGCATGAACAAGTTGTTGATTTCATCACTCCAAGCCACGTCATGGCTACTCTTGAAGTAAGTGTGCTTGCGGATAATATTCTTACTCCATCGAGGAAGAACATAGCAGCTCAGTACTGTGTCAACTCTGTAGTATGACCACACCGCAAGGGTGTGGCAACACAATATACCAGCGGATTCAAACTTGTTGCACTCGCACTGACCCTTTCGACTCAAAGGGTCAAACTCGACTATGAAAGTATGGTAGACAGGCTTCCCCTAGAATACCTTCTGCTCGTCCACTTTAATAGAAATTGTATCTCCCTTTTGTTCAATTGATCGAACCACGCAGTCGATTTTTTTTCTTACCTCTAGCTAAAAGGTCCTGAACATATTACTGGTGTATTCCTACTGAAACTGTCTCTCAATGCTCGTGCTCCCTATACATGGGATGACTCCTTTTGAGTCCGCAGCATCATCTTCCAGCTCCTTTTGCTCCTTGTTTCCAAGCACATTGTCGTATTCATGGATGAACTGAACCAACCCACTCTTGCAATGCAGGTATCCACCATAAAATGCGTGCATACTTTTCACTACTCTGTGTACTCCTCATCCCTGCCCAAAATTCACTCTTGAAGAATTTTGGAACCCACTTCTGTCGATTCGCATAAAGGTCTGCCCAAAAAAAATGCGTAAGAGTGCCGCTTATAAACAACATGATGACAACCTCCAAAGCAATGATAAAATAAATTAGAAAAAATATCCAGACACACTACGAGAAAAAACATCTGTTTATGTATTGAAAAGAACATCCACTGACTATAGGAGTAGAAAACTCAGCTACATTTCTTAGCAAAAACATAAGAACGGAATCAAGTCAGCAAAAATCACATGAAGTGAATAAATAGGCAACTAGAAACCAACTTACGGGATTTAATTTAATAACCACATACTTGATAACCATCTGTTCTGGCCTAACTTAAATTGTTTGATGAAAACAGCCCAATCAACCTCAAATGATTCAGTCAAAGGAGAATTTCACACAATGTGATTCATCATTGCATTCAACTCTCCGTACCTAGCGTAGCCACTGAGCTTGAATTGTGTTTTCTTCATTATGTGCCAGATGCACCATCGGTAGACAGCATCAGGTAGGACCTTCCTAATAGCACCAGCCATCGCCTTGCACTGGTTAGTAATAATCCCCCTTGGCGCAGTCCCAACGCATCTCACCCACTGCGTGAACACCCATTCAAAACTAGGGATCTCCTCGCTCCCAAGTAAAGTACAGCCAAGAAGAATAGACTTCCCACGGTGGTTTACACCGACAAATGATGCAAACGGCAGACCATGCCTGTGAAAAGAGCAAAAATAACTGTGAGGCAACAAGACAAATTTAACAAATAACTGCTCTTGCAATTCACCAATAAGTATATAGACCTGTTTCTTCTGTAAGTGGTGTCATACGACACCACATCTCCGTAATATTCATACGAAACCCTACACCTTGCATTTACCCATAGTGCGCTCCTAAATTTATTAGCATCGTCAACATCTATGGCATAAAAGAAGTTGGGATTGATCTCATTCATTCGAATGAAATAATTCATCATCCCCTGGAAGTCCTCATTGTCATCGGAGCATCGGAGATTGCGTGTGATATAATTTTTGACATCCTTTTCTGAAAAATCCAGATTTGAGGATCCACCAACCTCATTTGCAGTGCTAGATACGTCTTGTTGGGTCTTATTTCAGCCTCGTCGTTATCCGTAATGACGCACTTAGCATGAATTGTCAACTCCCGGTACTCATGATAGTGGACAGCTTTCTTAGCCGAACAGGGGTGAGAATGTCTTAATTCTAATCTAGACACAACCCAACTTTCCTTCTCCTTGTCCAGCACAACATACATCCTTGTTCTGCATCTCGTAGCTGTAATTCTGTTTGCTCGAGTTGCTACGTTCACCCTAGACTCTCGATAACCTTCTCGCGTGCAGTAAATAGATTGATTAACCGGTATCTTTGATTCCTTCCACGTCTTGTCGAAATTCGTGTTCCTGATTTTAGTAACGAACCCAACTTTCTTTGCATAGTTTGCATAAAATTGCTGTGCGAGAGGCAACGAACCAAAACTCATTCCTATGACTGAAATTTCCTCTTCACCGATGGCACTATGATCCGGCAACTGTAACGTCAATATACAAAATTAGATACGAATTAAAAATAACCCTAATACAGTACGTATTTAATACCAATTCTTAGCAAACTTTAATAATATCTCAAATAAATATTTAATTGTACCTGAATTTTCCAATAAAATGAGCTTTTTGAATTTTAAAAAACATCTGTATTAATTATACAAATTTGTCTCACTATAAATACTAACCAAAACTTTAGCCCAACCCAATATATTAAATGTTGGATTGGTTTGAATTTATATGGTTAACGAGTTGATCACATAAGGAACCAATATATTTGATAGGTTCACAAATCACAAAACACCTTTATATAGTGACCTGCGAAGATTTTCAGTAAAATCCTATGATTATAAATATAGAAATGATATTTGAACTTTAGGGAAGTGTACAATCATTACTCTATTTTTATTTTTCTTTTATATCATTAAATGATCTGATACCACTTCAGGATTCATATAGCACTCACTAATATAGTTATACTATATTGAAAGCATATATCGAATTGATGTAACCTACCCTAAGAAAGTAGATGAAAAGTAAAATCAAAACATATTCTCATCAAAACCTTGCAAAGGCATAAATACTACCAAAAAGAGCACATATTCTTTCTTACTCAATAATACAAAATTAACACAGTGAAAGACCTAATGTGACTTAAAAAACATCTAATTAGCATGAATTCGAAACATTCACATAGCACATTCAAACCTCGTGTCCGTAGTCCAACTCATCCTTTCTAGTCATAACGACATCGGTTATTTCGTCGACCTTCAATTAAAGACACCGGAAAAAACCATTATCAAGTTAAGATCCTTCCTTACTATATAATGAATGAGTCCAATAAAAACCATAAAAAAATATTGCAAAACAAATTTGGGATTCAATCAGACTTTAATGATGGCAATTCTTATGATTCGAACATGTTGGGTAAATATTTAGTAGCAATTTTAAGCATACTTTGCTCAACTAAATATATCACTGTGACAGAATTTTTCAAATGAATATGCTTTTTGAACTGAAAAAACATCTAATTAGCATGAATAATAAACATTCAAATAACACATTGTTATAAAATTTCTTACAACGAAGGAGAAGCTTATGCAACATACCTTCGACCCTTCTTGTTCTTGAATAACTATTTCACCCGCACTGAATTGTTCATCGCCTTGTGTTGGATTGATCAATGTACTAATCGATCCGCCTTCCGGGGTTGAAAACGCCATGAAATAAGCTCTCTTTCGGAAGTTTTGCACCGCACCCTTCTCTTGGATGGTCCGTTGGAGGAGGTTGGCGCCGCTGATGTAACCAAGAGCGAACCAAGCACTGTAATCGCCGAGAGGGAGATAGGATGAATAATCGGGAGCGTATACTTCACTTGAGAATGGAGCGACACTTGGATGGTCCGATGGAGGAGGTCGGCGCCGTCAATGATTTGTAGAGAGAACCATGCACTGCGCCAAAGGGAAAAGGAAATTTGAATTTGGCTTGATTTTCTGCCTCCGTGATTCCAGGAGCAGTTTTTGAAACATATTAGTCAAAAAGTGATTTTAATTAAACAGCCATTAATATCAAATCTTGTAAATTAAAAAAATTAAATTAATTAATATTGAAATATAAATTAATGTGGTTTTGTTTATTTTTTGGCTGGTCATCACCTCTTGGTTTCATTTTTTTTTTTGAAAACAAAGGAGCTCAACACACTGAAGTGGAGCATATAGTATCATACAGCACAAGTACTCAAACAACACCTAGAAAAGTATTACGAACCAAAGAAGGAACTCCATTTGTCATCTCCGGCATAGCCATCAACAACACTAGGACTGGGCACCTCTCCACTCGTCGCAGCTAAGCATGGTCATGTGGATGATGTCATCCACGCCTCTACTTTGGTTCTGGAATATCCTCCTATTCCTTTCCAACCAAATGTGCCAAATGATTGCACAGAAGCACCTCGTACGTTGCTTCCGATTCTCTTTTCTACGATGTTCATCTGTCCAACTTAGGAAATGATCCTTCATCGACCTGCCATACATAGATAGCCATACACTCTACACCTGCCAAGCAAAATCACAGCCAAGGAACAAGTGATGGACCTGCTCAACCTCCTTAGAACATAAGACACAACTCTTATCATCCTGGCTAATGATCCCGAACCAACTAAGCCGCTCCTTAGTGTTCACCCTGCCTATAAGGACAAACCAACCAAACAACTCTACTCTTGGTGGAACCAAGCCTTTCCAGATGGACTTCGTGAAATTGTTGCTGGTTACATCTTCTGGCAACATTCCTTCTTGTAGCACCTACACAAAGGAGTTAGTCGAAAAAATACCAAGTCTATCATATTTCCATACAACTCTATCCTCCTTATTAATCACTAACTTGACCGGTCTCAACGCCTCATGCAGCTAACTCAGTAGGTCTAATTCCCACTGAAATAGCTCTCTTCTCCATTGGAAGTTTCAAACCCACTCTAATCCATCCCAAAACCCACAATCCCCTACAGCCGACCCACATTGGTTTGAAACAGAGAAGAGTCTGGGAAACCAATCTTTCAAGGAGCCGCTTTGTAACCAAACATCCTCCCAGAACCGAGTCCGCCGTCCATCACCAAGCTCCATAGCCAGGCCTATAATCATCTTATCCCTTATATGTTACTCCTTAATTTGTAAATGGCAGATATCCTTCCATGGGCCTCCTCTGGAAGGCAGAGCTTGAGTGGACAGTAACTCATTTGCCCTTAAGTCATTACAGGAGCAGACCACCTTCTTCCACAATGGGCACTCCTCCTTAGCAAAACGCCACCACCACTCAAACAACAGTGCAGTATTTCTAATCATTGCATCTCCAATCCCCAATCCTCCTAACTTCTTAGGGGCCTGCACCACCTCCCATCTCACCAAAGCCATTCCATTCCTCCCATCCTCCTTACTCCATAGGAATCTTCTCTACAGGGAAATTAACTTCTTAGCAACTGCCTGCAGCATCTTATATAAGCTCAAATAATACACTGGCAAGCTGTTCAAAACTGATTTGATGAGCACCAACTTTCCTGCTTTGCTTAGCACCTCAGCTTTCCAGAGGCTTAGTTTCTCTTCCACCTTATCAATGATAGGCTTCCAGGTCTTGACCAGCCTCGGATTAGCTCCTAGGGGGACTCCAATGTATTTAACAGGGAGAGTATCTTCCTTACAACCCCACATCCTACACATTCTTTGTATCCACTGCTCTTCACAATTGATAGGGATCAAACTGGATTTTTTGAAGTTGATACCGAGCCCTGACATCAACTCAAACCATCGTAGCAGCCGCTTGTAATTCTTCATAGTCTCCTCTTCTGGTGGGCAGAACAGGATAGTATCATCAGCAAATTGGAGGTGTGATAGCTCCACTCGATCTCGCCCAACCACCAAGGGAGAAATTCGTTCGTTCCTGACTGCCTCACCCACCAATCGATGCAGAACGTCCACAACCAGCACAAACAAGAATGGAGATAGCGAGTCACCCTACCTCAAGCCCCTTTGCATTTTAAAAGGTTTTGATGGCGAGCCATTGATTAAGACCGACATAGTAGCTTTGGTCACACACTCCATAACCCACGCTCGCCACCTGTGCCCAAACCCCATCTTTTGCAGCACAATATCAACAAAGCTCCATCTGACTCTGTCATATGCCTTTTGGAAGTCTAACTTGATAATGGCTGCCTCTTTTTTCCTCCTTTTAAGCCAGTGCACTGTTTCACACGCTATGAGAGCCCCATCATGAATTTTTCTGTCCTTCACAAAAGCACTCTGAGTCTCCCCTACCAACCCTGGCATCACTGCTCGCATCCTCCTAACTAAAACCTTCGAAACAACCTTGTATACACAGTCAACCATGCTAATAGGTCTGAGGTCTTTAATCTCCTTAGCACCAAGAAACTTAGGAGCCAGCGCAACCCATGTAATGTTGGAGTCTATTGGTAACCTCGACGTCTGAAAGAATCCCATCACAGCTGCCGTAAATTCAGCCCCAATCTCATCCCAGCACCTCTTAATGAAATTCATGTTATACCCATCACAACCTGGCGCCTTAGATGACTCACAATCCCATACTGCCTCCTTAATTTCCTCAGCCGATGGTAGTACTTCTAAAGTCCTAGCTTCTTCCTCATCAATCCTTTCCACGAGACCATCTCTGAACCGTAGCAGAGGAGAGTCCTCCTGGTAGTACAGATCCTTATAGAAATCTCTAATAGCTATTTTAATTCTAGCTTGTTTCCTTATCAGTCTGCCATTCACTATCAGAGTATCAACCCGATTATTCCTCCTTCTTGCTGAAGCTATATTGTGGAAGTACCTTGTGTTCCTATCCATTTCATTTGCATGCCGAGATCGAGACATTTGCTTCCAGTGGATTTCTTTCCTTGCATACCACTTCTCACAGCAAGTAACCAACGCCTTCCTTCTAGCCTCAAAAGTTCCATCATACCCTCCATTGCTTACTAAATCATCAACCTTTTTCATCTCTTCTTCTAGCTGCAAGATCTTCTGGTCCATCCCACTAAAGTTTTCCTTGTGCCACCTTCCCAACGGACCTGTTAATGCCTTCAATTTATCTGTGAACTGCATCTCCCCTAAACTCCTCCATTCCTCCTTAACCATACTAAGAAAACCTTCATGAGTAAACCAGGAATCAAAACTCCGAAAAGGCCTAGGACCACGCCGCATCATTTTATCATCCACAATAATCGGACAGTGATCTGATAGGCCCCTAGGGCCGCCTCTCAAACGGGTCTCAGGGAACTCCTCTAACCATTCTATACTGACTATAGCTCTATCAATATGACTGCAAGAGCGACCTCGGAACCACGTAAACTTGAGATCTGTAAGTGGCAGATCCACTAAGTGCATGTCTTGAATCCAAACCTTGAATTCTTCAGCAGACAGAGGTAGACTAACAGTGCCTTTCCGTTCCTCCACATTCACTATCTCATTGAAGTCCCCCATGAAACAGCACGGAACCTGACACAGCCCAGCAATGTAGCTCAACTCCTCCCACAGACGGCTCTTCTCCTCTCTACTATGTGCACCATAGACCAAGAAAAAAGCACAGCTGAAATTGTTTTTCAGTAAGACACCGTCCACACATAACCACCTTTCTCCCTTATAGCAGCTATTCAATTTAAAAAATAAATCATCCCAAATCATCAAGAGGCCACCGGATGCCCCATCTGATCCTACATATTCCCATCCAGCCCCATCATACCCCCATAGTTTTCCAACATCAAACCTCGTCACAGTCTGTCATTTAGTCTCAATCAAGCCTACCATACTCAATTTATGTGTATTTTTTAAATCCTTCACCATTCTCATTTTTCCATCTCCTCGTAATTTCATATACTTTTCCAATTAATTTAATATTTTTGGACATAATATTTCTATCCATATCTTTTCTATCAAACACAATTTTATATCTCTTTTTATCTCAGTGTCTCATTCCTATAAACAAACACAATTTAAGTTAGCAGTTGTAATTTGTATTTCTAGTACCTTCTAACAACTTGCTAACTATACTATCAAATTTTAGACGTGACTGCAGACTTAACTCATGTAATAAAAACCTTTGCTAAAATTATTTCTAAATATAAAAAATGTAACAGTTTAATATTTATAACTATATTCATTTTAATTTTAATTTAAGAAAAGTTACATAAATAAAATAAATTACAATCTATATTACACGTTTGTCCTTAATCGAACATTTTCTATATATTTGTCCTTATTTTTTATCGGTAAATCGTGGGAACATATGATCACATTTTAACATAAAATAAAACGAAAATTTTTTATAATTAAAAAAAATTAGTCAAAAATAATTATAATTTATCTATTTAACATTTATTAATTATTATAATAATTAATAAATATTAAATAAAATAAATTTGGACTTATTTTTTTTGGTCAACTTAGCATTATCGAAATAAAAAAACTCCCATAATTTAGTCAGAGAAAATAGGCATACTAAAACCTGCATGTGTCCAAGCATTCAATATGATTTAGCCTACACACCAACCAAAACCGAAATGCTCCCAACAATTTAACATAGAACACGTCAAATCTTATGAAAATCCAAGTCCTCATCACGATTTAGAGTTTAAAAATGTGAACCCTACTAAATTACCTGAGATAGTTTTAATAGGGTCCGACGACCAAAAAGAGTTTTAATAGGGTTTAGAAAAATGCCCAAGAACATTAAATATTTATAACTAAAATTTAAGACGTGACAAATCTAAAAAGTTTAAAAAAATTTTTGAGTGAGGCAAAATATATATAATATGATAATAATTTTTATAAGAGTATATACTCATTTTGGTCTTCAAAAAAATTTTAAATCAGACATTTTAGTTCTCAACTAAAATTAATTACTCGATTGGTCCCTAACAATTAATTCCGTCAGTCACTTAGGTCTTTGTCTCCGTCAACTCTAAAGGAAGACAAAATAGTCGCTGACAACTCTAACAGGAGACAAAATGATCCCTGACAACTCTACCAAAAGACAAAATGGATCACACACTTCCTAAATCTTTATGACTGGTACATCTACTGATCTACCTCCTCTTCACTTTACCCAACCAGAAGCATCCACTCATCCGTCTTTGATAACATCACCTCTAACCCCGACAACATCCACGACATCCTCAAGACTAAGTTCCACAACTACCCCAAGGACACGCCTTTCTCCATTCTCCGACAAGCAATATAGATTGTTGAACATTAGGACATTATGAGAAGGTTCTCTATCGACTTCATATGCAAATTCTCATTTGAAATATACATTGAGTGCTTCATTCCTTCTTTCCTGGAGTCCAAATTGGAAGACACCTTCGACCTGGCATTCAAGCTATCAGTACAACGAACAATGTCGTTGTTACCGCTCATATAGAAACTGAAGTGATTACTGAATATCAGTTCAAAGAAGAAGTTGAAGGAAGCGATCAGAGTAGTGAGCAATTTTATTTATAATATATTTAATTTGTTATACATTGTTATATTATTCATATATTATTATTATTATTTACAAATATTTTATGTTTAAAATGAAATTTATTTATTTATTTTTAATAATCTATAATTTTACTTCTATAATATTATTATTAGTTTTTTAAGATATTATTAAAATTTATTATGTCATTATTGATTTTTAAAATTTAATATTAAGACTTGTTATGCATATGTAATTTTGTTAATTTACAAAACTGCAATAGAATTCAAGTCGCTTGAAATTAAATCGAATTCCTTAACAAAAAATCATCCAATTCAAGATCCTTTAACTCAACCAATCCAAACCGCACCACAAATATCCCTATCTGACACCATCCCCGCCAACCCACCCCTTGCTCCTCGGCACCTTCGAAGCAGACCACTTGCTTGGCCAGATCATCTCTTACTGCCATGATGGCAACCTCAACGTCCTCTGCCACTGCCAAATCGACCATCTCTTCTCCCTAGTCGTCATCCGCTTCTACGTTACCAAGATCCTTTGCGCTCTCGAGCATCTTCATTCCATCAGCATCACCTACCACAACCTCAAGCCTGAAAACGTCCTCACCCAACAAACCAACCATGTCATCCTAACTGATTTCAACCGTCCCTGCCACCTGTCGTATTCTGCCCTTCGCCAACACATTTCTACATGTGTAGAAATTTGTATCAATCTACACCAGAGTGCTCGCCAAAATTTAATATGCCAACTGCTATGGTCTATTGGTTTCTAGACAAACTATTAAAAAGACCAGACAAGGATCTGATGATAATGCAAATAACTAAGTAAAATAGAATAGGGTGGAATTGGCACTTAAAGTCACAAAGAAGTATTTATTCAATTAACATAAATTTGCACAGCAAACACTGAGATTAAACTTCCTGAAAGGAGAACAAAAGTTGCACTCTGACACACCAGCAGCTAATAGATCTAATAGCCTCATTCGCTCTTATTTTTCCACCACTCCAAAAACTTAGCCTCTGCAGCCAGTGTATCTAACCTGTAGAGTTGAAGTGCATGATTTGCAATTTCATGCCCAAACGTCCATCCAAATACACCTCCAGCTAGAAAAGAAAGTGCAGCACCTGTGCAACACAATCAGGAAAATAAAAGTAAAATATTATAAAACTAATTTAGACTCAACCAAGACAAGTATCTAAACAAGCGAGGATGATGACAGCTATGCTTACAATAAGATGATCAAATTAAGATCAATCAAAAGCATAGTATGTTATAGAAAAAATGTTTCAATGCTATGAAAAGTAGGGGATTACCATGCAAACTTCTGGAATATTTCCATGCGTAGCCTGCAGTGAATGCTGCTCCCAAAGCACTTCCAGTGATGCCAAATTGTACTGCATCTCTAGCACTTTTCAACTGAGATGGAAAAAAGAAAAACACTCTGGTGCTTCAGATGACAGCTAACGGAGGTAAAAGCATAAGACCGACTATATATTTCAGCTCATGAATTATCGAACACAGAAAGACAATTTAGTAAACTATATCGTAGAATTCGACAACCATAAAGAATTATTGTGAAAAAAGGGGTGGGGGATCAGCAACTATGATTTCATGTTATTGGCTATCTACTAAGAAACTAAGCTTTGACATGAGCTACAACATGTATATTTTAGCATTACACAATGTTCTTTTTCCTCTTCTTGGATGAGCAAAAGGACATTTCAACAGGATCAACAATCATCTTTGGCATTGGAAACAGGTTCAGTTCTTTGGTCCACTTGGATCATAGAAAAAATGATCACCCTTAGATTAAGGTCTCTTCTATACTATGTGATGACAACAATGCTGTTTAGAGTTAATGATTAATGATGGAAAAGGAGGCCAACATAAACATATGTGCAAGAGAGAAAACATTTGGAAAAAATAATTCAAGTACAACTGAATATCAAATAAACTATAAATAGAGCTTCCCAAAAGATGGTGTGACGCAAACGTGAAAGAAGTGTCATACAACATACTAATACAAAGAAGAGACAACGTGAGTATTCTAATTTTAATTCAACAAACATAGAAATGGATTCTTATTGAATACTAAGAGTTGCCTGAAGGAAAAGAAAGAACCAGTTTTCCACAAGATACTCACCAACTCACCATAGCATCTAATAATTGACACAGAAGGAAACATGACATATCTGAATTTCCAATAATTTACAATACATTAATTACAGTAATATGAACTGAAAAATTAATAAGCTTGTTTGGTAACTGTTTCAGGTTAAACAATAGGAGACACAAACTTATTTGGACAACGAAATAAAGACAGAAACAAGCAACATTTCTCTGTTCACGGACAATTTGCGTGATTTTCTAACCATCCAAAATCTAAGGACAAGGAATAGGGATCTAACTTTTCTATCTTGTCACCATATTTCCTGTCATGATACACTTGCAAACACAACTTAATGTTCTTTGAGTTCAAAATTAACCAAGAAAACAGGGAGTTTTTTCCTTCCAATTGAAAAGTATATCGACTTGGGTCCTCTAAAGATATGCACAACATCACATTGCCCCATCAATCAAAGCAGAAAACATCAAAACCAAAACAAAATCAAATTACATATATACGGATAAATAAAGTGATAGAATCATTACAGCAGGTCCATGAACAGGATCCAAAGCAATGAACTGATCAACATCAGAATCAGTCCAAGGATGGAGTGGCCTATCGCGTTGGATAGCGTTGGAATAGTTGCTAAGGAAGGAGAACCTCTCCGACCAAAATTCCTTGTAGCTATCCCAGAAAGATGCCATCACCCCCAATTTCTCTTGTTTCCCTCTGCAATTACAAGTAACCAATCAAATCCAACGGTTCAGTCAATTCTATAACAAAAATATCATGCACTTAATCAAGTATTGAAAATAATCATAAGCAGCAAAAAAAAAAAAAAAAAAAAAAGAGAAAAATCGGTATTCACAGTTTAACCAAAGTTGATGCAAACTACTCATTGTAATATTTCGTTGTTACATCCATGCCTCTTTATTTTCAGGTGTAGAGGATAGAAATGAAGCAGGAATCCAAGTAATAGCGTGGACACACAAATTGATAATGATTTCAACAAAATCGATGACTGTGAATCCGAATACTTATGATAATAATAATAATAATAATAAAGAAATGAAATGTGGTGAAGGCATTTAATCCAATTACGGAATCAATTCATAATCATGAGTTGATAAATCAGAGCTTGAATCAAAGAAAAGCGAATACAGGTGAATACGGAGAAGAACAGAAGAGTGTTACCAAAGCGTAGCAGGAGCGAAAGTAACGCTGGCAAAGGTGAATGGTGATTGGGACAGTCGTGTTCTTCAGCTTGGGTCGTGTGCTACTGTTTAGGTTTTGTAAATGGAATCCCAGACGCAGATCCATTCATTGCGTCTTGTACTCTTTTTTTTATAAAGATCTAAGTGGCATTTTTTTAAAAGAAATTTCAATTTATTTCTGAAGAATGTTTATCGAAATATATTATTTTTTATGTTTTTTGTTTTTAACAAATTTTTATTTCGTAAACAAATCAGTTTTTGTATCAAATTCCTTTTCTATATAGAGGAATTTATCTAAAAATTTTAAATATTTTTATATTTTTAATAAATAAGGATAAAGACTTATTTTCCTACTAAAACTTTTTTGTAAATTTTAACACTAATTTGTCTAATAAAATAAAAATGTAAAAAATGTTTCCATAATTAAAATTATTAAAAATTAAAATATTAATTATAATTTTTTGAGATTGATTTAGAGGATTGCTCTAATAAAAATCAATTCTAACAAGAAAATTTGTGTAATGCTTAATATAATATGAGATGGAACTTATAAATTTCTTGGAAGAAAAAGAATAGACAGATGACAATCCTTGCTTCATGTGTTAAAAGGCAAGTGTTTTAGTTTTATCCTTTTATTAATCACTAGTGTAAAGTTGGTGCGTTGCGCGAATTGTGTACATTTATTTATTTTATTGTATTTATGTATAATTTATTTATGAAAAAAATTTAATACATATTTATGAAAAGAGTTAATTTATTTATTATATTAATTAATTAATTAATTAATTTTTTTGTTATATTGATATTCAATCTCATTAAAAAAATAAACATATAAAATTTGATCTTATAACATTTTTAAAATTAAATTTATACTTATAAATATCTTTTAAATTTGACTCACAATTAAAAATAGATACAATCACTAAATAGCAAAATTATATATATATATATATATATATATATATATATATATAGAGAGAGAGAGAGCAAATATACGTAGTCAGCTACGACACAAATAAAATTAACTATTTTTTTCTATTTAATTGAATGTCTTACTTCTTTTTTACCAATCAAACAAAATCAACAAAAGTAAACTCGCAGAAACAAAAGTATTTGTATTTTAAATTTCGATATATATTAAAACCAAAGGCATCTTTAACCCTTGATTTAAGGATCATTGACAATTGAACATGAATCTCGTGTCCTAATCTCTAAGTCATTCTTATTTCATTCTTTCAATTCTTTTATCATTTGCTCTAAATGTCACATCTTTTCAAACAACAAATAGAATCATATGTTAAAAAGACATGCAAATATTTTTTTTAATGCCACATGTCTTTTGTTACGGACCGCCGAGTCCAGCTCAACTAGCCGCCGGGTCGGGGCACCAACCCCGACCCAGGCCCAAACCTCCTCAACAGAAAGGAGTTCAACGGGTCGGCTCCTAATACCCGACCCAAGGCACGTCTGACCTACCATCCGTACGAACCATGCCGTCGTCCGGGTCGGTATCCTCGGGGCAGCGCCCAAAGCCCCGACCCGAAGTCCGAGACGACCTGCCCCTCCCACGTGGATTAGGACAGCTCACAAGCTCCTTAACCAATGGGCTAGGTCATCGCAGCACAGTATATAAGGGGAGAGGATAGCTCTCCCTCCAAGGTACGTCATACTTTTAGATAATTCGTGTAGAACCTATGCACAATTACTCAAGAGGGGGGGTGAATTGAGTATTGCAACAACAATGAATCTTTTTGCGAAAGTTAAAGACAATATACAAAAGTGTTATTGTACTAGTATTTTTCCAAGAGCTTAACTCAATTGCTAAGCATTTATAAGGAGCTTTTACTTTCCAATAGACACCAACTCAAATAAATTGATCAAGCTTTTCACCAATCGGACTTAAGCTATTCCTTAAGTACTTACGAAGCTACTTTTCGATCACAATTTATTTGCTCAAAGGTAAAAGACAATAATATTGAAGAGATGAGTTTGGAGAGATGCAAACGCTATTTAGAGTGGTTCGGCACAATCCTTGTCCTACGTCCACTTTCTTTCTCAATCGCTATTGAGAAGTTCCACTATTGCCAAGCTTCAAGGTGCTCGCGCAAAACCTTTTACAATCCGAGTCCTTAGTTTCTAACACCTCACGGTATATGATCACCACTCGTATACTAACCCACTCCACTTAAAGATACCTTCTCTAAGATTTGCCTTGAGTACTTAGTATACTTCTTTGGTATCCTCACCGACTATAGTGTTTATAACTCTTGACTCAACCTTGGAGATCACACTCCAATTTACAAAGTGTACAAGAAAACAATTCTCAAAGAATTGTTGAGACGAAATGAGTACTCTCTAGAAGAGTGTATGATTACAAGTTTAGCACTATTGAACCAATTGATATTGCTCTCTCAAATTGTGTATTATAACACCTTAAAATGTGTAGAATGAAAGAATATGAACAAGATAGTTTGCAGATACTCAAGTATTTGAAATAAGGCTTCAATCCATCTATTTATAGACTCCCCAAACCTTAGAAACGCTGGGGAGTTAATGGGATGGAGCCTTTTTGTCAAAACTAGCCGTTTTTTATGTTTTTGAATCATTTGCATCGATGCATAACACTTTGCATCGATGCAAATGTGTCTTTGAAGCTGAAATTTGAATTTTCAGCTAGGTTGCATCGATGCAAACATCTTTGCATCGATGCAACAAGTCGTCGCATGCTTTGCATCGATGCAAGATGAGTGTGCATCGATGCAAACCTTAAAGAATGGCTTAAAATCACTTCAAAATACTTAGGATTGATCTCAAACTTGTTGGAGTCAATTCCTATGCTTTTGTACCTTTGAAAACAAGTTTTTAAACCATTTGGCTAGCATCGAATTGCAAGATGTGCATCAAAACATTTTGTGAGTGTGTGTTGAGAGATTTAGCAATTGGTTCTTAACAAGAAGTTACCTAAGTCCTAAGACACTATACTTGTCTTCAAATGTTGTGGACTTGAGTTTCTTGTTGTTGTTGTGTTGCTTTCAACTCTTCATTCCTCAACGTTGAATGTTGGTTGATCTTTCAACATGCTTGTTCATTCAAGTTGTTTGTTGGTTTGTCTTTCATGTCGTTTGTTGGTTTGTCATTCATCAAAACCTACGAATACAAACTTCGCATACAAGCAACATGATTTACAATTTCCCCCTTTTTGATAATGACAAACCAATTTTGAGGATATGCATTTATAAATGATTTTGAAAGCAACAATAATGCACTTTGTTTTATAGAAAGCTTTGGAGAAGACTTCACAAAAAAATTTTTGCAGGAGTTCCCCCTAAATATGTGCATTTGTTCCCTTAAAGGGCGTTTATCAAAGAAAACGATTTAGATATCAAAAAGTTTTTGCTTAGCGGAAGTCTTTTTGAAATCATTGTTTCGCAAACTTATTTCTTCTTTTCAAATTCTCAAACTTCTTCTTTTTCAAAAGTTCAAAACTTCAAATATCCTCAAACTTTTCTTCCCCCTTTTGACATTATCAAAAAGAAAGGAGTTTGAAATGTGTCATAGAAGCATGCATAAAACAATGAATTTTTTTAAGTTCAATATCTCTATTAATCTCAAGGATGAGATATTCCCCCTTTCAAAAAGAATTTGATTTCTTCTTTTTATATATAACAAGCATGCATAATTCCCCCTAAAGAAGTGAAATATATCAAGGCATGCACATTAACTTAAAATAGGGGTACCAAGCCTATTTTGAGTTATTCACCAAATAAGCATACAAGCATTAATCATTAAACAAAATTATGAAGGAAATATCAAAGTATTTAAACCATAATAGAAATCCTTAGCTTACTAGGAGTTAGTTTAACAATTCATATAATCAAATAAACATAAAGCAATAAAAAGTGACTTGATGAAGAGGAGACAATCAATCTTGGTCTTCATCATCATCATTATCCTCTTCATACGGTAGGTGGATGCCGAAATGCTCATATAAGTCATCAATACGACGATCCAAGCGACCCGTGTGATGATCTACACGAGACACACGACGATTAAGTGCTTCAAGTTGCCTACCATGCTCTACTTCAATCCTTTGGATGTTTTGGTTGATGGATTGTAATTCTCTCATTACATCAACCAAGGAGGGTGGTTCTTGAGCTTGAGGTGCTTGTGGAGGAGCTTGCTCTTGAGGACCTTGTTCATCAACATTTCTTCTTCCCATTTTGTTGAGAATATGAGTGTTGATACAAGATTGAGGTGGTACTTCCTTGGCAATCTCATTTGATATATCAATACCAACATAATCAAAAACTTTAGACCATAGGCAAAGGAATCCTAATCCACCATTCCTATCCTTCATCTTGAGCCTAATCATATGTTGTACTATAAAGTATGGCCAATTAATCTTAATCCCATTCATCATAGCCCACATGACAATCAAATCTTCATCATTTACATTCGCATGCCCGGATATTCTAGGTTGCAATACATAGGTGACTAGATATAACAAAGTTCTATGTTCCGCACTCATTGAATTGCAACTAATTTTGGAGTGAGCTCCTTGTACAAGGTTGAACAAATGCATGGCATTGTCCTTTGAATAACCCCATTCATCAATTGGGGTTTTACCACCTTGAAACAAGTCACCTTGATTTGGCAACTCCCAAATGGTGGCTAACTCATCACTATCTAGCCTATAATCCTTTCTTCCTATCTTGAAGAATAATGTGAAATTTGATTCATCTTCCTCGTTAATCTCAAGCATGAGTGTACTATAGGCTATGGCAACTAAATCCGGATAATATTTACTCTTAATTTGAACAAAATCCATGAGGCCTTGATGAACTAGAATAGCCTTAAGAGTATCAAACTTATGAATGACAAGAAGGGTCGGATCCAAATACCTCGGAGGAATTTCCTTTCTTCCGGCGAGCCTTGCCTCATAGAATTGAAGATCTTCATTAGAAGCAAAGTACCTTGCCAAAGGATGATCATTTGGAGGTGGAACCACACTTGAAGAGCCTTTTGACTTCTTGATGGTTCTCTTGATTCTAGGCATTGTGGATGATTTTGTTTTATGGGTTTTGTAGAGGAGAATGTGGGGACTTCAAATATGTAATTTGTTTGTAGTGGGTATCTAAGTTTTGTGAGTTGTATGAAGCTATATGTGAGCTTGTTTTGGAGGTTATGGAGGTTTGAATGTGGGGATATGAGTTGTGAGGTTGAAGATGATGAAAAAGTGGGGTTTTGTTGCTCAAAAATGCCAAATTCACGTGTTTTTGTGCAATTTGGTCGTGTTTGCATCGATGCAATAGGCTTTGCATCGATGCAACATGCATCATTTTGCCCAAAATCACCAAATTTTCATCCTTTGGTGGTTCTTTCTTCAATTCTTTGAGTTCCATCATGTATATACTCACTTAAACTATTATAAACTTCAATTTGTTGATCCTCCATTGTTTATAATCTTCAAATTCTTCAATCTACCTCAAGATTAATCACTCATTCATCAACTCATAAACCTACAAAACAATGGCTAATTGGATATCTCCAATGCTTAAGTTAGTAAGAGATACAAAAATAGCAATATAAATGCAATGAATTCAAACAAATCATATTAGATTAGAATCCAAGATACCAAGTTCATTTCGGATGTTAAAAAAACTTTCTTTACATAAAGGTTTAGTGAAGATGTCCGCTAGTTGTTTACTAGTTTCGACAAATTCAATAACCACATCACCCTTTTCAACATGGTCTCTTATGAAGTGATGTCTAATCTCAATATGCTTGGTTCTTGAATGTTGAACCGGATTCTTGGTTAAATTTATTGCACTAGTATTATCACATTTGATAGGAATGTGATCAAGCATGAGTCCATAGTCCACAAGTTGTTGTTTCATCCATAAAATTTGGGCGCAACAACTACCGGCGGCTACATACTCGGCTTCGGCGGTAGACAAGGCTACACTTACTTGTTTCTTACTATGCCATGAAACAAGAGAATTTCCTAGCAAGTGACAAGTGCCGCTAGTGCTTTTCCTATCCAATTTGCAACCGGCAAAATCGGAATCGGAATAACCAATCAAATCACAAGTGGATCCTTTCGGATACCACAATCCAACATTTAATGTTCCTATGAGATACTTCATAATCCTTTTCACCGCACTTAAGTGAGATTCCTTAGGATTAGCTTGGTATCTCGCACACATGCATACACTAAACATGATATCTGGCCTACTTGCCGTTAGATAAAGTAATGATCCTATCATGCCTCTATACTTCTTTACATCTATGTTTTTACCTTGTTCATCTTTGTCAAGGTAGCAAGTAGTGCTCATTGGTGTGTCCATTGCCTTAGCATTGTCCATTCCAAATCTTTTGAGCAATTCCTTGCAATATTTGGTTTGGCTAACGAAAGTTCCTTCTTTTCCTTGTTTGATTTGAAGACCAAGGAAGAAGTTGAGTTCGCCCATCATGGACATTTCAAATTCACTTTGCATGAGGTTTGAGAAAAACTTGCAAAGTGATTCGTTAGTTGAACCAAATATTATGTCATCGACGTAAACTTGTACCAAAAGGATATTTTTGTTTTCAATCATGATAAATAAAGTTGTATCAACCTTCCCTCTTCTAAAACCCTTTTCTATTAAAAACTTGCTCAAACGTTCATACCAAGCTCTTGGAGCTTGTTTAAGACCATAAAGAGCTTTCTTGAGTTTAAAAACATGATTAGGATTTTCATAATCCTCAAAACCGGGAGGTTGTTCAACATATACTTCTTCTTGAATGAAACCATTAAGAAAGGCACTCTTAACATCCATTTGATAAAGTTTGAAGTTATAAGAGGATGCAAAAGCAAGTAACATCCTAATAGCTTCTAATCTAGCTACGGGAGCATAAGTTTCGTCATAATCAATGCCTTCCTCTTGATTATAACCTTTAGCTACCAATCTAGCTTTGTTTCTAACAATTGTACCATTTTCATCGAGTTTATTTCTAAAAACCCATTTTGTTCCTACAATTGTTTGATTACTTGGTTTAGGCACCAATTCCCAAACGTCATTTCGTTTGAATTGGTTAAGCTCCTCTTGCATTGCCATAGCCCAATGTTCATCATCAATTGCGGACTCAATGGTAGATGGTTCAATTTGAGAAACAAAAGCACTATATGCAAGTAAATTTCTAAAAGTGGATCGAGTTGTTACCCCTTTCGAAACATCACCAATGACGTTGTCTAGAGGATGATCCTTTGAAGTACGCCAGTCCTTTGGAAGTGCATTTATTTGTGCTTGTGATGGTTCAATTTCTTCAACTTGAACACTATCCTTTGTTGAGCTTGTAGAGGCTTCATTTAAATCTTTTTCTTTGTCTTCACCATTCAAATTTAGTGAATCAAAGTTTTCTACATTTTCATCAAAATTTTTTCTAGCACAACAACGGTTAGTTTCATCAAAAGAGACATGAATACTTTCTTCCATAGTCATGATGCGTTTATTATATACTCTAAAAGCTTTGCTAGTTAAAGAGTAGCCTAAGAAGATTCCTTCATCAGCCTTAGCATCAAATTTGCCTAAGTTATCTTTTCCATTATTTAGAATGAAGCATTTACAGCCAAAGACGTGAAGGTGGGAAATATTTGGCTTTCTTCCTTTGTACAATTCGTACGGTGTTTTCTTAAGAATAGGTCGAATGATAATCCTATTCATAACATAACACGCGGTACTAACCGCATCCGCCCAAAAGTACTTAGGAATATTAGCCTCATTGAGCATAGTTCTCGCCATTTCTTCTAAATGACGATTTTTCCTTTCAACCACACCATTTTGTTGTGGTGTTCTAGGAGAGGAAAAATTATGCTCAATGCCATTTTCTTCACAAAAAGTTTCAAAAAGATTGTTTTCAAATTCTCCACCATGATCACTTCTAATAGATGATATATGCAAATTCTTTTCATTTTGAATAACTTTGGCTAATCTTTTGAATGCTCGAAATGCATCACTCTTGTTTGCTAGGAACAAGGTCCATGTAAATTGAGAGTAATCATCAACAATAACTAAAGCATAGTAATTGCCACCAAAGCTCATAGTCCTAGAAGGACCAAATAAATCCATGTGCAAAAGTTGTAATGGCCTTGTTGTTGAAACAATGTTTTTGGATTTAAAAGAGGCCTTTACTTGTTTTCCCTTTTGACATGCGTCGCAAAGGACGTCTTTTTCAAAACGTAGCTTTGGTAAGCCAATTACTAACTCTTTAGAGACCAACTTGCTAAGATGGTCCATGTTAGCATGAGCTACTCTACGATGCCATAACCAAGTTTCATCAGTTTTACTAACAAGGCATTTCACATCATTTGAGGAAATTTCATCTAGATTAATCATGTATACATTGTCAACACGGTGCCCAATTAGCACAATTTCATTAGTGTCTTGCCTTTTTATCCAACAACATTTTGAATCAAAGGTGACTAAGTTTCCTTTGTCACAAAGTTGGCTAACACTAATGAGATTATGTTTGAGACCTTTGACAAGTATAACATTATCTATGGAGGTAGAAGAATTTTTACCAACTTTTCCAACGCCGATTACTTTGCCGGTGTTGTTGTCTCTATAGATCACGTTTCCTCCGTTTGTAGGTTCTATTGCGGTGAACTTTGATTCATCGCCGGTCATGTGTTTGGAGCATCCACTATCAACATACCAATTTGTATCCTTAGCTCCAACACGTACCTACAAAACAATTAAAATTGGGATTTAGGTACCCAAGTGAATTTGGGTCCTTGATGGTTAGTATGAGCATAATGCCCATAAGGTGCCCATCTCGTATCTTGACTACGAAAGTTTATATGTTTAATTCTAGTAAAGCATATGGGTGCTATATGACCTACTTTATTACAATAATGACATATGACATTTGGATTATGCATCCTATGCATGTTTCTAAATGGTTGCCTAGGTTGTTTCCTAAATGCAACATCTTTTGATCTATATGCATTGTGATTATAATTTCTAAATGAAGCATGTTGAGGAGGATGTTTAAAGGCTTCATTCCTTTTAGGCATGCTTGCCTTTTGGGCTTGCGGTTGCCTAATAGGAGTTTTAGTATTTTTAAATTTTCCTTTTTCAAAACCTAAACCTTCCTTATTATGAACATGCTTTTGGTTTTTCAACATTTTATCTAAGTTCTTTGAAGATTCATTGAACTTAGCTAAAGTGTTCTTAAGATTTGTAATTTCATTTTCATGCATTTTACAAGATTTGTATGGATCACTACTTGTGCTACACTTATCTTTTCCAAGATTGATATTCTCGTTTTTCAACATCTCATTTTGTTTTAAAAGATCCATATTCTTTTTCTTTAGGAGAGAATAATCTTGGGTAAGTTTTGTGTACACCTCAAGTAAGGCATCATATTCATCTTGTAAATTAAAAGAAGTGGAGTTGTCATCACTAACCTTTTCTTCGCTTTCCATTAAGCAAAGATTTGCAACCTCGTCGTCATCGGAGTCGGATTCATCCTCGTTCTCCCATGATATGTATGCTTTCTCCTTCTTCTTAAATTTCTTGTTTTTGTCCTCCTTTTGAAGTTTTGGACAATTGGGTTTAATGTGTCCAACTTCTCCACACTCATAGCATTTTGGTACCTTTGTTTTGCTCTTGAAGTTTTTCTTCATTGCAAACTTATTGAATCTTTTTAATAAGAGTGCAAATTCTTCATCTCCTTCTTCTTCATTATCATCACTCTCTTCTTGTAGTGATGTTGTTTTAAGGGCGAGACTTTTCTTCTTGCTTTCTTCACCTTTTTGTCTATTTAGCATAGTCATTTCATAGGTGAGAAGATTACCTCGTAGTTGATCAAATGTAAGTTGATCACAGAGCCTTCCTTCCACAATGGCGTTCACTTTGGAGTTCCATTTTGGTGTAAGGCTTGTAAGCACCTTGGTCACAATTTGTTTATCATTGTATTTTGTGCCAAGCATGCTTAGGTTGTTGAAGATCTTGGAGAGTCTTTCAAGAGCTTCTTCAATGCTCTCTTCATCTTTCATTTTAAAATTTTCCCATTCATGAACCAACATAAATACCTTTGATTCTTTAACGTGGTCGGTTCCTTCGTAAGTGATTTGGAGTTTATCCCAAATCTCTTTAGCGGTTTCACATGTAGAGATCTTCATATAATCATGCTCGTTAAGTGCACAATGAATGAAGTTGATGGCTTTATCATTCATTGCCACTTTCTTCCAATCATCGTCACTATATTCATCTTCTCCTTTCGGTACTTGCTTTGAGACGGAGACTTCTCCTTCTTTAGCACTTGTTGTCTTTGTTGGAATGTGATTTCCATTCTCAATCATTTTCCAAATTCTCACATCTTGAGAACGGATCCAAATTCTCATCTTATTTTTCCAATAAGAGTAATTTGTTCCGCTAAAAAGAGGAGGTCTAGCGGTTGAGTTACCTTCACTAGTGTTGTTGTTGTTAAAGCTTGTGCTTGCCATGATCTTTTCCCTTAAACGGTTAAGTCTTTCAAAGGGTTAAGCTCTGATACCACTTGTAGAACCTATGCACAATTACTCAAGAGGGGGGGTGAATTGAGTATTGCAACAACAATGAATCTTTTTGCGAAAGTTAAAGACAATATACAAAAGTGTTATTGTACTAGTATTTTTCCAAGAGCTTAACTCAATTGCTAAGCATTTATAAGGAGCTTTTACTTTCCAATAGACACCAACTCAAATAAATTGATCAAGCTTTTCACCAATCGGACTTAAGCTATTCCTTAAGTACTTACGAAGCTACTTTTCGATCACAATTTATTTGCTCAAAGGTAAAAGACAATAATATTGAAGAGATGAGTTTGGAGAGATGCAAACGCTATTTAGAGTGGTTCGGCACAATCCTTGTCCTACGTCCACTTTCTTTCTCAATCGCTATTGAGAAGTTCCACTATTGCCAAGCTTCAAGGTGCTCGCGCAAAACCTTTTACAATCCGAGTCCTTAGTTTCTAACACCTCACGGTATATGATCACCACTCGTATACTAACCCACTCCACTTAAAGATACCTTCTCTAAGATTTGCCTTGAGTACTTAGTATACTTCTTTGGTATCCTCACCGACTATAGTGTTTATAACTCTTGACTCAACCTTGAAGATCACACTCCAATTTACAAAGTGTACAAGAAAACAATTCTCAAAGAATTGTTGAGACGAAATGAGTACTCTCTAGAAGAGTGTATGATTACAAGTTTAGCACTATTGAACCAATTGATATTGCTCTCTCAAATTGTGTATTATAACACCTTAAAATGTGTAGAATGAAAGAATATGAACAAGATAGTTTGCAGATACTCAAGTATTTGAAATAAGGCTTCAATCCATCTATTTATAGACTCCCCAAACCTTAGAAATGCTGGGGAGTTAATGGGATGGAGCCTTTTTGTCAAAACTAGCCGTTTTTTTTATGTTTTTGAATCATTTGCATCGATGCATAACACTTTGCATCGATGCAAATGTGTCTTTGAAGTTGAAATTTGAATTTTCAGCTAGGTTGCATCGATGCAAACATCTTTGCATCGATGCAACAAGTCGTCGCATGCTTTGCATCGATGCAAGATGAGTGTGCATCGATGCAAACCTTAAAGAATGGCTTAAAATCACTTCAAAATACTTAGGATTGATCTCAAACTTGTTGGAGTCAATTCCTATGCTTTTGTACCTTTGAAAACAAGTTTTAAACCATTTGGCTAGCATCGAATTGCAAGATGTGCATCAAAACATTTTGTGAGTGTGTGTTGAGAGATTTAGCAATTGGTTCTTAACAAGAAGTTACCTAAGTCCTAAGACACTATACTTGTCTTCAAATGTTGTGGACTTGAGTTTCTTGTTGTTGTTGTGTTGCTTTCAACTCTTCATTCCTCAACGTTGAATGTTGGTTGATCTTTCAACATGCTTGTTCATTCAAGTTGTTTGTTGGTTTGTCTTTCATGTCGTTTGTTGGTTTGTCATTCATCAAAACCTACGAATACAAACTTCGCATACAAGCAACATGATTTACAATTCGGCCATCACTTCGTACGGACTCTGACTTGATCGTCGGAGTGTCCTTGCAGGTGGCCTCCCCCCTTCGTCGCATTACCTCTGGCGTTCCCAACTCGCAGTTCACACCCCTTTCAGCCCCAAGTCGACTCAGGGTCTCTACCACTCCTCCCCTCATCAACATCCGACCTATCGAGCACCCGAGATCTTCAGGTAACGAACATTGACGCCATCTGTGGGGACCCTAGAGCAGGCATGGAGCGATCCCCCACGTCGGAGGAACTCCGAGAAGGAGGCGGAACCCGCCTGAGCAGGGCGAGCTCGACAGTTCGTGCCGGCGAATAGCAAGATCCTCCGTTCAGCCAAACCAACCAATCTACACTAAGACCCCCGAAAGACGTCCCTTCGGAGGAACAGGGGCCGACAGCGCCAAGATCATGCAAGAACTCAGACACAGAGTACAAAATCTTGAGCGGGAACTGGCAGCGAGAAGCCACTCCCACAGCGACGTCAGCCGATCCCGCACCCGTACTCGCTCCCCTCCCGAAGACACGAGAGCCGAGAAAGGAGCCCAACAAGGCACGACGAGGCGCATACATAGGCGACCTCCCGACCTACCCAGGATAGGTCCGAGAGTCGGAGGGAGTCCCAAAGAGGGAGGGCGAAGAAACAACAGGATCCCATCATCATGGGAGCCACCCCCTTCCACCCCTCAATCCTCAAGGTCCGGCTTCCGAAGAACTTCGACAAGCCGACGGACATGAGGTACGATGGGACCAAGGACCCTCAGGAGCACCTCACAGCTTTTGAAGCAAGAATGAACTTGGAAGGAGTAGGCGACGCGGTCAGATGCCAAGCGTTCCCTGTAACACTAGCTGGCCCAGTGATACGATGGTTCAACGCCCTCCCACAAGGATCCATCACAGCTTTTGCAGACATTTCTCAGAGCTTCTTGGCTCGGTTCACAGTGCGCATAGCCAAGGCAAAACACCCAATCAACTTATTAGGGGTTACCCAAAAACTGGAGAGCCGACTAGGAAGTTCCTAGACAGATTCAACGATGAGTGCTTGGAGATTGACGGTCTCACGAACTCAGTCGCTAGTCTCTGCCTAACGAACGGCCTGCTAAACGAGGACTTTAGAAAGCACATCACTACTAAGCATGTCTGGTCCATGCAAGAAATCCAAAGCGTGGCCAAGGAATATATTAATGATGAGGAAGTGAGTCAGGTTGTAGCAGCCAACAAGCGGCAGCTCCCAAACCACCCAGCTTGGCAGACCACCCAGGTCAACAGGTACAAAGAGGCCCCCAGGGACAGCACCCTTGGCAAGCAGACCAGGCAACCCCCACGGGTAGGAAGGTTCACGAATTACACGCCACTTTCGGCGCCCATAGTAGAGGTTTACCAACAAATTGCAGACAAGGGAATCTTATCCAGACCTAGACCATTGAAAGAAAGGACGGAAGGCAACAAAAGCCTTTACTGTGATTATCACAAGGGATTTGGTCACAAAACCCAAGACTGTTTCGATCTCGAAGATGCCTTAGAGCAGGCCATCAGAGAAGGAAAGCTGAGTGAATTCTCCCGACTCATCAGAGAACCGAGGAGACGAGAACGAGAACGATCCGAAGAAGATTGCAGCCGAACTATCAAGCGAAGGCAAGAACCCATGGGGGACGACAATAACCCCCCAACCTTCGTGGTCAACATCGTGGTTGGGCGCGATAGCCCTCCTAAATCCAAATCGGCAGCAAAAAAGGATACTTGAGTACTCTCCATCTCGACAGAAGGCCCCGTCACCAACAAAAGAGCTCCCACGATATCCTTTGGCCCGGAAGATAGATGGTTTCACGATCTCCCCGAGAACCCCCCCCATGGTGGTTACCGCAATGGTCGGGACAGGATTAGTCAGACGAATCCTCGTTGACACGGGAGCTGATTCTAACATTCTATTCAGAAACGTGTTCGACGCCATGGGGCTCAAGGAGTCTGACCTCAAGAATCACCATCACGGAGTCATGGGACTAGGCGATAACTACATTAAACCTGACGGGACGATCTCTCCCCCAATCTACCTGGGAACCGGTGACGCCAGGAAATCGGTTATGGCAGACTTTGTAGTCCTCAGAGATTCCACTGCCTACAACATCATCCTGGGGAGAAAAATCATCAACGAATTTTCAGCTATAATATGTACTAAGTTCCTGACAATGAAGTTCATAACGGACAAGGGAACAGTTGGCTCCATAAGAGGAGACCTAGAAACGGCAGTCGTATGCGACAGCGTTAGCCTCTCCTTAAGGAAAGAATCTAAGAAGGCAGCTGGCGTGTTCTTGGCAGACCTGGACGCCCGGATAGAGGACAAGCCAAGACCTGAGCCAGAGGGGGACATGGAAAAGTTTCAAATAGGGAAGTCGGCAGATCAGTTTACCTTCGTAAACAGGAACCTGCCCCACGAACTCAAGGGCCCCCTCATGGAGGTTGTAAGGGCAAACGGCGACCTCTTTGCGTGGACACCATCAGATATGCTGGGACTGGATCCCGAGGTCACGTCCCACCAACTAGTCATAAAACCTGATGCCAAACCAGTAGCCCAGCAGCGAAGAAAGATGTCGCAAGAAAGGGCCGAAGAAGTCGCCAGACAAACAGCAGGGTTGCTAGAAGCAGGATTCATCAAAGAACTCGAGTACTCAACATGGCTGTCCAATGTCGTCGTAGTCAAAAAAGCCAGCGGAAGATGGAGAATGTGCATTGATTACTCCGATCTGAACAAAGCATGCCCAAAAGACTCTTTCCCCTTCTCCAACATCGACACCTTGGTCGATTCGGCGGCAGGATATCGTTTTCTCAGCTTCATGGATGCCTACTCGGGCTACAACCAGATCCCGATGCACTGACCTAATGAAGACAAAATGGCATTGAAGAATGGATTCCTGCTGGTAAAGAATTTCACAGTAAATTCTCGTTGCTAGTATAGTTTCTAAACCAATAAAGAATCCTTTCATACAAAAATTTGGTTATCACTAAAGCAAACCTAATAAAATTAATAACCAAATTATTTAAACCTCGGGTTGTCTCTTAAGGAATTGCAGGGAAGTGTTCTTATTATTGGTTGTGGAAAAGTATCTTTTCGGGTTTTTCAAATAGGGAACAAGAAAAGTAAATTGCGAGAATTAAATTAATAACTAATAAAGCTCTTAGCAAGGTATGAGAACTGGACGTCCTATCCTAGTTATCCTTATCAATTGTGATGAGAATTGTTCATTGCTCCCACTTAGTTAACCCTTACTAAATAAAGGAAAGTCAAGTGGACTAATCAATTTGATTTCTCAAGTCCTAGTCAACTCCTAAGGAAAAACTAGCTTTAGAGGGATCCAAATTAACCAGCAAATTCCAATTATCAATCAACAAGGAGTTTGATAACTCAAGCGTCTCCAGTTAATCAATTCAAGCTAAGAATGTAAAAAGCTAGATTAAAATCATAAATATGAAATACTTCAAATTGCATTAAATAAAGAAATCAAATCTAAAATGGAATTCATAAACCAAATTAGGAAAATAAATAAACTAGAATGCTAGAATAAATAAAAGTAGAAGAGAAACTAAATTAGAGGAACATTGAACCTGGAATTGAGAAGAAACAAACCTAAAACTAAGAGAAATCCTAAAACCCAAGAGAGAGGAGAGAGCCTCTCTCTCTAGAAACTACATCTAAACCTAGAATTGTGAATAATGAAAAGTGTCTCGAGTCTCTGCTTGTCCCCTGGCTTTAGTCTGCATTTTTGGGCCGAAAACTGGGTCCAAACTCAGCCCGAAATTGCCCCCAGCGTTTTCTGCGTTTTTTGCAGGTAGCACATGTCACGAGTATGCGTCAGTCACACGTACGCGTCAGGTACGCGCACGCGTCACTGTGCAAACTCGCTTTCACTCGTACACGTTAGGTACGCACACGCGTGAGCCATGCGTGTGCGTCGATGCTCGCTGGTTGTCTCCTTTATTTCTTGTGTTTCTTCCATTTTTGCAAGCTTCCTTTTCATCCTCTAAGCCATTCCTGCCCTATAAAGCCTGAAACGCTTAACACACGAATCACGGCATCGAATGGTATAAAGGGGAATTAAAATACACAAATTAAAGGTTTAGGAAGCAATTTTTCAATCATAGAACAAAACTAGGAAGGAATTGTAAAATCATGCAAATAATATGAATAAGTGTGCGTTCAGTGGATAAAATCCACTCAATTAAGTACAAAATGTACCACGAAATAGTGGTGCATCAAATCTCCCCACACTTAAACATTAGCATGTCCTCATACTAAGCTCAAGGAGACAAAAAGAATGAATAGGAAAAAAGTAAGACTCATGCAATTCAACCTATATATGAATGCAACTATATGCTGAGATGATTCTATCTACTTGGTTATAAGTAAACAAGTTCTCCAAGACAAACATAATTCAGATTCCACTAATTCAAATCATACAGTAAAGACAAGTAAACTTGTGAGAAGACAACTCATGAAAGCATAGAACATAGAATCAAGCGTTGAACCCTCACTGGTAGTGTGTATGCACTCTAATCTCTCAAGTGTCTAGGGTCAATCACTCTACTCTTCCCTAGTCATGCTTTCCAAACTTTGTTCTTCATCTAACCAATCAACAAATATTTAGTACATCAATGCAAACATCATGAGGTCTTTTCAGATTATAATGGGGTTAAGGTAAGGGTGAGGATACATGTATAGCCAAGTGAGCTATAATATGAATCTTTGACTAACCAAAGCTCTTACCTAACACACACACACTTTATGTAATTCTAAAATCATGCCTAGCTACCCAAAATTCCCACTTTTGTATAATTCACATACTCATGTACCAAACTTTCTTTAATTTTATCACATATGCATTTATCTTTTATTTAGCATTGGGGTAATTTTATCCCCTATTTATTTATTTAATTATTTATGCTGTAAAATTGATTTTTTATTATTTTTTTTATGAACATTAAAACAAACATAACATATCAATGCATATGGTTTTTCTGGTTTCACATGAGTAGGTGCCCAAATTCCCAATATTTAAATAAAGTAAAAACATAACACATTCCCTATTAACCCAGGTTTCCCACAATTCCCCATACTTAGTTAACACACTATCTTAAGCTAACCAAAGATTCAAATCAGGTACTTAATTGTTTTTCCGCTTAAGGCTAGTGATATGGTAATATAAAGAACAAATAGGGATTAAAAGGCTCAAAGTGGCAAACAAATACAATTGAAATGGTAGGCTATTTGGGATAAGTGAGCTAATAACAAATGATGGCCTCAATCATATGCAAGCATGTAAATACACTAAACAATGGACATATAGAATGGAACAAAATATAGATTGCAATCATAGGGAAGAAAACACACAAGGAAAAATATTATGGTTAAGTAATGTAACCATATAAATAAGCTCAAAACTCACAGGTTGTGTGTTCTCAGCTATAAACTATGTTCCAAATTATAATCTTCAAACAAGTTTAACACAAATTTTCAATTTAAATTAGTGAAGTACTGTAAAAAGGGTCTTGAAAAGAAACTCATTACTTTAACCAAGAAAGACATACATGCAAACAAACATGCAAATGCAACAACTAACAAGGAAAATAAATGATTGGTGTTGGGATAGGAAATAACTAACCCACGGAAGTCGGTATCGACCTCCCCACACTTAAAGATTGTACCGTCCTCGGTGCATGCAAAGAAGTGCAAGTGAACGGGCTGCTACAACTGATGCTTTTCTCCAAAGATTGTACAGATGGACTTGTTTGTTGCCCCATGTAAAAGTCTTCCGTGTCCCTTCTTGATGGCCATCCTGAAAGAAGAGAAAAGGGAAGAAGAATAACTCAGAAGTAAAGATAGAAAACAAATAAAATATGAGTGGGTTAATGCCAAATAATGAGGGTCTCAATTACATGGTAGCTACAACATGCAAGTGAGAAAACAGTAGAAACAAATGGCATATCAAAAGTGCAAAAATTACAACAATAGGAAGAGATAGTAGGTAATGAAAGACAATATAAATTCATGTCAATGCAAAAGGAACACAGGTGTCAGAAAAGATTGGATTAATAGATAAATAATATCATCCAACAGTGTAAAATAAGTCACAAAGCACCAAAATAATACCAGAAAAGATACAACAGTTGAATAAGAACATTTAACACTAATGGTAAAATAATAAACTTAGAGAAGAAAATAAAACATGCACAAGATGGAAATGCAATGAATGAAAGTGTGCAAATGTAATAAATAAATGAGAATGAAAGAGAATAAAGATTAGAAGGTAATGAATGAAAAAGAAGAAAGTAAGAAAGGAGGAAGCAAGAAGGAGAAAAGAGAGAAGAAAGAAGTAAGGAAAATAAACAACGCACCACGCGCGCGCTCGCATCACGCGTACGCGTGAAAACTGAGTTCGCCATTCGACGCATAAGCGTCGCCCACGCGTATGCGTGGGTGGTCTGGAAGCAAAAGGATGCGCATGCGTCAGGGACGCGTGCGCGTGGATGATTTTGTGCCTCTAGCACAGTGCCAGCCGCAGACCATCACAACTCTCTGTTTAGCACGCTTTTACGCCAATTTTTTCATGGTCACGCGTGCGCGTCAGGGACGCGTACATGTGGAGGGCTGAAATTGCAAGTGACGCGTACACGTGAGGGATGCGTACGCGTGGACTTGCTTGTGCGCTAGGCACGTGTCCAGCACCACTCCTACTCAACTTTCTTTTCAATTCTTTTGGTGCACGCACACGCACACCTGACGCGTACGCGTTAGCGACGCTTCCACGTCGGGATTTTTTTTTTATGCAAAATGCAGAATGCAGATGCTGATGCAGACATTATGAATGAATACTAATGAAAATAGAATAAAATAAAACTAAGAGTAGAACAAGATAAAATAAAACTGAGACTGAAAAGGAACGATCATACCATGGTGGGTTGTCTCCCACCTAGCACTTTTAGTTAAAGTCCTTAAGTTGGACATCTGGTGAGCTCCTTGTTATGGTGGCTTGTGCTTGAATTCGTCCAAGAATCCCCACCAATGTTTGAAATTTCAATGGCCTCCGGGATCCCAAACTAGGCACAAAGAGCCTTCAAGCAAGTTTAAGCAAGTGACAAGGCCCCAAGAGTGTTAATTGCTAGACTGAATTCCGGGGTCCCAAACCTTGCTTTTGCACCTGTCTTTGTTTTGATAATCAATGTTCCAACCGGGTGGCAGGTAATTTGAATTCTCCCTAAGGCATCCAAACAGCTTCCTAGACCCATACAATTTAGTAATCTTCCAACCATGGTAATTCAGCCGTGAGCCTCCTACCACAATGAACCTAGGATTGTGTTGCCAACCACTAACCATCTCCCTCTTACTCTTAAAGCCACAAAGAGCTCTAAGCTGACCATCTGTCTCAAGTAGCCCATATTCAAGTGGGAAAGTAAAGGTTAAGGATAAGTATTTTGCCCACTTGAATGTTGTATTGGATGGTAATGACTTTGGGAGAGAGGTCTCCAACAACTTTGGCAAGGTGATTTCAAACTCCATTCCCTTGTGCTCTTCCTTGACAACTTCCACCTCTTTGCAAGCTTCTTCAATTGGTAGCTTTCTTCCAATTCATTCTCTTCTTCATTACTTACCAAGGGCATGGGAGGTTGTGCCTCTTCTTCTTTAATCTCCATCTCCTCTTTAAAGTCTTCAACTATAATATGCTTTGGAGGTTGCACATCCTCCTCAACAACAATTTCAAGCTCCTTAGAGGGAGGTTCTATAACTTGAGGTTCCCATGGAGGTTTCGCATCTCCTAAGTCTTCAACCACTTCCTCTTCTTTGAGAGTTTTGGTTACCCCCACTTGTTCCAATACAAAGGCATGTTCATCACTATCCATGGTGCACGAATTGTAAATCACACTTTTCACAACTCGTACCACTAACCAACAAGTGCACTGGGTCGTCCAAGTAATACCTTACGTGAGTAAGGGTCGAATCCCACGGAGATTGTTGGCTTGAAGCAATCTATGGTAATCTTGTAATTCTTAGTCAGGATATCAATTATAATTATCAGTTTGGATTGCGAAAAATAAAAGAGCATGAATTAAATACTTGTTATGCAGTAATGGAGAATATGTTGGAGTTTTGGAGATGCTTTGTCTTCTGAATCTCTGCTTTTCCCCTGTCTTCTTCTTCACGCACGCAAGGTTCCTCCTATGGCAAGTTGTGTGTTGGTGGATCACCGTTGTCAATGGCTACCATCCGTCTTCTCAGTGAAAATGGTCCAGGTGCACTATCACCACACGGCTAATCATCTGTCGGTTCTCACTCATGCTGGAATATGATCCATTGATCCTTTTGTGTCTGTCACTACGCCCAACCCTTGTGAGTTTGAAGCTCGTCACAGTCATTCAATCCCTGAATCCTACTCGGAATACCACAAACAAGGTTTAGACTTTCCGGACTCTCAAAAATGCTGCCAATGGATTCTAGCTTATACCACGAAGATTCTGATTAAGGAATCCAAGAGATACTCATTCAATCGAAGGTAGAATGAAGGTGGTTGTCAGTCACGCGTTCATAGGTTGAGAATGGTGATGAATGTCACGGATCAGCACATCCATCATATTGAAGTGCGAATGAACATCTTAGATGGAAACAAGCGTGTTTGAATAGAAAATAGAAATAATTGCATTAATTCATCGAGACACAGTAGAGCTCCTCACCCCCAACAATTGAGTTTAGAGACTCATGCCGTCAAAGAGTACAAAGTTCAGATCTAAAATGTCATGAGGTACAAAATAAATCTCTAAAAGTTGTTTAAATACTAAACTAGTAACTTAGGTTTACAGAAAATGAGTAAACTAAGATAGATAGTGCAGAAATCTACTTCTGGGGCCCACTTGGTGTATGCTGGGGCTGAGACTTGAGCTTTACACGTGCCTAGACTGTTTCTAGAGTTAAATGCCAGGTTGTAACCTATTTCTGGAGTTTAACTCCAACTTTTAACCTGTTTCTGGCGTTTAACGCCAGAATGCAACATGGAACTGGCGTTGAACGCCAGTTTACGTCATCTATCCTTGAACAAAGTATGGACTATTATATATTTCTGGAAAGCCCTGGATGTCTACTTTCCAACGCAATTAAGAGCGTGCCAATTGGACTCCTGTAGCTCCAAAAAATTCATTCCGAGTGCAGGGAGGTCAGAATCCAACAGCATCAGCAGTCCTTTTTCAGCCTGAATCAGATTTTTGCTCAGCTCCCTCAATTTTAGCCAGAAAATACCTGAAATTACAGAAAAGCATACAAACTCATAGTAAAGTCTAGAAATATGAATTTTGCCTAGAAACTAATAAAAATATAATAAAAACTAACTAAAACATACTAAAAACTACATGAAATTGACAGAAAAAACGTATAAAATATCCGCTCATCACAACGCCAAACTTAAACTGTTGCTTGTCCCCAAGCAACTAAAAAAAAAGTAGGATAAAAAGAAGAGAATATAAAATGAATTCCAAAAACATCTATGAAGATCAGTCTTATGAGCGGGGCTATTAGCTTTTTGCTTTTGAACAGTTTTGGCAACTCACTTTATCCTTTGAAGTTCAGAATGATTGGCATCTATAGGAACTCAGAATTCAGATAGTGTTATTGATTCTCCTAGTTCAGTATGTTGATTCTTGAACACATCTACTTTATGAGTCTTGGCCGTGGCCCTAAGCACTCTGTTTTCCAGTATTACCACCAGATACATACATGCCACAGACACATAATTGGGTGAACCTTTTCAGATTGTGACTCAGCTTTGCTAAAGTCCCCAATTAGAGGTGTCCAGGGTTCTTAAGCACACTCTGTTTTTGCGGGACCTCGACTTTAACCGCTCAGTCTCAAGTTTTCACTTGACACCTTCACGCCACAAGCACATGGTTAGGGACAGCTTGGTTTAGCCGCTTAGGCCAGGATTTTATTCCTTTAGGCCCTCCTATCCACTGATGCTCAAAGCCTTGGATCCTTTTTATTACCCTTGCCTTTTGGTTTTAAGGGCTATTGGCTTTTTGCTCTTGCCTTTTGGTTTAAAGAGCTTTTGGCTTTTTCTGCTTGCTTTTTCTTTTTCTTGCTCTCTTTTTTTTTTCGCATTTTATTTTCTGCAAGCTTTGTTCTTCACTGCTTTTTCTTGCTTCAAGAATCATTTTTATGATTTTTCAGATTATCAAATAACATTTCTCCTTTTTCATCATTCTTTCAAGAGCCAACAATTTTAACATTCATAAACAACAAATTCAAAAGACATATGCATTGTTCAAGCATTCATTCAGAAAACAAAAAGTATTGCCACCACATGAAAATAATTAAACTATTTTAAAATTCAAAATTCATGTACTTCTTTTTCTTTTTCAGAAAACATTTTTCATTTAAGAAAGGTGATGGATTCATAAGACATTCATATCTTTAAGACATAGACACTTAGATACTAGTGATCATGTAATAAGACCCAAACATAAATAAACATAAAGCATAGTAAACGAAAAATAGAGAAATAAGAACAAGGAGATTAAGGAACGGGTCCACCTTAGTGAGGATGGCGTCTTCCTCTTCTTGAAGAACCAATGGTGCTCTTGAGCTCCTCTATGTCTCTTCCTTGTCTTTGTTGCTCCTCCCTCATAGCTCTTTGATCTGCAGTCAAATGCTCTACCACTGAACTATGGACCCTTGAGATGAACCTCTCCATCTCTCATGACTCGGGGGTGGAAGCAACTGCCTTCCTTTTCCTCTTTCTAGAGGTTTCTCCGGCCTTAGGTGCCATAAATGGTTATGAAAAAACAAAAAGCAACACTTTTTTCCACACCAAACTTAAAAGGTTTGCTCGTCCTTGAGCAAAAGAAGATAGAAGGGAGTAGAAGGAGAAGTGTGAATGGGTGGGTATGGGAGGGGAATGGTTTGAATTAGAATGGTGAGGTAGGTGGGGATCCTTGGGGTCCACAGATCCTGAGGGGTCAAGGACTTAGCATCCCTGCTCCATTGAGGCATGCAAAACACCCTTAGTGTGCAATCCTGGCGTTTAACGCCAGACTGCTGCTTGTTTCTGGCGTTAAACGCCAGTTTTTCCCCGTTCTTGGCGTTGAACGCCAACTTGGTGCTTGTTTCTGGCATTTAACACCAGCTTGATGCTTCTTTCTGGCGTTAAATGCCAGTTTGATACTTCTTACTGGCGTTTAAACGCCAGTAAGCTCTTCCTCCAAGGTGAGCTGTTTTAATGCTGTTTTTTGACTCTGCTTTGATTTTTGTGACTCCACATGATCATCATCCTAAAGAAAATGTAAAATAAAAATGGAAAACAGAAAATTAACATAGATAAGGAAAAATTAGGTTGCCTCCCAATAAGCGCTTCTTTATTGTCTTTAGCTGGACCTTGCTGAGCTTTTAATCTAGCATCAGCCTTGAGCACTCTTGCTCAATATTGCCTTCAAGATAATGCTTGATTCTCTGTCCATTAACAATGAACTTCTTATCAGAATCAATGTCTTGAAGCTCCACATAGCCATATGGTGACACACTTGTAATCACATATGGTCCCCTCCACCGGGATTTCAGTTTCCCAGGGAATAGCCTGAGCCTAGAGTTAAATAACAGAACTTTCTGTCCTGGTTCAAAGACTCTAGATGACAGCTTTCTGTCATGCCACCTTTTTGCTTTCTCTTTGTAAAGCTTGGCATTTTTGAAAGCAGTGAGTCTGAATTCCTCTAGCTCATTCAGCTGGAGCAATCTTTTTTCTCCAGCTAATTTGGCATCAAAGTTTAGGAATCTGGTTGCCCAGTAGGCCTTATACTCCAATTCCATGGGAAGATGACAGGCCTTACCATACACAAGCTGGTATGGAGAGGTCCCTATAGGAGTCTTGAATGCTGTTTTGTAAGCCCACAGAGCATCATCCAAGCTTCTTGCCCAATCCTTTCTACGGGTACTTACAGTTCGTTCCAGGATTCTTTTTAGTTCTCTATTAGAGACTTCAGCTTGTCCATTTGTCTGTGGATGATATGGAGTTGCCACCTTGTGGCTAATTGGTGCACGAAATTGTGATCTCCAGGCTCGAACAAATCCTGGTAATGGCTCCAAAGCTTGGTGCTCTGATCTTAATTCATAATTGTCACAACTTCGATACAACTAACCAGCAAGTGCACTGGGTCGTCCAAGTAATACCTTACGTGAGTAAGGGTCGAATCCCACGGAGATTGTTGGTATGAAGCAAGCTATGGTCACCTTGTAAATCTCAGTCAGGCAGATATAAAGTGATAATGGTGTTTTCGAATAATAATTAAAAGACTAGGGATAGAGGTACTTATGTAATTCATTGGTAGGAATTTCAGATAAGCGAATGGAGATGCTTTTCGTTCCTCTGAACCTCTGCTTTCCTGCTATCTTCATCCAATCAGTCTTACTCCTTTCCATGGCTGGCTTTATGTGATACATCACCACTGTCAATGGCTACTTTCGGTCATCTCTCGGGAAAATGATCCAATGCCCTGTCACGGCACGGCTAATCGTCTGGAGGCATCACCCTTGTCAATGGCTTCATCTTATCCTCTCAGTGAATAATATGCTCACGCACCCTGTCACGGCACGGCTATTCATCTGTCGGTTCTCGATCATGCTGGAATAGGATTTACTATCCTTTTGCGTCTGTCACTAACGCCCTGCAATCGCGAGTTAGGAGCTCGTCACAGTCATTCAATCATTGAATCCTACTCGGAATACCACAGACAAGGTTTAGACCTTCCGGATTCTCTTGAATGCCGCCATCATTCTAGCTTACGCCACGAAGATTCTGGTTAGGAAATCTAAGAGATATTCATTCTAGCTTAATTCATGTAGAACAGAAGTGTTTGTCAGGCACGCGTTCATAAGGGAGAAGGATGATGAACGTCACACATAATCATCACCTTCATCACGTTCTTGGGTGCGAGTGGATATCTTAGAAGCGAAATAAGATGAATTGAATAGAAAACAGTAGTACTTTGCATTAATCTTTGAGGAACAGCAGAGCTCCACACCTTAATCTATGGAGTGTAGAAACTCTACCGTATGAAAATACATAAGTGAAGGTCCAGGCATGGCCGAGATGGCCAGCCCCCATGGTCTAAGAACTATGCGTTCAAAGATGATCCTAAGATCCTAAGATGATCAAAAGATCTAAAGATCAAAAGATGGTCAAAAAGACTAGTAAAGGGTCCTATTTATAATAAACTAGCTACTAGGGTTTACATGAGTAAGTAATTGATGCATAAATCCACTTCCTGGGCCCACTTGGTGTGTGTTTGGGCTGAGCCTGAGTGTTGCACGTGCAGAGGCCATTTGTGGAGTTGAACGCCAGTTTCTGTGCCAGTTTGGGCGTTCAACTCTGGTTTTGGATCCTTTTCTGGCGCTGGACGCCAGATTTGGGCAGAAGGCTGGCGTTGAACGCCAGTTTACGTCGTATATTCTTGGCCAAAGTATGGACTATTATATATTGCTGGAAAGCCCTGGATGTCTACTTTCCAACGCAATTGGAAGCGCGCCATTTCAAGTTCTGTAGCTCCAGAAAATCCACTTTGAGTGCAGGGAGGTCAGAATCCAACAGCATCAGCAGTCCTTTTTCAACCTCTGAATCTGATTTCTGCTCAAGTCCCTCAATTTCAGCCAGAAAATATCTGAAATCACAGAAAAACACACAAACTCATAGTAAAGTCCAGAAATGTGAATTTAACATAAAAACTAATGAAAACATCCCTAAAAGTAACTAGATCCTACTAAAAACAATGTCAAAAAGCGTATAAATTATCCGCTCATCACAACACCAAACTTAAATTGTTGCTTGTCCCCAAGCAACTGAAAATCAAATAGGATAAAAAGAAGAGAATATACTACAAATTCCAAATTATCAATGAAACAGAGCTTCAATCATATGAGCGGGACTTATAGCTTTTTGCCTCTTGAATAGTTTTGGCATCTCACTTTATCCATTGAGGTTCAGAATGATTGGCATCTATAGGAACTCAGAGTTCAGATAGTGTTATTGATTCTCCTAGTTCAGTATGATGATTCTTGAACACAGCTATTTTATGAGTCTTGGCCGTGGCCCTAAGCACTTTGTTTTCCAGTATTACCACCGGATACATAAATGCCACAGACACATAATTGGGTGAACCTTTTCAGATTGTGACTCAGCTTTGCTAAAGTCCCCAATTAGAGGTGTCCAGGGTTCTTAAGCACACTCTTTTTTTTTTTTTTTTTTTTTTTTTGCTTTGGACCTTGACTTTAACCGCTCAGTCTCAAGTTTTCACTTGACACCTACACGCCACAAGCACATGGTTAGGGACAGCTTGGTTTAGCCGCTTAGACCAGGATTTTATTCCTTTAGGCCCTCCTATCCACTGATGCTCAAAGCCTTGGGATCCTTTTTATTGCCCTTGCCTTTTGGTTTTAAGGGTTATTGGCTTTTTCTGCTTGCTTTTTCTTTTTCTTTTTTTTTTTCGCCTATTTTTTTTTTCTGCAAGCTTTGTTCTTTGCTGCTTTTTCTTGCTTCAAGAATCATTTTTATGATTTTTCAGATTATCAAATAACACGTCTCCTAGTCATCATTCTTTCAAGAGCCAACATATTTAACATTCTTAATCAACAACTTCAAAAGACATATGCACTGTTCAAGCATACATTCAGAAGACAAGAGCATTGTCACCACATCAATATAATTAAGCTCAGTTCAAGGATAAATTCGAAACTCATGTACTTCTTGTTCTTTTGATTTTAAAACATTTTTCATTTAAGAGAGGTGATGGATTCATAGGACATTTATAACTTTAGGACAAAGTCACTAACTACTGATGATCATGTAATGAAGACACAAACACAGATAAGCACATAACATAGAAAACGAAAAACAGAAGAAATAAGAACAAGGAATGAATCCACCTTAGTGATGGTGGCGTTTCCTTCTTGAGGAACCAATGCTGTCCTTGAGCTCTTCTATGTCTCTTCCTTGTCTTTGTTGCTCCTCCTTCATTGCTTTTAGATCTTCTCTGATTTCATGAAGGATGATGGAGTTCTCTTGATGTTCCACCCTTAGTTGCTTCCAATAATTGTGTGGGAGAAAATGTATCCCCTGAGGTATCTCAGGGATCTCTTGATTTGCAGTCAAATGTTCTACCACTGAGCTATAGACCCTTGATGGAAGCTTTTGTCTTCCCTTTCCTCTTTCTAGAGGTTTCTCTGGCCTTAGGTGCCATCAATGGTTATGGAAAAAACAAAAAAAGCTATGCTTTTACCACACCAAACTTAGAATGTTGCTCGCCCTCGAGCAAAAGAAGAAAGAATAGAAGAATAAGAAGAAGATATGGAGGAGATGGATGGGAGTGTGTATTCGGCCATATGGGTGGGATTGGGTGGGAGAGAGATGTTGAATTTTGAAGGTAGTGGGTGTATGGATGTGAGTGGTAAATGGAAAATAGAAGTGATGATCATGAATGGAAAGAGAGATGATGAGGTAGGTGGGGATCCTGTGGGGTTCACAGATCCTGAGGTGTCAAGGCATTTACATCCCTGCACCAATTTAGGCATGTAAAATGCCCTTGCACACAACTCTGGGCGTTCAGCGCCAGGTTGGTGCCCATTTTGGGCGTTCAACTCCCATTTGCTACCATTTCTGGCGTTGAACGCCAGAACCGTGCTTGTTCTGGGCGTTCAGCGCCAGGATGCTCCCATTCTGGGCGTTCAGCACCAGAACTATGCTCTGTTCTGGCGTTTGAACGCCAGACAGATGCTCCTCCAGGATGTGATTTTTCTTCTGCTGTTTTTTGATTCTGTTTTTGATTTTTTTGTTTATTTTGTGACTCCACATGATCATGAACCTAAGAAAACATGAAAAACAATAAAAATAAGAATTAGATAAACATTGGGTTGCCTCCCAACAAGCGCTTCTTTAATGTCAATAGCTTGACAGTGGGCTCTCATGGAGCCTCACAGATGTGCAGAGCTTTGTTGAGACTCTCCAACACCAAACTTAGAGTTTGGATATGGGAGTTCAACACCAAACTTAGAGTTTGACTGTGGGGGCTCTGATTGACTCTGTTTGGAGAAAAGTTTTTTCTGCTTCCTCTCCATGGTTGCAGAGGGAGATCCTTGAGTTTTGAATACAAGGGAGTTCTCATTCCATTGAAGGACTATTTCACCTCTGTCAACATCAATCACAGCTCTTGCTGTGGCCAGGAAAGGTCTTCCTAGGATGATGGATTCATCCTCTTCCTTTCCAGTATCCAGGACTATGAAATCAGCAGGGATGTAAAGGCCCTCAACCATTACTAATACATCTTCTACTTGTCCATAAGCCTGTTTTCTTGAGCTGTCTGCCATCTCCAGTGAGATTTTAGCAGCTTGCACCTCATAGATTCCCAGTTTCTCCATTATAGAGAGGGGCATGAGGTTTATTCCTGAACCAAGGTCACACAGAGCTTTAAAGATCATGGTGCCTATGGTGCAGGGTATTATGAACTTTCCAGGATCCTGTCTCTTCTGAGGCAATGTCAGTTGATCCAGATCACTTAGTTCATAGATGAACAAGGGAGGTTCAACTTCCCAAGCATCAATGCCAAATAATTTGGCATTCAGCTTCATGATTGCACCAAGAAACTTGGCAGTTTGCTCTTCAGTAACATCCTCATTCTCTTCAGAAGAGGAATACTCATCAGAGCTCATGAAGGGTATAAGGAGGTTCAATGGAATCTCTATGGTCTCTATATGAGCCTCAGAGTCCTTTGGTTCCTCAGAGGGAAGCTCCTTATTGGTCACTGGACGTCCCAGGAGGTCTTCCTCCTTGGGATTCACGTCCTCTCCTCTCCTCACAGGTTCGGCCATGGCACTTATGTCAATGGCCTTGCACTCTCCTTTTGGGTTCTCTTCTGTATTACTTGGGAGAGTACTAGGAGGAATTTCAGTGATCCTTTTACTCAGCTGGCCCACTTGTGCTTCCAAATTTCTAATGGAAGACCTTGTTTCATTCATGAAACTTACAGTGGCCTTAGATAGATCAGAGACTAGATTTGCTAAATTAGAAGCATTTTGTTCAGAGTTCTCTGTCTGTTGCTGAGTTGATGATGGAAAAGGCTTGCTATTGCTAAACCTGTTTCTTCCACCATTGTTAAAGCCTTGTTGGGGCTTTTGATCCTTCCATGAGAAATTTGGATGATTTCTCCATGTTGAGTTATAGGTGTTTCCATAAGGTTCACCTAAGTAATTCACCTCTGCTATTGCAGGGTTCTCAGGATCATAGGCTTCTTCTTCAGAAGATGCCTCTTGAGTACTGTTGGATGCAGCTTGCATTCCATGCAGACTCTGAGAAATCATATTGACTTGCTGAGTTAATATTTTATTCTGAGCCAATATGGCATTCAGAGTATCAACCTCAAGAACTCCCTTCTTCATAGGCGTCCCATTACTCACAGGATTCCTTTCAGAAGTGTACATGAACTGGTTATTAGCAACCATGTCAATGAGTTCTTGAGCTTCTGCAGGCGTTTTCTTTAGGTGAATGGATCCACCTGCAGAAGTGTCCAGTGACATCTTTGATAGCTCAGATAAACCATCATAGAATATATCCAAGATGGTCCATTTTGAAAGCATGTCAGAAGGACACTTTTTGGTCAACTGTTTGTATCTTTCCCAAGCTTCATAGAGGGATTCACCTTCTTTCTGTCTGAAGGTTTGAACATCAGCTCTTAAGCTTGCTCAGCTTTTGAGGAGGAAAGTACTTGGCTAAGAAAGTCGTGACCAGCTTATCCCAAGAGTTCAGGCTGTCTTTAGGTTGAGAATCCAACCATAATCTAGCTCTGTCTCTTACAGCAAAAGGGAAAAGCATGAGCCTGTAGACTTCCAGATCTATTCTATTAGTCTTAACAGTATCACATATCTGCAAGAATTCAGTTAAGAACTGAAAAGGATCTTCAGATGGAAGTCCATGAAACTTGCAGTTCTGCTGCATCAGAGAAACTAATTGAGGTTTCAGCTCAAAGTTGTTTGCTCCAATGGCAGGAATGGAGATGCTTCTTCCATGTAAATTGGAATTAGGTGCAGTAAAGTCACCAAGTATCTTCCTTACATTATTATTATTTTCGGCTGCCATCTCCTCTGCTTGTTCGAAAATTTCTGAAAGGTTATCTCTGGATTGTTGTATTTTAGCTTCTCTTAATTTTCTCTTCAGAGTCCTTTCAGGTTCTGGATCTGCTTCCACAAGAATGTTCTTATCCTTGCTCCTGCTCGTATGACAAGGAAGAATGGATAGAAAAATGATAATAATAATAGAGATCCTTTATACCACAGTATAGGGATCCCTTTGTGAGTGGAAGAAAAGAGGGGGAGACAAAGAATGTGATGTAAAGGAAGAAGCACAACTGTACGAATGGAAGAGATGTGAGATGAGATGTTAGGATATGAATGAATAAATAGAATAGGATGGGGGAGGTATAATTTTCGAAAATTATTTTGAAAAGGAGTTAGTGATTTTTGAAAATAGTTTTTGAAAAATGTTTAGTAATTTTTTTTTTCGAAATTTTTTTTTGAAATCAAAAATAAAAATAAAAATAATTAGTTAATTAAAAAAGAAATTTTTGAAAAAGGGAGAGGTATTTTCGAAAATTAGAGAGAGAGAGTTAGTTAGGTAGTTTTGAAAAAGTTAAGAAACAAACAAAAAGTTAGTTAGTTAGTTGAAACAAATTTTGAAAAGATGGGAAGTTAGGAAGTTAGAAAAGATATTTTGAAAAGATATTTTTGAAAAAGATAAGATAAGAAGATATTTTTGAAAAGATATGATAGAAATTAGTTTTTGAGGAAAGATTTGATTTTTAAAATCTCAATTAATGACTTGATTCATAAGAAATCACAAGATATGATTCTAGAACTTAAAGTTTGAATCTTTCTTAACAAGCAAGTAACAAACTTCAAATTTTTGAATCAAAACATTAATTGATTATGTTATTTTCGAAAATTTGGTATAAAAATAAGAAAAAGATTTTTGAAAAATATTTTTGGAATTTTCGAAAATAACTAAGAATTTTGAAAAAGATTTGATTTTTGAAAAAGATTTTGAAAAAGATAAGATTTTCAAATTGAAAATTTGATTTGACTTATGAGAAACAACTTGATTTTAAAAACTTTTGAAAAAGTCAACTCAATTTTCGAATTTGATGAGAGAAAAAGGGAAAGATATTTTTTTGATTTTTGAAATTTTTATGAAAAACATGAAAAATATGCAATGCATGAAATTTTTAGATCAAAACATGTGATGCATGCAAGAATGCTATGAATGTCAAGATGAACACCAAGAACACTTTGAATGTCAAGATGAACATCATAGACATAATTTTGAAAAATTTTTAATGCAAAGAAAACATGCAAGACACCAAACTTAGAATTCTTTAATGCTTAGACACTAAGAATTCAAGAATGCATATGATAAACATGAAAAGACACAAAACAAAAAATCATCAAGATCAAACAAGAAGACTTACCAAGAACAACTTGAAGATCATGAAGAACACTATGAATGCATGATATTTTTGAAAAATGCTAGATGCATATGCAAGTGACACCAAACTTATAACATGACACAAGACTCAAACAAGAAACAGAAAAATATTTTTGATTTTTATGATTTTCTAATTTTTTTTTTCGAAAATTATATGAAAAAGAAAAAATAAGGATTCCAAAATTTTTAATATGAATTCCAGAAATCTTGCATTCTTAGTCTAAAGCTTCAGTCCAGGAATTAGACATGGCTCACTAGCCAGCCAAGCTTTCAATGAAAGCTCCAGTCCAAAACACTAGACATGGCCAATGGCCAGCCAAGCTTCAGCATTTAACACCAGAGTATATTGATCTTGATAACAAATTGCTGCTCATCATTTATCAAGTATGTAACTTACCTCTGATGGTTTGGAAGCCTCAGTCCAAAAGAATTTAGACATGGCTTTACAGCCAGCCAGGCTTCACATGCTTCATGAAACACTAGAATTCATTCTTAAAAATTTTGAATAAAATTTTTGAAAACATTTTTATTTTTTTCGAAAACAGATGAGAAAATTTTAGAAATTATTTTTGAAAAATTTTTGAAAAGAAAACAAAGAGAAAATTACCTAATCTGAGCAACAAGATGAACCGTCAGTTGTCCAAACCCAAACAATCCCCGGCAACGGCGCCAAAAACTTGGTGCACGAAATTGTGATCTCCAAGCTCGAACAAATCCTGGTAATGGCTCCAAAGCTTGGTGCTCTGATCTTAATTCATAATTGTCACAACTTCGATACAACTAACCAGCAAGTGCACTGGGTCGTCCAAGTAATACCTTACGTGAGTAAGGGTCGAATCCCACGGAGATTGTTGGTATGAAGCAAGCTATGGTCACCTTGTAAATCTCAGTCAGGAAGATATAAAGTGATAATGGTATTTTCGAATAATAATTAAAAGACTAGGGATAGAGGTACTTATGTAATTCATTGGTAGGAATTTCAGATAAGCGAATGGAGATGCTTTTCGTTCCTCTGAACCTCTGCTTTCCTGCTATCTTCATCCAATCAGTCTTACTCCTTTCCATGGCTGGCTTTATGTGATACATCACCACTGTCAATGGCTACTTTCGGTCATCTCTCGGGAAAATGATCCAATGCCCTGTCACGGCACGGCTAATCGTCTGGAGGCATCACCCTTGTCAATGGCTTCATCTTATCCTCTCAGTGAATAATATGCTCACGCACCCTGTCACGGCACGGCTATTTATCTGTCGGTTCTCGATCATGCTGGAATAGGATTTACTATCCTTTTGCGTCTGTCACTAACGCCCTGCAATCGCGAGTTAGGAGCTCGTCACAGTCATTCAATCATTGAATCCTACTCGGAATACCACAGACAAGGTTTAGACCTTCCGGATTCTCTTGAATGCCGCCATCATTCTAGCTTACGCCACGAAGATTCTGGTTAGGAAATCTAAGAGATATTCATTCTAGCTTAATTCATGTAGAACAGAAGTGTTTGTCAGGCACGCGTTCATAAGGGAGAAGGATGATGAATGTCACACATAATCATCACCTTCATCACGTTCTTGGGTGCGAGTGGATATCTTAGAAGCAAAATAAGATGAATTGAATAGAAAACAGTAGTACTTTGCATTAATCTTTGAGGAACAGCAGAGCTCCACACCTTAATCTATGGAGTGTAGAAACTCTACCGTATGAAAATACATAAGTGAAGGTCCAGGCATGGCCGAGATGGCCAGCCCCCATGGTCTAAGAACTATGCGTTCAAAGATGATCCTAAGATCCTAAGATGATCAAAAGATCTAAAGATCAAAAGATGGTCAAAAAGACTAGTAAAGGGTCCTATTTATAATAAACTAGCTACTAGGGTTTACATGAGTAAGTAATTGATGCATAAATCCACTTCCTGGGCCCACTTGGTGTGTGTTTGGGCTGAGCCTGAGTGTTGCACGTGCAGAGGCCATTTGTGGAGTTGAACGCCAGTTTCTGTGCCAGTTTGGGCGTTCAACTCTGGTTTTGGATCCTTTTCTGGCGCTGGACGCCAGATTTGGACAGAAGGCTGGCGTTGAACGCCAGTTTACGTCGTATATTCTTGGCCAAAGTATGGACTATTATATATTGCTGGAAAGCCCTGGATGTCTACTTTCCAACGCAATTGAAAGCGCGCCATTTCAAGTTTTGTAGCTCCAGAAAATCCACTTTGAGTGCAGGGAGGTCAGAATCCAACAGCATCAGCAGTCCTTTTTCAACCTCTGAATCTGATTTCTGCTCAAGTCCCTCAATTTCAGCCAGAAAATATCTGAAATCACAGAAAAACACACAAACTCATAGTAAAGTCCAGAAATGTGAATTTAACATAAAAACTAATGAAAACATCCCTAAAAGTAACTAGATCCTACTAAAAACATACTAAAAACAATGTCAAAAAGCGTATAAATTATCCGCTCATCACTAATTCCATACTGGACCATAGCAGAGTAAAGCTGTTTGTTGTAGAAGTGAGTGCCCCATCACTAATTAGTGCTCTAGGGACACCAAACCTGCTGAAGATATGTTTCTGGAGGAACTTCAGCACTGTCTTAGTATCATTAGTGGGTGTGGCAATGGCCTCTACCTATTTTGATACATAGTCGACTGCCACCAGAATATAAGTGTTTGAGTATGATGGTGGGAAAGACCCCATGAAGTCAATACCCCATACATCAAACAACTCAATCTCCAAGATTCCTTGTTGAGGCATGGCGTAACCATGAGGCAGATTACCAGCTCTTTGGTAAATGTCACAGTTACGTACAAACTCTCGGGAATCTCTATAGAGGGTAGGCCAGTAGAAGCCACATTGGAGGACCTTGGTGGCTGTTCGCTCACCTCCGAAATGACCTCCATATTGTGACCCATGGCAATGCCATAAGATCTTCTGTGCTTCTTCTCTAGGCACACACCTACAGATTATTCCGTCTGCACATCTCTTGAAGAGATAGGGTTCATCCCACAAGTAGTACTTTGCATCAGTAATTAATTTTTTCTTTTGTTTCCTGCTGTACTCCTTGTGTATGAACCTTGCAGCTTTATAGTTTGCAATATCTGCAAACCATGGTGTTTCCTGAATGGCAAACAAATGCTCATCCGGAAAGGTCTCAGAGATCTCAATAGAGGGGAAAGATGCCCCTTCTACTGGCTCTATCCAGGACAGATGGTCAGCCACTTAGTTTTCTATCCTTTTTCTGTCTCTTATTTCTATATCAAACTCTTGCAGAAGTAACACCCATCTTATGAGCCTGGGTTTTGAATCCTGCTTTGTAAGTAGATATTTAAGAGCAGCATGGTCAGTGTACACAATCACTTTTGATCCTACCAAGTATGATCTAAACTTGTCAATGGCATAAACCACTGCAAGTAATTCTTTTTATGTGGTTGTGTAATTTTTTTGGGTATCATTTAAAACACGGCTAGCATAATAAATGACATGCAGAAACTTGTCATGCCTTTGCCCCAATACTGCACCAATGGCATGGTCACTGGCATCACACATTAATTCGAATGGTAATGTTCAGTCTGGTGCAGAAATAACTGGTGCTGTGACCAGCTTAGCTTTCAGAGTTACAAACTCCTGCAGACACTCTGTGTCAAATACAAATGGCGTGTCAGCAGCTGGCAGGTTGCTTAGAGGTTTTGCAATTTTTGAAAAATCCTTTATAAACCTCCTATAGAATCCTGCATGCCCCAGAAAGCTTCTGATTGCCTTAACATTGGCAGGTGGTGGTAATTTTTTAATTACCTCTACTTTAGCTTGATCCACCTCTATTCCTTTATTCGAAATATTATGCCCAGGGACAATCCCTTCAGTCACCATAAAGTGACATTTTCCAAGTTTAAAACCAGGTTAGTCTCTTGGCATCTTTTCAGAACCAGTGTCAGGTGATCAAGACAGGAGCTGAATGAGTCTCCATATACTGAGAAGTCATCCATGAAGACTTCCAGAAAATTTTCCACCATATTAGAGAAAATAGAGAGCATGCATCTCTGAAAGGTTGCAGGCGCATTACACAGCCCAAATGGCATCCTTCTGTAAGCAAACACTCCAGATGGACATGTGAATGCTGTTTTCTCTTAATCCTGGGGATCTACTGTAATTTGGTTGTAGCCTGAATAGCCATCCAAAAAGCAGTAATAATCATGACCTGCTAGTCTTTCTAGCATCTGGTCTATGAATGGTAAAGAAAAATGATCCTTTCTGGTGGCAGTATTGAGCCTTCTGTAGTCAATACACATGCGCCACCCTGTAATTGTTCTTGTAGGAACCAATTCATTTTTTTCATTATGAACCATTGTCATGCCTCCCTTTTTTGGGACAACTTGGACATGGCTTGCCCAGGGGCTATCAGAAATAGGATAAATAATCCCAGCCTCCAGTAACTTGGTGACCTCTTTCTGCACTACTTCCTTCATGGCTGGATTTAACCACCTCTGTGGTTGAACCACTGGCTTAGCATCATCCTCCAATAGGATCTTGTGTATGCGTCTAGCTGGGCTTATGCCCTTAAGGTCACTTATGCATCTAGCTGGATTTAGCACTTGAAGTAGTGCTTCCTCTTCCTGTGAATTCAAAGCAGAGCTTATGATCACTGGAAAAGTGTCACCTTCTCCCAGAAATGTATATTTCAGGGATGGTGGTAATGGTTTGAGCTTGGGTTTAGGAGGTTTTTCCTCTTCCTGAGGAATTTCCAGAGGCTCTTTCAATTCCTCTGAATCCTCCAGATCAGGCTGAACATCTTTAAAGATGTCTTCCAGCTCTGATTCGAGACTCGCAGCCATGTTGATCTCCTCTACTAAAGAGTCAATAAGATCAACTTTCATGCAGTCTTTTGGTGTGTCTAGATGCTGCATGGCTTTGACAGCATTCAACTTAAACTCATCCTCATTGACTCTCAGGGTTACTTCCCCCTTTTGGACATCAATGAGAGTTCGTCCAGTTACTAGGAAAGGTCTTCCTAGAATGAGAGTAGCACTCTTGTGCTCCTCCATTTCCAGCACTACAAATTTAGTGGGGAAGACGAATGGCCCAACCCTGACAATCATGTCTTCAATCACGCCTGATGGGTATTTAATAGAGCCATCAGCAAGTTGGAGACATATCCGGGTTGGTTTGACTTCTTTAGTTAAACCAAGCTTTCTGATAGTGGATGCAGGTATTAGATTGATACTTGCCCCAAGATCATATAAAGCTATCTTGGTGCAATTACCCTCTAATGTGCATGGTATCATGAAGCTCCCGGGACCTTTAAGCTTTTCTGGGAAGATTTTCAGAATGACTGCACTGCATTCTTCAGTGAGGAGAACTCTTTCAGTTTCTCTCCAATCCTTCTTATGACTCAAGATCTCTTTCATGAACTTGGCATAAGAAGGTATTTGCTCAAGTGCCTCTGTAAATGGAATCTTTATTTCAAGAGTCCTGAGATAGTCTGCAAAGCGAGCAAATTGCCTATCCTGCTCCTCTTGGCAGAGTTTTTGAGGATAAGGCATTTTGGCTTTGTATTCTTCAACCTTGATTGCTGTAGGTTTATTTCCTACAGAGGTGGTTGGAGAAGCCTTTTTAGAGGGGTTGTTATCAGCACTTGTGTGTGTCTGATCCCTCACTGGTGTTTGAATGCCAGGGGTGGAAGCTGGATTGGCGTTGGACGCCAACTCCTTACCTATTCCTAGCGTTTGAACGCCAGAACTGAGCTTCCTTTAGGCGTTTAACGCCAACTCCTTGCTTGTTTGTGGCGTTTGAACGCCAGAACTGAGCATGGGTTGGGCGTTCAACACCAGCTCTCCATCCTTTTCTGGCGTTTGAGTGCCAGAATCATTCCTCTCTGGGCTCTTACTGTCCTCAGAGGGATTTTGAATGATATTTTGCTCATCCTCTGTCAGTTGTTCTTTTCTTGGCTTTCTGCTGCTCTGAAGCGAGGTATTTAATGTTTTCCCACTTCTTAATTGAATTGCCTGGCACTCTTCTGGTATCTACTTTGATAACTACTGTTTTGTCTGATTCAATTGTGCCTCCATATTTTTATTAGCATATTTAGTGTCTTGTAGCATCTCCTTAAATTCTGCTAGCTGTTTTGTTAGAAAGCACAATTGTTGATTGAGTTCAGCAACTTGTTCTGGAGGACCAAGTTCAGTAGATACTGCTTTGGCTTCTTCTTTTATGGAGGACCCATTACTTATGTACAGATGCTGGTTTCTAGCAACTATATCAATAAGCTCTTGAGCCTCTTCAATAGTTTTCCTCATGTGTATGGATCCACCAGCTGAGTGGTCTAGGGACATCTGAGCTCCTTCTGTAAGCCCATAGTAGAAGATGTTTAATTGTACCCATTCTGAAAACATTTCAGAGGGGCATTTCCTTAGCATCCCTCTGTACCTTTTCCAGGCATTATAAAGGGATTCATCATCTTCTTGTTTAAAGCCTTAGATGTCCAGCCTTAGCTGTGTCATCCTTTTTGGAGGGAAATATTGATTCAGGAATTTATCTGATAACTGTTTCTATGTCCTTATGCTTGCTGCGGGTTGGTTATTTAACCACCTTTTTGCTTAATCTTTTACAACAAATGGAAACAGTAACAGCCTGTATACATCCTGATCTACCTCCTTGTCACATACTGTGTCAGCAATTTACAAGAATTGTGCCAGAAATTCAGTAGGTTCTTCCTGTGGAAGACCGGAATACTGGCAGTTTTGCTGCACCATGACAATGAGCTGAGGATTTAGCTAAAAACTGCCTGCTTTGATGGAGGGTATACAGATACTACTCCCATATGCAGCAGTAGTGGGATTACCATATGACCACAGAGTTCTTCTAGACTGTTCATTTCTACTTAGATCCATGATGGATAAAATGGAATTGATATGAATTGCAAAGAAAATATATTTTTAAATTTTTTTGAAAACCGAAATTAAAATAAAATAAAATAAAACAAATGAAAAATTGACTATAATTTCGAAAATTAGAAGAAAAAGAAATAGAAGAAAATTGAAAACTAAATTAATTAATTAAAAAGATTTGAAAAAGATGTGGGTGAGAATTTTCGAAAAAAATGAAGAGAGAGAAATTGGTTAGGAAGTTTTGAAAAAGATATGTCTTAAAATTAAAGATACTTGTAAGAAAATAAAATAAAATAAAAGATATGAAAAATATTTGATTTTAAGATTTGAGATTAGAAAAGATAAGATAAAATAGAAATTTTAAAATAAAAATCTGAATTTTTTTGAAAAAATTTTGAAATATTTGCTCAAAAATAGTTAGAGAAGATATTTTTTTTATTTTTGAATTTTATGATGAAAAAGAAAAACACACAAAAGACACACAACTTAAAATTTTTAGATCTAATGCTCCTTGTTTTCAAAAATTTTGGAGAGAAAATACCAAGGAACACCAAACTTAAAAATTTTAAGATCAAAACACAAGGAAGACTCAAGAACACTTTGAAGACTCACAAGAACAACAAGAACATGAAGAAAGAACACCAAACTTAAAATTTTTAGAAAACCAAAACAAAATTTTTGAAAACTAAAGAAAAGTTAACAGGAGAACACCAAACTTAAAGTTTAGCACAAGATTTATTCAAAGAAAATTTATTTTTGAAAATATTTTAGAAAGAAAATTCCCAATTACCAAGAACATAAGCACACTGCTCTAGCCAATTAAGCTATAAATTTAAAGTGTTTTAATAAAGGTATTTAATGTATAAATTTTTTATTTTTAATTAATTTTTTTTGGATACTAATAATTCGAAAATGCACAAGAAAAACAAGAAAAATCACAAAACAAGAAAAATAAAGATCAAACAAGGAAAATAAACAAGAACAACTTGAAGATTAAGAAAGAACAATGAACACAAATTCGAAAATTTAAAAGAAAATAAAAACATGCAATTGACACCAAACTTAAAATATGAAACTAAACTCAAACAGAAAAACTCAATTATCAGTTTATAAAATTTTCGAAAAATTTAAAAAGAGAAAATAAGGATTTAAAAAAAATTTCAACCAAAAACAATAATAGAAGACTCTAAACCAAAAAAAAAAAAATTTTCCTAATCTAAGCAACAAAATAAACCGTCAGTTGTCCAAACTCGAACAATCCCCGGCAACGGCGCCAAAAACTTGGTGCACGAATTGTAAATCACACTTTTCACAACTCGTACCACTAACCAGCAAGTGCACTGGGTCGTCCAAGTAATACCTTACGTGAGCAAGGGTCGAATCCCACGGAGATTGTTGGATTGAAGCAATCTATGGTTATCTTGTAATTCTTAGTCATGATATCAATTATAATTATCAGTTTGGATTGCGAAAAATAAAAGAGCATGAATTAAATACTTTTTATGCAGTAATGGAGAATATGTTGGAGTTTTGGAGATGCTTTGTCTTCTGAATCTCTGCTTTTCCCCTGTCTTCTTCTTCACGCACGCAAGGTTCCTCCTATGGCAAGTTGTGTGTTGGTGGATCACCCTTGTCAATGGCTACCATCCGTCTTCTCAGTGAAAATGGTCCAGGTGCGCTGTCACCGCACGGCTAATCATCTGTCGGTTCTCACTCATGCTGGAATAGGATCCATTGATCCTTTTGCATCTGTCACTATGCCCAACCCTTGTGAGTTTGAAGCTCGTCACAGTCATTCAATCCCTAAATCCTACTCGGAATACCACAAACAAGGTTTAGACTTTCCGGACTCTCAAGAATGCTGCCAATGGATTCTAGCTTATACCACGAAGATTCTGATTAAGGAATCCAATAGATACTCATTCAATCGAAGGTAGAACGAAGGTGGTTGTCAGTCACGCGTTCATAGGTTGAGAATGGTGATGAATGTCACGGATCATCACATCCATCATATTGAAGTGCGAATGAACATCTTAGATGGAAACAAGCGTGTTTAAATAGAAAACAGAAATAATTGCATTAATTCATCGAGACACAGCAGAGCTCCTCACCCCCAACAATGGAGTTTAGAGACTTATGCTGTCAAAGAGTACAAAGTTCAGATCTAAAATATCATGAGGTACAAAATAAATCTCTAAAAGTTGTTTAAATACTAAACTAGTAACCTAGGTTTACAGAAAATGAGTAAACTAAGATAGATAGTGCAGAAATCCACTTTTGGAGTCCACTTGGTGTGTGCTGGGGCTGAGACTTGAGCTTTACACGTGCCTAGGCTGTTTCTAGAGTTAAACACCAGGTTGTAACCTGTTTCTGGCGTTTAACTCCAACTTGTAACATGTTTCTGGCGTTTAACGCCAGAATAAAACATGAAACTGGCGTTGAACGCCAATGTACGTCGTCTATCCTTGAACAAAGTATGGACTATTATATATTGCTGGAAAGCCCTGGATGTCTACTTTCCAACGCAATTGAGAGCGCGCCAATTGGACTTCTGTAGCTCCAAAAAATCCATTCCGAGTGCAGGGAGGTCAGAATCCAACAGCATCAGCAGTCCTTTTTCAGCCTGAATAAGATTTTTGCTCAGCTCCCTCAATTTCAGCCAGAAAATACCTGAAATTATAGAAAAGTACACAAACTCATAGTAAAGTCTAGAAATATGAATTTTGCCTAGAAACTAATAAAAATATACTAAAAACTAACTAAAACATACTAAAAACTATATGAAATTGAGCCAAAAAGCGTATAAAATATCCGCTCATCAATCCACCTGAGTTTTTAGTGTCTCTTTCATGCTATGTTCTTCATTAGATTCTCCACATGAAGCCATGGGGTTCTTTGAGTGTCCAAACGTTGGGAAGCTAATCGATTTATTGCTTGCTCCAGTTGATGAAGAGTTGTATGAACTTGATCCATTGTTTCCTTGAGACGGTCCCTTGGCTCTTGTTCTTCTTGAGTAACGTGATTGGGATCATATGGCTCATGGATCAATGGATATGGGGAAGGTCTATATGGAGAAGGTGGCTCTCGGGAGTAATTGGATTGGAATTGGGGTGGCTCTATGTATGGTTCATATGGCTCATGGGGTGGTTGATATGGTGGATATGGATTGGGGTCATATGGAGGCGAACGGTGGAAAGGGACTTGGGAGTATGGTGGTTCAAAGTTAGGTTGAGGAGGTAGTTCATAAGCATATGGTGGGGCTTGTTGGTAACTACAAGGGAGTCCTCCATATTCATCGTCTTGGTACGCACCCTGGAATGGCTCTTGACCATAGTAATTTGGTGGAGGTTGGTTGTCACGAAAAGGTCCACCATAACTATTGTCTTAGTATGCATCATAGAATGGTTGTTGGTTATAGCGCATTGGAGGGGGTTGTTGCCAAGAGGGTTGATCAAATCCTTGTGGCTCCTCCCATCTTTGATTGTTCCAACCTTGATGCATGTTCTCATTATAGCGTCCATTCCCTGCAACACAATTTGAACTAGACTCATAGCCAAAGGGGTGAGAATTCATAGTAGCTAATAAAAATAAAAAACGAAAACAAACAAACAAGCAAAAAACAAATATTTACAATAACCAATAATAAGGCACACGTTTACAATTCTCCGGCAACGACGCCATTTGACGAACGGATTCCTGCTGGTAAAGAATTTCACAATAAATTCTCATTGCTAGTATAGTTTCTAAACTAACAAAGAATTCTTTCATACAAAAATTTGGTTGTCACTAAAGCAAACCCAATAAAATTAATAACCGAAGTATTTAAACCTCGGGTCGTCTCTCAAGGAATTGCAGGGAAGTGTTCTTATTATTGGTTGTGGAAAAGTATCTTTTCGGGTTTTTCGAATAGGGAACAAGAAAAGTAAATTGCGAGAATTAAAATAATAACTAATAAAGCTCTTAGCAAGGTATGCGAACTGGACGTCCTATCCTAGTTATCCTTATCAACTGTGATGAGAATTGTTCATTACTCCCACTTAGTTAACCCTTACTAAATAAAGAAAAGTCAAGTGGACTAATCAATTTAATTTCTCAAGTCCTAGTCAGCTCCTAAGGAAAGACTAGCTTTAGAGGGATCCAAATTAACCAGCAAATTCCAATTATCAATCAATAAGGAGTTTGATAACTCAAGCGTCTCCAGTTAATCAATTCAACCTAAGGATGTAAAAAGCTAGATTAAAATCATAAATATGAAATACTTCAAATTGCATTAAATAAAGAAATCAAATCTAACATGGAGTTTATAAACCAAATTGGAAAAATAAATAAACTGGAATGCTAGAATAAATAAAAGTAGAAGAGAAATTAAATTAGAGGAACATTGAACCTGGAATCGAGAAGAAACAAACCTAAAACTAATAAAAATCCTAAAACCCAAGAGAGATGAGAGAGCCTCTCTCTCTAGAAACTACATCTAAACCTAGAATTGTGAATAATGAAAAGTGTCTCGAGTCTCTTCTTGTCCCCTGGCTTTAGTCTGCGTTTCTGGGCCAAAAACTGGGTCCAAACTCAGCCCGAAATCACTCCCAGCATTTTCTGCATTTTCTGCAGGTAGCGCATGTCACGCGTACGCGTCGATGGTCTTCTTCGCGTGTCACACGTCCGCGTCAGGTACGCGTACACGTCACTGTGCAAACTCGCTTTCACGTGTATGCGTTAGGTACGCGCACGCGTCGCTGTGAAAATCTCCAGATCACGCGCACGCGTGAGCCAGGCATGCGCGTCGATGCTCGCTGGTTATCTCATTTATTTCTTGTGTTTCTTCCATTTTTGCAAGCTTCCTTTTCATCATCTAAGCCATTCCTGCCCATAAAGCCTGAAACAGTTAACACACGGATCACGGCATCGAATGGTATAAAGGGGAATTAAAATAGACAAATTAAAGGCTTAGGAAGTGGTGCACAAAATTGTGATCTCAGGCAACGGCTTCAAAAACTCTGCACGCACGTCTTAATAAATCGTTTTTTATTCACAACTTCGATACAATTAACCAGCAAGTGCACTGGGTCGTCCAAGTAATAAAACCTTACGTGAGTAAGGGTCGATCCCATGGAGATTGTTGGTATGAAGCAAGCTATGGTCACCTTGTAAATCTCAGTCAGGCGAATATCAAATAATTATGGAGTTTTCGAAAATAAATAATAAATAAACAGAAAATAAAGATAGAAATACTTATGTAATTCATTGGTGGGAATTTCAGATAAGCGTATAGAGATGCGTTCGTTCCTCTGAACCTCTACTTTCCTGCTGTCTTCATCCAATCAATCCTACTCCTTTCTATGGCTGGCTTTATTTAAGGACATCACCGTTGTCAATGGCTACTTTTCATCCTCTCTGTGAAAATGGTCCGATGCGCTGTCACTGCATGGCTAATCATCTGGAGGCATCACCGTTGTCAATGGCTGCATCCCATCCTCTTGTGAAAATGGTCCAAATGCTCTGTCACAGCACGGCTAATCATCTGAGGTTCTCGATCATACTGGAATAGGATTCACCCTCCTTTTGCGTCTGTCACTACGCCCAGCACTCGCGAGTTTGAAGTTTGTCACAGTCATTCAATCCTAGAGTCCTACTCGGAATACCACAGACAAACTTTAGACTTTCCGGACTCTCATGAATGCCGCCATCAATCTAGCTTATACCACGAAGATTCTGATTAAGAGATCCAAGAGATACTCATTCAATCTAAGGTGGAACGGAAGTGGTTGTCAGGCACGCGTTCGTGGGGGAATGATGATGATTGTCACGTTCATCACATTCATATTAAAGTGCGAATGAATATCTTAGAAGCGGAATAAGTTGAATTGAATAGAAAAACAGTAGTACTTTGCATTAATCTTTGAGGAATAGCAGAGCTCCACATCTTAATCTATGGAGTGCAGAAACTCTACCGTTTGAAAATACATAAGTGATGAAGGTCCAGGAATGGCTGAATGGCCAGCCCCCAAACGTGATCAATAGATCAAAAGATAATCCAAGGATGTTAAAAGATCTCTAATACAATAGTAAAAAGTCCTATTTATACTAAACTAGCTACTAGGGTTTACAGAAGTAAGTAATTGATGCATAAATCCACTTCCGGGGCCCACTTGGTGTGTGCTTGGGCTAAGCTTTAGCTTTCCACGTGCAGAGACTTCTTGAACTCCAAGTTGTAACGTGTTTTTGGCGTTCAACTCTGGTTCGTGACGTGTTTCTGGCGTTTAACTCCAGACTACAGCGTAGAACTGGCGTTCAACGCCCTTTTGCATCATCTAAACTCGGCCAAAGTATGGACTATTATATATTGCTGGAAAGCTCTGGATATCTACTTTCTAACGCAATTGGAAGCGCGCCATTTTGAGTTCTGTAGCTCCAGAAAATCTACTTTGAGTGCAGGGAGGTTAGAATCCAACAGCATCAGCAGTCCTTCTTCAACCTCTGAATCTGATTTTTGCTCAAGTCCCTCAATTTCAGCCAGAAAATACCTGAAATCAAAGAAAAACACACAAACTCATAGTAAAGTCCAAAAATATGAATTTAACATAAAAACTAATAAAAACATCCCTAAAAGTAACTAGATCCTGCTAAAAATAAACTAAAAACAATGCCAAAAAGCGTATAAATTATCCGCTCATCACAACACCAAACTTAAATTGTTGCTTGTCCCCAAGCAACTGAAAATTAAATAGGATAAAAAGAAGAGAATATACTATAAATTCCAAACTATCAATGAAACATAGCTCCAATCAGATGAGCGGGACTTGTAGCTTTTTGCCTCTTGAATAGTTTTGGCATCTCACTTTATCCATTGAGGTTCAGAATGATTGGCATCAATAGAAACTCAGAGTTCAGATAGTGTTATTGATTCTCCTAGTTCAGTATGTTGATTCTTGAACACAGCTACTTTATGAGTCTTGGTCGTGGCCCTAAGCACTTTGTTTTCCAGTATTACCACCGGATATATAAATGCCACAGACACATAATTGGGTAAACCTTTTCAGATTGTGACTTAGCTTTGCTAAAGTCCCCAATTAGAGGTGTCCAGGGTTCTTAAGCACACTCTTCTTTTGATTTGGACCTTGACTTTAACCGCTCAGTCTCAAGTTTTCACTTGACACCTTCACGCCACAAGCACATGGTTAGGGACAGCTTGGTTTAGCCGCTTAGGCCAGGATTTTATTCCTTTAGGCCCTTCTATCCACTGATGCTCAAAGCCTTGGGATCCTTTTTATTTACCCTTGCCTTTTGGTTTTAAGGGTTATTGGCTTTTTGCTCTTGCCTTTTGGTTTTAAGAGCTTTTGGCTTTTTCTGCTTGCTTTTTTTTTTGCTATTTTTTTTCCTGCAAGCTTTTGTATTCACTGCTTTTTCTTGATTCAAGAATCATTTTTATGATTTTTCAGATTATCAAATAACATGTCTCCTTGTCATCATTCTTTCAAGAGCCAACATATTTAACATTCTTAAACAACAACTTCAAAAGACATATGCACTGTTCAAGCATTCATTCAGAAAACAAAAAGTATTGTCACCATATCAATATAATTAAACTAAGTTCAAGGATAAATTCAAAACTCATGTACTTCTTGTTCTTTTGAATTAAAACATTTTTATTTAAGAGAGGTGATGGATTCATAGGACATTCATAACTTTAAGACATAGTTACTAAATACTAATGATCATGTAATAAGACACAAACATGGATAAGCACTTAACATAAAGAAACCGAAAAACAGAGAATTTAAGAACAAGGAATGAGTCCACCTTAGTGATGGTGGCGTTTCCTTTTTGAGGAACCAATGATGTCCTTGAGCTCTTCTATGTCTCTTCCTTGTCTTTGTTGATCCTCCCTCATTGCTTTTTGATCTTCTCTAATTTCATGAAGAATGATGGAGTGCTCTTGATGTTCCACCCTTAGTTGTCCCATGTTGGAACTTAATTCTCCTAGGGAGGTATTGATTTGCTCCCAATAGTTTTGTGGAGGAAGATGCATTTGAGGCATCTCCGGGATCTCATGGTGATGAGCTTCATGCGTTTCTTGAGATCCATGAATGGGCTCTCTTGCTTGCTCCATCCTTTTCTTAGTGATGGGCTTCTCTTCCTCAATGGGAATGTCTCCTTCTATGAAAGCTCCAACTGAGTAACATAGATAGCAAATAAGATGAGGAAAATCTACCCTTGCCATGGGGGAGGACTTTTCGGCTATTTTGTAGAGTTCAAGGGAGATGACTTCATGAACTTCTACTTTCTCTCCAATCATGATGCTATGAATCATGATGGCCCGATCCACAGTAACTTTAGATCGGTTGCTAGTGGGGATGATGGAGCGTTGGATGAACTCTAACCATCCTCTAGCCACAGGCTTGAGGTCCAGTCTTCTTAGTTGAACCGGCTTGCCTTTGGAGTCAATCTTCCATTGAGCTCCTTCCACACATATGTCCATGAGGACTTGGTCCAACCTTTGATTAAAGTTGACCCTTCTAGTGTAGGGGCGTGCATCTCCTTGCATCATGGGCAAGTTAAACGCCAACCTCACGTTTTCCGGACTAAAATCAAAGTATTTCTCCCGAACCATGGTGAGATAATTCTTTGGGTTCGGGTTCTTACTTTGGTCATGGTTCCTAGTGATCCATGCATTGGCATAGAACTCTTGAACCATTAGGATGCCGACTTGTTGGATGGGGTTTGTTAGAACTTCCCAACCTCTTCTTTGGATTTCATGTCGGATCTCCGGATACTCATTTCTCTTGAGATTGAAAGGGACCTCGGGGATCACCTTCTTCTTGGCCACAACATCATAGAAGTGGTCTTGATGAGCTTTGGAGATGAATCTTTCCATCTCCCATGACTTGGAGGTGGAAGCTTTTGTCTTTCCTTTTCCTTTTCTAGAGGATTCTCCGGTCTTAGGTGCCATCAATGGTAATGGAAAAACAAAAAAACTATGCTTTTACCACACCAAACTTAGAATATTACTCGCCCTCGAGCAAAAGAAGAAAGAATAGTAGAAGAAGAAGAAGAAAATATGGAGGGGAGGAGGGAGAGGTGTATTCGGCCAAGAAGGGGAAGAGAGGGTTGTGTTGTGTGAAAATGAGGAAGAATGGAGGGCTATATATAGGGAAGGGAGGGGGGTAATAGGTGAAGAATTTTGGGGAAGAGTGTTTATTGGGAAGAGAGGATGAACATTAAGAAGAGGGAAGAGAGTGAGTGGTGGTAGGTGGGGATCCTGTGGGATCCACAGATCCTGAGGTGTCAAGGATTTGCATCCCTGCACCAATTAGGCATGTAAAATGCCTTTGCATGCCATTCTGGCATTTAAATGCTGAATTGATGCTTGTTCTGGGCGTTCAGCGCCCAGATGCAGCATATTTCTGGCGTTGAACACCAGCCAGATGCTTGTTTCTGGCGTTCAGCGCCAGCTCTTCTTCACTGTGCATTTCTGGCGTCTGAACGCCAGGATGCTGCTTGTTTCTGGCATTCAATGCCAGAAACATGCTCTGTTCTGGCGTTGAACGCCAGACAGATGCTCCTTACTGGCGTTTAAACGCCAGTAAGTCCTTCCTCCAGGGTGTGATTTTTTTTTCTGCTGTTTTTGATTCTGTTTTCAATTTTTATATTTATTTTGTGACTCCACATAATCATGAACCTATAAAGACATATAACTAATAAAAATATAATTAAATAAAAATTGGATTGCCTCCCAACAAGCGCTTCTTTAATGTCAATAGCTTGACAGTGGGCTCTCATGGAGCCTCACAGATGTTCAGAGCATTGTTGAGACTCCCCAACACCAAACTTAGAGTTTGACTGTGGGGGCTCTAGTTGACTCTATTTTGAGAGAATCTTACTGTGCCTCTTTTCCATGTTTACAGAAGGATGTCCTTGAGTTTTAAACTCAAGGGAGTCCTCATTCAATTGAAGGACTAGTTCACCTCTGTTAACATCAATCACAGCTCTTGCTATGGCTAGGAAGGGTCTTCCAAGGATGATGGATTCATCCTCATCCTTCCCACTATCTAGGATTATGAAATCAGCAGGGATGTAAAGGCCTTCAACCTTTACTAACATGTCCTCTACTTGTCCATAAGCCTGTTTTCTGGAATTGTCTGCCATCTCTAATGAGATTTTAGCAGCTTGTACCTCAAAGATTCCCAGTTTCTCCATTACAGAGAGTGGCATGAGATTTATTCCTGACCCCAGGTCACATAGAGCCTTCTCAAAGGTCATGGTGCCTATGGTACAAGGTATTAGGAACTTTCCAGGATCCTGTTTCTTCTGAGGCAATCTCAGTTGATCCAATGCATTTAGTTCATTGGTGAACAGGGGAGGTTCATCTCCCCAAGTCTCATTACCAAATAAATTGGCATTCAGCTTCATGATTGCACCAAGGAACTTGGCAACTTGCTCTTCAGTAACATCCTCATTCTCTTCAGAAGAGGAATACTCATCAGAGCTCATGAAGGGCATAAGGAGGTTCAATGGAATCTCTATGGTCTCTAGATGAGTCGCAGATTCCTTTGGTTCCTCAGAGGGAAACTCCTTATTGATCACTGGACGTCCCAGGAGGTCTTCCTCACTGGGATTCACGTCCTCCCCTTCCTCCTTGGGTTCGGCCATGATGGTTATATCAATAGCTTTGCACTCTCCTTTTGGATTTTCTTCTGTATTGCTTGGGAGAGTACTAGGAGGGATTTCAGTGATCCTTTTACTCAGCTGGCCCACTTGTGCCTCCAAATTTCTAATGGAGGACCTTGTTTCATTCATGAAACTTACTGTGGCCTTAGATAGATCAGAGACTAAGTTTGCTAAATTAGATGTATTTTGTTCAGAGTTCTCTGTCTGTTGCTGAGTGGATGATGGAAAAGGTTTACTATTGTTAAACCTACTCCTTCCACCATTATTAAAGCCTTGTTGAGGCTTTTGTTGATCCTTCCATGAGAGATTTGGGTGATTTCTCCATGAGGGATTATAGGTGTTTCCATATGGTTCACCCATGTAATTCACCTCTGCTATTGCAGGGTTCTCAGGATCATAAGCTTCTTCTTCAGAAGATGCCTCTTGAGTACTGTTGGATGCAGCTTGCATTCCATTCAGACTCTGAGAAATCATATTGACTTGCTGAGTCAATATTTTATTCTGAGCCAATATGGCATTCAGAGTATCAATTTCAAGAACTCCCTTCTTCTGAGGCGTCCCATTACTTTCAGGATTCCTCTCAGAAGTGTACATAAACTGGTTATTAGCAACCATGTCAATGAGTTCTTGAGCTTCTGCAGGCGTTTTCTTTAGGTGAATGGATCCACCTGCAGAAGTATCCAATGACATCTTAGCTAATTCAGACAGACCATCATAGAATATATCCAGGATGGTCCATTCTAAAAGCATGTCAGAAGGACACTTTTTGGTCAGTTCCTTGTATCTCTCCCAAGCTTCATAGAGGGATTCACCTTCTTTCTGTCTGAAGGTTTGAACATCCACTCTAAGCTTACTAAGCTTTTGAGGAGGAAAGAACTTGGCTAAGAAAGCCTTGACCAGCTTATCCCAAGAGTTCAGGCTATCCTTAGGTTGAGAGTCCAACCATATTCTAGCTCTGTCTCTTACAGCAAAAGGGAAAAGCATGAGCCTGTAGACTTCAGGATCTACTCCATTAGTCTTAACAGTATCACATATCTTCAAGAATTCAGTTAAGAACTGAAAAGGATCTTCAGATGGAAGTCCATGAAACTTGCAGTTTTGTTGCATCAGAGAAACTAGTTGAGGTTTAAGCTCAAAATTGTTTGCTCCAATGGTGGGGATGGAGATACTTCTTCCATGTAAATTAGAATTAGGTGCAGTAAAGTCACCAAGCATCCTCCTTGCATTATTATTATTTTCAGCTGCCATCTCCTCTTCCTGTTCAAAAATTTCTGAAAGGTGCTTGCTGGATTATTTTAATTTAGCTTCTTTTAGTTTCCTCTTCAGAGTCCTTTCAGGTTCTGGATCTGCTTCAACAAGAATGTTCTTGTCCTTGCTCCTGCTCATATGAAAAAGAAGGGAACAGAAAAATAATAATAGGGATCCTTTTTACCAGAGTATAGAGGTTCCCCTATGTGAGTAGAAGAAGAAAAGAATGTAATGTAAAGAAGGGAAGAAGAGAAAATTCGAACACAGATGGAAGAGGGGGTTCGAATTTGGGTGAGATGAAGTGTTAGTAGGTGAATAAATAAATAGAAGGAGATGAGAGAGAAAGAGGATTTTCGAAAATAAAATTTTGAAAAGGGGTTAGTGATTTTCGAAAATTAGGAATGAAATCAAGTTTAAAATTAAAAATTGAAACAATTAGTTAATTAAAAAGAAATTTTTTGAAAAAGAGGGAGACATTTTTGAAAATTAGAGAGAGGGAGTTAGTTAGGTAGTTTTGAAAAAGATAAGAAACAAACAAAAAGTCAATTAGTTAGTTGAAACAAATTTGAAAATCAATTTTGAAAAGATAAGAAGATAAGAAGTTAGAAAAGATATTTTAAAATCAAATTTTTGAAAAAGATAAGATTTAAAAAAAAAAGATATGATAGAAATATATGATTAGAATTAGTTTTGAAAAAGATTTGTTTTTTTAAAATCATAATTAATGACTTGACTCACAAGAAATCACAAGATATGATTTTAGAACTTAAAGTTTGAATCTTTCTTGACAAGCAAGTAACAAACTTGAAATTTTTGAATCAAAACATTAATTAATGAGAATATTTTCGAAAATTATGAGATAAAATTAGGAAAAAGATTTTTGAAAAATATTTTTAAAATTTTTGAAAATAAATAAGAAAAATGAAAAGATTTGATTTTTGAAAAAGATTTTGAAAAAGATAAGATTTTTAAATTGAAAAATTGATTTGACTCATAAAAACAACTAGATTTTAAAATTTTTTTGAAAAAGTCAATCTAAATTTTCGAAATTTATGAGTGAAAAAGGGGAAGATATTTTTTTGATTTTTGAATTTTCAATGATGAAAGAGAAAAACATGAAAAAGACTCAATGCATGAAAGTTATGGATCAAAACAATGAATGCATGCAAGAATGCTATGAATGTCAAGATGAACACCAAGAACACTTTGAAGATCATGATGAACATCAAGAACATATTTTTGAAAAGTTTTCAATGCAAAGAAAACATGCAAGACACCAAACTTAGAAATCTTTCATGTTCAGAACCTATGAATGCAAAAATGCACATGAAAAACAAGAAAAGACACAAAACAAGAAAACATCAAGATCAAACAAGAAGACTGGCCAGGAACAACTTGAAGATCATGAAGAACACTATGAATGCATGAATGCATGAGTTTTCGAAAAATGCAGAGAATTTTTAGAAAAAATGCAATTGACACCAAACTTGAAATTGACTCAAGACTCAAACAAGAAACACAAAATGTTTTTTATTTTTATGATTTTATGATTTTTTTGTATTTTTCGGACATTATTTGTGAAAAAGAAAAATAAGGATTCCAAAATTTTTAATATGTATTCCAGGAATCTTGCACTCTTAGTCTAAAGCTCCAATCTGAGGGTTAGACATGGCTTAATAGCTAGTCAAGCTTTAGCATGTAAATCTTTTGGATCAGGAACAGCAGCAAGTGGATTAGCAACAACTAGCTTGCTCTTGATAATGTTGGGTTGGAAGCCCCAGTCCAAATGAATTTAGACATGGCTTTATAGCCAGTCAGGCTTCAACATGCTTCATGAAACACTAGAATTCATTCTTAAAAAAATTTAGAATAATTTTCGAAAACAGATGAGAAATTTTTGAAAGATTTTTGAAAAATTTTTTTTGAAAAATTTTTGAAAATAAAACAAAAAGAAAATTACCTAATCTGAGCAACACGATGAACCGTCAGTTGTCCAAACTCGAACAATCCCCGGCAACGGCGCCAAAAACTTGGTGCACGAAATTGTGATCTCAGGCAACGGCGCCAAAAACTCTGTACGCACGTCTTAATAAATCGTTTTTCATTCACAACTTCGATACAACTAACCAGCAAGTGCACTGGGTCGTCCAAGTAATAAAACCTTACGTGAGTAAGGGTCGATCCCACGGAGATTGTTGGTATGAAGCAAGCTATGGTCACCTTATAAATCTCAGTCAGGCGAATATCAAATAGTTATGGAGTTTTCGAAAATAAATAATAAATAAACAGAAAATAAAGATAGAAATATTTATGTAATTCATTGGTGGGAATTTCAGATAAGCGTATAGAGATGTGTTCGTTCCTCTGAACCTCTGCTTTCCTGCTGTCTTCATCCAATCAATCCTACTCCTTTCTATGGCTGGCTTTATGTAAGGACATCACCGTTGTCAATGGCTACTTTTCATCCTCTTTGTGAAAATGGTCCGATGTGCTGTCACTACATGGCTAATTATCTGCAAGCATCACCGTTGTCAATGGCTGCATCCCATCCTCTTGTGAAAATGGTCCAAATGCTCTGTCACAGCACGGCTAATCATCTGAGGTTCTCAATCATACTGGAATAGGATTCACCCTCCTTTTGCGTCTGTCACTACGCCCAGCACTCGCGAGTTTGAAGTTCGTCACAGTCATTCAATCCCAGAGTCCTACTCAGAATACCACAGACAAGGTTTAGACTTTCCGGACTCTCATGAATGCCGCAATTAATCTAGCTTATACCACGAAGATTCTGATTAAGAGATCCAAGAGATACTCATTCAATCTAAGGTGGAACGGAAGTGGTTGCCAGGCACGCGTTCGTGGGGGAATGATGATGATTGTCACGTTCATCACATTCATATTGAAGTGCAAATGAATATCTTAGAAGCGGAATAAGTTGAATTGAATAGAAAAACAGTAGTACTTTGCATTAATCTTTGAGGAACAGCAGAGCTCCACACCTTAATCTATGGAGTGCAGAAACTCTACCGTTTGAAAATACATAAGTGATGAAGGTCCAGGCATGGCTGAATGGCCAGCCCCCAAATGTGATCAATAGATCAAAAGATAATCCAAAGATGTTAAAAGATCTCTAATACAATAGTAAAAAGTCCTATTTATACTAAACTAGCTACTAGGGTTTACAGAAGTAAGTAATTGATGCATAAATCCACTTCCGGGGCCCACTTGGTGTGTGTTTGGGCTGAGCTTTAGCTTTCCACATGTAGAGGCTTCTTTTGGAGTTGAACGCCAAGTTGTAACATGTTTTTGGCGTTCAACTCTGGTTCGTGACGTGTTTCTGGCGTTTAACTCCAGACTGCAGCGTAGAACTGGCATTCAACGCCCTTTTGCGTCATCTAAACTCGGCCAAAGTATGGACTATTATATATTGCTGAAAAGACCTGGATGTCTACTTTCCAACGCAATTAGAAGCGCGCCATTTTGAGTTCTGTAGCTCCAGAAAATCCACTTTGAGTTCAGGGAGGTCAGAATCCAACAGCATCAGCAGTCCTTCTTCAACCTCTGAATCTGATTTTTGCTCAAGTCCCTCAATTTCAGCCAGAAAATACCTGAAATCACAGAAAAACACTCAAACTCATAGAAAAGTCCAGAAATGTAAATTTAACATAAAAACTAATAAAAACATCCCTAAAAGTAACTAGATCCTGCTAAAAACATACTAAAAACAATGCCAAAAAGCGTATAAATTATCCGCTCACCAGGAAGTAAGTTTTCAATCATAGAACAAAACTAGGAAGGAATTATAAAATCATGCAAATAATATGAATAAGTGTGCGTTCAGTGGATAAAATCCACTCAATTAAGTACAAAATGTACCACGAAATAGTGGTGCATCAGGCATTCATAACGCCAGGAGGTACTTATTGCTACAAAGTAATGCCTTTTGGGCTGAGGAACGTAGGGGCCACCTACCAAAGATTAATGAGCAAAGTCTTCCATGACCTCATCGGCAAGTCGGTAGAAGTATACGTTGACGACATCTTGGTGAAAACAGCGGAACCGAACAGGCTAATAGACGACCTCCAGGATGTCTTCAAAATGCTAAGAAAATTCAAAATGAGGCTTAACCCACTCAAATGTGCATTCGCCATGGCAGCAGGGAAATTTCTAGGGTTCATGATAACACAAAGAGGGGTAGAGGCCAACCCAGACAAATGCGAAGCTGTCCTCAAAATGACAAGCCCTGCGTGTGATAAACCACTATTTAATGGTTTATCTTGTGCTCAATTGAGTGGTCTTTATCAATTCTTTACTCACTTATTCATACTAATTGCATGGTTTTACATTTTCCTTCCTACTCTTGTGCTATGATTGAAAACATGTTTCCTGGGCCTTTAAATTGCTAATTTTAATCATCTCTTATTACCATTCAATGCCTTGATATGTGTGTTAAGTGATTTCAGGGATTACAAGGCAGGAATGACTTAGAGGATGGAAAGGAAGCATGCAAAAGTGGAAGGAATACAAGAAACTGAAGGAACTGCAAAGCTATCCAGCCTGACCTCTTCGTACTTAACTGACCATAACTTGAGCTACAGAGGTCCAAATGAGGCGGTCCAATCTTTAGAGAAAAGTGTCAGTTGGAGAAACCCGTCCACTTGCACATCTCAGCATGCAACGAGGACAGTGCAATCTTTAAGTGTGGGGAGGTCAATACCGACTTCCATGGGTTAGTTATTTTCGCCTCAAAACCAATGTTTTATTTTCTTTGTTAATTCATTGTTACATTTGCATGTTTGATTTTATGTTTGCTTGATTTTGTGCATATTTTACCACTACTTGGTTGAAGTAATATTTTCTTTTTCAAGAAACTTTCTATAGCATTTCACTAATTTGAATCAAAATTTTTATTGAACTTGTTTGAAGAAATATTATATTGGAACATGGTTTAGAGCTCGAACACACAAAACTAGTGAGATTTTGAGCCTAATTGGTTGGTTGCATCTTATCAACCAATATTTTATTTTTGGTGTGTGTTGTTCTCTCTAAAATTGTGATCTTTGTCTTGCTTAATTCTATATTTACATGGTTTAATGTATGCATGCACTTATATGATTGAGGCCTTTGTTTTACTGAGCTTACACACCCATATGGCCTTACCTTTCATTATCCCTTACAAACCAATTTTGAGCCTATTTTACCCCTTTATTCTTTACTTTAGCTCATCACTAACTCTAAGCGAAAAACAATAATGTCCTTAATTCGAATCCGTAGTTAGCTTAGACTAGTGAGAGTGTTCATGAATTAAGTGTGGGAAAATTGGGTTTGGAAACATTTGGTTTGAGAATTGAATATGTCAGAATTTTGAAAATGTGAAAGAATGTTGAGAATATGTTCATGCATTCAATACCTTAATCATATGCCTTGAGAAAAGCAAAAGAAAGAAAAATATTATGAAAAAAAAGTGAAAAAGAAAAGAAAAAAAAAAGAGAAAAAGAAAATAAAAAAAAAGAGCAAACAATAAAAAGGGACAAAATGCCCCAAAGTAAATGGTAATAGCAATGCATATGTACTGTACTCAAAGTTGGGATGCATGAATATGTGGAAAACACAGTTAATGGGCAGTTAGATTTTGCATTGTAATTACATGGATTGTCTTAAGTTAGGTGGGAAGTTTAGGTTAATTAAGGATTCAGATTTTAGTCCACTTGACCAAATACAATCCTACCTTGACCCTAACCCCATTACAACCCTTAAAAGACCTCTTGATATGTTTATCTGTGCATTAAATTCTTTGTTGATTGGAAGAAGAAGAGCAAGTCTTAGAAAGCAAGATTAGTAGAGAATTGAGAGAATCGAACCTTAAATACCTGAGCGATTAGAGTGTATACACTTCCAGTGAGGGTTTGATGCTCGATTCCTTGTTCCCGGCTTTCATGAGCTTTCTCCTTACAAGTTTACTTGTTCCTTATTTTATGATTTGAATTAGTGAGATCCAGTTCATATGTCTTCTTGAAGAGCTTATTTACTTTTAACCAAGTAGGTAGAAACATCTTAGCATGTAGTTGCATTCATATAGATAGGTTGCATTTCATACATTCTACTATTCCTCTTCACTCCTTTATAGCTTCTCTTGAGCTTAGCATGAGGACATGCTAATGTTTAAGTGTGGGGAGATTGATAAACCACTATTTTATGGTTTATCTTGTGCGCAATTGAGTGGTCTTTATCAATTCTTTACTCACTTATTCATACTAATTGCATGGTTTTACATTTTCCTTCCTACTCTTGTGCTATGATTGAAAACATGTTTCCTGGACCTTTAAATTAATAATTTTAATCCTCTCTTATTACCATTCGATGCCTTGATATGTGTGTTAAGTGATTTCAGAGATTACAGGGCAGAAATGGCGTAGAGGATGGAAAGGAAGCATGCAAAAGTGGAAGGAATACAAGAAACTGAAGGAACTGCAAAGCTGTCCAGCCTGACCTCTTCACACTTAACTGACCATAACTTGAGCTACAGATGTCCAAATGAGGCAATTTTAGTTTTGTTGGAAAGCTAACATCCGGGGCTTCAAAATGATATATAATTTGTTATATTTGTCGTGAAGAAAAGTGACGCACACACGTGGTTCTGCAGAAATTCCAGCGACCTATACGTAATTGAATTCGCCCCCAGCGATTTCTGGGCTGTTTCTGACCCAGTTTTCGGCCCAGAAAACACAGATTAGAGGCTATAAAGTAGGAGAACCCATTCATTCATGAACACACTATTCATTCTCATAATTTTAGGTTTTAGATGTAGTTTCTAGAGAGAGAGGCTCTCTCCTCTCTCTTAGGTTTTAGGATTAGGATTTCTCTTAATTTTAGGATTGCTTCTTCTTCATTCCAGGTTCAATGTTTCTTTAATTTATATTCTCTTCTACTTCTATTTATGCTATGACTTTAGTTTATTTACTTTCCCAATTGGATTTGTGAACTTTTCCATGTTAGAATTGATTTCTTTACTTAATATAGTTTGAGGTATTTCAGATTTATGATTGCTTTCTTGTATTTATGATATAAATAATTTGGATTTTTCTCCTTTTGGCTTTGGTTGAGTAAGTGGTGATACTTGAGTTGTCAAACTCAGCTGTTGATTGAAAATTGGAATTTGCTGATTGATTTGGATCCCTCTAAAGCTAGTCTTTCCATAGGAGTTGACTAGGACTTGAGGAATCAAGTTGATTAGTCCACTTGACTTTCCTTTATTTAGTAAGGATTAACTAAGTGGGAGCAATAAACAATTCTCATCACACCTGATAAGGATAACTAGGATGGGATTTCCAGTTCTCATACCTTGCCAAGAGATTTTCTAATTATTAATTTATTTTTCTCGTCATTTAAATTACTTGTTCCTTATTTCAAAAACCCAAAACAAAGATACTTTTTCCATAACCAATAATAAATCATACTTCCCTGCAATTCCTTGAGAGACGACCCGAGGTTTAAATACTTTGGTTATAAATTTTATTGGGTTTGCTTTAGTGACAACCAAACTTTTGTACGAAAGGATTCTTTGCTGGTTTAGAAACTATACTTACAACGTGATTATTTTTATGAAATTCTAAACTAGCAGGAATCCGTTCATCAAAATAGCGCCATTGCCGGGAAATTACAAACGTGTGCCTTATTATTGGTTATTGTAAATATTTGCTTTTTGCTTATTTATTTATTTTTTGTTTTTGTTTTTAATTTTTATTAGCTACTATGAATTCTCACCCCTGTCGCTTTGAGTTTGGTTCCAATGTTGTTGTAAGGAATGGAAGCTATAATGAGAACAGACATCAAGGTTGGAAGAATCAAAGATGAAAGAAGTCACAATGATTTGATCAACCCTTTTGGCAACAACCCTTTCCAATGCGCTATAACCAACAACCATTCTGTGATGCATACCAAGACAATAGTTATGGTGGACCTTTTCGTGACAACCAACCTCCACCAAATTACTATAGTCAAGAGCCATTCTAGGGAGCATACCAAGATGATGAATATGGTGGACCCCCTTGTAGTTACCAACAAGCCCCACCATACGCTTATGAACCACCTCCCCAACATACCGTTGAGCCACCATACTCACAAGCCCCTTTCCACCATTCACCTCCATATGACCCTAATCCCTATCCACCACACCAACCACCATATGAACCACACCCAGAACCACCACCTCAATATTCACCATCTCCATATCCTTATCAAGAAGAACCACCTCCGTATTATGAGCCCTCTCTCCCAATAAATGAACCCTCCTATCCACCCCAACCTCTATTGGATAACAATACACTCATCTCTAACATCATTGGTCTCACCTCTACACTCCAAAATCTTATATCTCGCATGAACCAACCCTCTACCTCCAATATTCAACCCTCAACCTCTAGTGCACTTCCTTTTCAACCACATAATGATCTTTCCATCCCATCACCACCCTCCATGGAAGAGCACCCACGTCCATCAATCCAAGAGCAAGATGATCCCAATTATGCTATTGATATGGAACAAGAAAGAAGGAATCATCTTCGTGAATCCATACTTCATAAGAAGCTAGAGGAGGCCCTAAGGGTAGCAGTAGTAGAGACCCTTGAAGGCGAAGGAGTGGTTGAAAAATTAGTGAAGGAAGACATCAAGGAGGAGTCTGCTTTTGTCTTAGAGCAAGTGGAGAAAGCCAAAATTATCACAGAAGAGGAAGTGGTTGAAGACTTAGGAGATGCGGAACCTCCATGGGAAAGTCCAGTCATAGAGCCTCCTTCCAAGGTGTTTGACGTTGATGTTGAGGAGGGTGTACAACCTCTAAGGCATATCATGGTTGAAGACTTTGAAGAGATTAATCAAGAGATGGAGATTAAAGAAGAAGAAGCACAACCCTCCATGCCTTTGGTAAGCTATGAAGAAGAGTTTGAATTGGAAGAAAGCTACCAAGAGGAAGAGGTTGAAACTGAAGAAGCTCGCAAAGAGGTGGAAGTTGCCAAGGGAGAGCACAAGGGAATGAAGCTTGAAATCACCTTGCCAAAGCTGTTGGAGACCTCTCCCCCAAAGCCATCACCATCCATTCCTTCATTCAAGTGGGTAAATCTTTCATCTCTAAGCTTAATTATCCCACTTGAATATGCTTTGCTTGAGACGGATGGGCAACTCAGAGCTCTTTGTGGCTTTAAGAGTAAGAGAGAGATGGTTAGTGGTAGGAAATGTCATGCAAGGTTCAATATAGTTGCATGCTCCAAACTGAAGTACAAAGGTTGGTACAATTCTCAATTGAATGGGTCTAGGAAGCTGTTTGGATGTCTCAGTGAGAATTTAAATTGCGTGCCACCCAGTTGGAACAATGATGATCACGACAAGGACGGGTGCAAAAGCAAGGTTTGGGACCCCGGAATTCATTCTAGCAATCAACACTCTTGGGGCCTTGTCACTTGCTTTAACGTGCTTGAAGGCTTTATGCAACTAGTGTGGGATCCCGGAGGCCATTGGAATTGCAAACGTTGGTGGAGATTCCTGGATGAGTTCAAGCACAAACCACCATGACAAGGAGCTCACTAAATGTCCAACTTAAGGACTTAAACCAAAAGTGCTAGGTGGGAGACAACCCACCATGGTATGATCGTTCTTTTTCAGTCTTAGTTTTATTTTGTTTTGTTTTATTCTTATTTTTATTTTATTCTATTTTTCTTAGTGTTTTCAGTCATAATGTCTGCATCAGCATCTGTATTTTTGCATTCTGCATTCTACACACACACACACATATATATATAAAACTGGGGATCGACGCGCAAGCGTCAACGACGCGCACGCGTCGTATGTGTCTACGCAACTACACAGAGAGTTGCGCAAGAGACGCGCGGGAGGGGTGCGTGAAGCACAAGCCACCCCACGCATACGCGTACCTCACGCATATGCGTCCCCTACAGAAAGTTCAACCCACGCATAAGCGTCGGCGACGCGTACGCGTGGGGATGAAAATCGGCGTAAAAAGCACCTGAACAGAGAGTTGTGCTGCCCTTGCGATGGAACTGTGCTAAAGGCACAAAATCACCCATGCGTACGCGTCCCTGACGCGTGCGCGTCATTTCACTTTCAGACCACCCACGCGTACGCGTGGGCGACGCTTACGCGTCGAACGACCCACTCAGTTTTCACGCGTACGCGTGATGCGCGCGTACGCGTCGCACCCCGTTTCTAAATCCCTACTTCTCTCTTTTCTACTTCTTTCTTCATTCTTTCTTACTTTCTTCTTCTTCATCTCTTTAACTTCTCATCCTTCTTCACTTTCATTCTATTTTACTTAATTTATTTGCATACTTTCATTCATTGCATTTTAATTTTGTGCATATTTTTATTTTTTTCTAAATTTATTATTTTTCCATTGGTGTTAAATGTCCTTATTCAACTGTTGCATCTTTTCTCGCATTACTCTGGTGCTTCATGACTTGTTCTGTTCTGATTGGGTGATTTTATTTCAGTCAATGCTAATCTTTTATGATACTTGTATTCCTTTTGCATTGACATGAGTTTATATTGTCTTTCATGACCCACTACCTCTTCCCCTTTGTTGCAATGTCTGCACTATTGATATGCCATGTGCTTATACTATTTTCTCACTTGCATGTTGTAGCTACCATGTAACTGAGACTCTCATTATTTGGCATTAACCCAACCATATTTTATTTGTTTCCTATCTTTGTTTTTGGGTTACTTTTCTTCTTTTTTCCTCTTCTTTCAGGATGGCCACCAAGAAGGGAGAGGAAAAGCTTCTTAAAGGGGCAACAAACAAGTCCATCAGCACAATCTTTAGAGAAAAGCGTCAGCTGGAGAAACCTGTCCACTTGCACATCTCAGCATGCAACGAGGACAGTGCAATCTTTAAGTGTGGGGAGGTCAATACCGACTTCCATGGGTTAGTTATTTTCTTCTCAAAACCAATGTTTTATTTTCTTTGTTAATTCATTGTTACATTTGCATGTTTGATTGCATGTTTGCTTGATTTTGTGCATATTTTACCACTACTTGGTTGAAGTAATATTTTCTTTTTCAAGAAACTTTCTATAGCATTTCACTAATTTGAATAAAAAAATTTATTGAACTTGTTTGAAGAAATATTATATTGGAACATGGTTTAGAGTTCGAACATACAAAACCAGTGACATTTTGAGCCTAATTGGTTGGTTGCATCTTATCAACCAATATTTTATTTTTGGTGTGTGCTGTTCTCTCTAAAATTGTGATCTTTGTCTTGCTTAATTCTATATTTCCATGGTTTGATGTATGAATTCACTTATATGATTGAGGCCTTTGTTTCACTGAGCTTACACACCCATATGGCCTTACCTTTTATTATCCCTTACAAACCAATTTTGAGCCTATTTTACCCCTTTATTCTTTACTTTAGCTCATCACTAACTGTAAGCGGAAAACAATAATGTCCTTAATTTGAATCCTTAGTTAGCTTAGGCTAGTAAGAGTGTTCATGATTTAAGTGTGGAGAAATTGGGTTTGAAAATATTTGGTTTGAGAATTGAATATGTCAGAATTTTCTGAAAATGTGAAAGAATGTTGAGAATATGTTCATGCATTCAATACCTTAATCATATGACTTGATAAAAGCAAAAGAAAGAAAAAATTATGAAAAAAAAGAGAAAAAAAAAAGAAAAAAAAGAGAAAAAGAAAAGAAAAAAAAAAAGAGCAAACAATAAAAAGGGACAAAATGCCCCAAAGTAAATGGTGATAGCAATGCATATGTACTGTACTCAAAGTTGGGATGCATGAATATGTGAAAAACACAGTTAATGGGCAGTTAGATTTGGCATTGTAATTACATGGATTGTCTTAAGTTAGGTGGAAAGTTTAGGTTAATTAAGGATTCAAATTTTAGTCCACTTAACCAAATACAATCCTACCTTGACCCTAACCCCATTACACCCTTAAAAGACCTCTTGATATGTGTATCTGTGCATTAAATTCTTTGTTGATTGGTAGAAGAAGAGCAAGTCTTAGAAAGCAAGATTAGTAGAGAATTGAGAGAATCGAACCTTAAACACCTGAGCAATTAGAGTGTATACACTTCCAGTGAGGGTTCGATGCTCGATTCCTTGTTCCCGACTTTCATGAGCTTTCTTCTTACAAGTTTATTTGTACCTTATTTTATGATTTGAATTAGTGAGATCCAGTTCATATTTCTTCTTGAAGAGCTTATTTACTTTTAACCAATTAGGTAGAAACATCTTAGTATGTAGTTGCATTCATATAGATAGGTTGCATTTCATACATTCTACCATTCCTCTTCACTCCTTTATAGCTTCTCTTGAGCTTAGCATGAGGACATGCTAATGTTTAAGTGTGGAGAGATTGATAAACCACTATTTTATGGTTTATCTTGTGCTCAATTGAGTAGTCTTTATCAATTCTTTACTCACTTATTCATACTAATTGCATGGTTTTACATTTTCCTTCCTACTCTTGTGCTATGATTGAAAATATATTTCCTGGACCTTTAAATTGCTAATTTTAATCCCCTCTTATTACCATTCGATGCCTTGATATGTGTGTTAAGTGATTTCATGGATTATAGGGCAGGAATGGCGTAGTGGATGGAAAGGAAGCATGCAAAAGTGGAAGGAATACAAGAAACTGAAGGAACTGCAAAGCTGTCCAGCCTGACCTCTTCGCACTTAACTGACCATAACTTGAGCTACAGAGGTCCAAATGAAGCGGTTTTAGTTATGTTGGAAAGCTAACATCCGGGACTTCAAAATGATATATAATATGTTATATTTTCCCTAAAGAAAAGTGACGCGCATGTATGGTTCTGCAGAAATTCCAGCGATCTGTACGTAATTGAATTCGCCCCTAGCGATTTCTGGGCTGTTTCTGACCCAGTTTTCGGCCCAGAAAACACATATTAGAGGCTATAAAGTGGGGGAACCCATTCATTCATGAATGCAACATTCATTCTCATAATTTTAGGTTTTAGATGTAGTTTCTAGAGAGAGAGAGAGAGGCTCCCTCCTCTCTCTTAGGTTTTAGGATTAGGATTTCTCTTAATTTTAGGATTGCTTCTTCTTCATTCCAGGTTCAATGTTCCTTTAATTTATGTTCTCTTCTACTTCTATTTATTCTATGACTTTAGTTTATTTACTTTCCCAATTGGATTTGTGAACTTTTCCATGTTAGAATTGATTTCTTTACTTAATATAGTTTGAGGTATTTCAGATTTATGATTGCTTTCTTGTATTTATGATATAAATAATTTGGATTTTCCCCTTTTGGCTTTGGTTGAGTAAGTGGTGACACTTGAATTGTCAAACTCAGTTGTTGATTGAAAATTAAAATTTGCTGATTGATTTGGATCCCTCTAAAGCTAATCTTTCCATAGGAGTTGACTAGGACTTGAGAAATCAAGTTTATTAGTCCACTTTACTTTCCTTTATTTAGTAAGGGTTAACTAAGTAGGAGCAATAAACAATTCTCATCACACCTGATTAAGATAACTAGGATGTGATTTCTAGTTCTTAAACCTTGCTACGAGATTTTCTAATTATTAATTTATTTTTCTCGTCATTTAAATTACTTGTTCCTTATTTCAAAAACCCAAAACAAAGATACATTTTTCATAACCAATAATAAATCATACTTCCCTGCAATTCCTTGAGAGATGCTTCGAGGTTTAAATACTTCGGTTATAAATTTTATTGGATTTGCTTTAGTGACAACCAAACTTTTGTACGAAAGGATTCTTTGCTGGTTTAGAAACTATACTTACAACGTGATTATTTTTATGAAATTCTAAACTATCAGAAATCCGTTCGTCAGCGTACATCAAAGATGTACAATGACTCACTGGGAAACTCATGGCTCTGTCCCGGTTCGTCGGCGCCTCGGCAGAAAGGGCCATCCCATTCTTCAACCTAATGAAGAAAGGGATCGCTTTCGGGTGGACCCCAGCGTGCGAAAAAGTGTTCAGCCACTTCAAAAAAATACTCTCGGAGCCTCCCGTACTCTGTAAGCCTAGAAAAGGGGAGCCCCTATTCTTATACTTAGCTGTAACTACACAAGCTATGGCGGTAGTCCTGGTCCGAGAAGAGGACAAGACTCAACGCCCAATATACTTCATCAGCAAAGTACTCCAAGGGGTGGAGATGAGGTACACCAAGTTGGAAAAGTTGGCCTACACCCTACTAATCTCATCCAGAAGGCTAAAGCAGTACTTCCAAAGGCACGTGATCATCCTGAGAACCGACCAAGCCATTCGACAAGTCCTTTAGAAACCCGACCTCGCGGGAAGAATGATGGCATAGGCAATAGAACTGTCCCAATATGATTTGCAATACGAACCCAGACAGACAATCAAAGCCCAAGCCATGGCAGATTTCCTGGTAGAGGTCACAGGGGAGGCCCCCGACACACCGAACACACGGTGGAAGCTCTACATTGACGGAGCATCCAACCAAACATTCGGAGGGGCCGGGATCATTCTCAAAAACTCGGCAGGAGTAGCCTACGAGCAATCCATCAAGTTTGACTTCCCGGTCTCCAACAACCAGGCAGAATACGCGGCCCTGATAGGAGGATTGATATTAGCCAAAGAAGTCGGAGCATCAAGGGTAGAAGTCAGCAGCGACTCCCAGATCGTCACCTCTCAGATAAACGGCAGCTACCAAGCTAGGGACGCGCTACTACAAAAATACCTGGAAAAGGTAAAGGAGCTATGCAAAAGCTTCGAGGAAGTCACAATTCAGCATGTCCCCAGAGAAAGAAACGCCCGAGCCGACCTCCTCTCTAAACTAGCAAGCACCAAACCTGGGACGGGAAACAGATCCTTAATCCAAGGGCTAGCAACCGAACCTGCGATCATCATGTGCGCAGCCCAGATGCCAAACCCCCCCCCTCATGGATAGACCATATCTTCCGATACTTGGAGCATGGAGAAACACCCCCAAATGAGAAGGAAGCACAAGCCACCAAGAGGGAAGCCCCCAAATACATAATCATACAAGGGCAGTTGTACAAGTGAGGGCTCCACCAACCACTACTCAAATGCCTACGCCCCGACCAGACGGACTACGTCCTAAGTGAAGTCCATGAGGGGTGTTGTGGTCACCACATCGGGGGAAGATCGCTGGCGAGAAAGATCATCCGAGCAGGATATTACTGGCCTACAATGATGTCGAATGCCCAGGAGTTTGTTAAAAAATGCAAAAAATGCCAAGAAAATGCCAACTTCCACAAAGCACCACCCGAAGAACTCAACCTGATGATGGCTCCCCGACTTTTCGCCCAATGGGGAGTCGACCTCTTAGGACCATTCCCACCTAGGCCTGGACAAGTGAAATAATTGATAGTAGCCATAGACTATTACACTAAATGGGTAGAAGCAGCACCACTGGCTACCATATCTTCAGCGAATTGCCAAAAGTTCATGTGGAGGCAAGTGGTCACCAGGTTTGGAATCCCAGAAACTGTCATATCGGATAACGGGACACAGTTCACCGACAAAAAGTTCAAAAGATTCCTAGCAGGATTAAAGATCAAGCAAAGATTCTCCTCAGTCGAACACCCCCAAACCAACGGCCAGGTGGAGGCAGCTAACAAAGTTATCTTAAAAGGGTTAAAAAGGTGACTTGAGGGAAATAAGGGCTCATGGGTAGACGAGCTAGCTTCGGTCTTCTTGTCTTACAGGACCACCCCCCAATCATCTACCGGCGAAACCCCCTTCCGACTCACATTCGGGGTCGACGCAGTCATCCTAGTTGAGGTCGGGGAACCGAGCCTAAGGTTACTCCTCGGAGGATGAAGTGAAGCAATCGAAAAAGATCTGGTCGACAAGACAAGGCAAATGGCGCACCTAGCAGAGACAGCGATAAAAAAAAGGATAGCCCTAAGGTACAATGGCAAAGTGCTAAAAAGAAGCCTGGAAGAAGACGACTTGGTCTTGTGACACAACGACATAGGGCTACCAATCCCAGGAGAAGGCAAGTTAGTCGCAAACTGGGAAGGCCCTTATAGGGTAAGCGAGGTCCTTGGCAAAGGAGGTTACAAGCTAGAGAAGTTGGATGGAAGCGAGGTACCGAGAACATGAAACATGGCAAACCTGAGGAGGTTCTACTCATAAGAAGAAGCGACCACACGACCTGACGACCTCAACCCCCCTTTTTTTTTACATTCCTTTTACATTCCTCTTTTACTATCTTTTAATCACGCATTGCATCACTTCCTTGCTTCAAAGTTCTAACAATATGATAAGTTTGTCTTTTTGCAAGATTCACGTCGAAATAATAAAACGACGAAAAATAATGAACGGTCGACCTAATAGGAACCCGGGACTGATCACCCCGGGAATCAAAGGGACCAAAAGCAAAACGACTCAGCGACAAGCAACAAAAATGGTAAATACCATAAAAATGGTAAACCAAAAGGCCGCGACGGCCCGAGCAAACAAGCAATAACCATGAAAACGGCCTAATTAAGATAAAAGAGCCAAAGTGTTCGTTACAACTAAAGGGCGCCTTAAAACAGGCCCCAGAATAAGAGCAAGTTACAAAAGATAAAGCAAGGAATACAAAGGTTGGGAGAAATATCCATCTCAAGACTTGAAAATATCAACGATCTTCCCGCCTTCGACCGTCTTCAAAGCCCCAACTTGAGAAAGATCGAGGTCGGGAGCCAGCACGGGCACCTGGAGCTTAATCCCCTCCTCGGTCAGCTTCATGGCCTCCCGGGCCCCCTTTGCCAGCTCCTTGTTTTTCTTCTTCAAAGCGGCTATCTTCTGGCGAGCAGCCTCTGCCGAGTCCTCCGCCGATTTCATCTTTTCCTCAAATTCTTTGGCCTTCTTCTTAGCGGCAGCAGCCTCACCACGAGCAGTATTCAAATTTTTCATCAAGGCAAGGTCCCGATCCACCAACTTATTGATCTCCTTGGCATCCTCCTCAGCCTTCTTCTCCTGCTCAGACAATTTAGTCTTCAGAGACTCCTCCCAAGATCTCGAATCCGTCAGATCTTTTTGGGAGTCCCGAAGCTTCACTTCCATAGCGTGATAATTGCCCAAGACAGGCTCCACCTTCTTGGTAATAGCTGCAGCTCGAAGAAGACTGTGGTAGATCTACCTTGCCTTCCCGGAAAGGTCGTCATCATGGAAAAACTCTTCGGTGCCCGGGAGCAACTGGGATTCAATGAAGCCCCTAGCATCGAAATTCTTCTCCATAACCGAGAGCGCCTTCCTGAAATCCCGTTTCCTCTTTTTAGGGTTGCTAACGACTTTTAAGTCATCATCACCAAAACCCAGATCCTCCTCGTCGAAAGGAGCTTCCGTTTCCATACTCCGATTCCCCGAGGTGTTCTCAGAAGGAACCTCAACCTTCTCTAGCTGAACTTGGTCGGCCCCGTCAACCCAACCACTGCCCTCTCCGACATCCCCTGATCCTGACTCGCCGAAGTGGTCACGAAGGAGTCGTCACCACCCTCATCATCCCCTTGGATGAGGTTCATCAGGTCAGCCAAAGTCTTCTTCCCACCAGCCATGGAAACTACAAGCAAAAAGGCAAAGGCGTAAGTAATAGAAGAATAAAATACTAAAAATACAAAAATAAAGAACTTACTAACATACGACCGTCTGGCCTCCCGATTCCCCATAACTATGCGAGGATTAAGATTTTTCTCGCCGAAAATCGCCAACAACATATCGGCAATATTGCGATCTTCTGGACTCAACCAATTATAAGATATTTTTATCAAATAGTCGGATCCCGCCCCGAAGCTCCAGTAGGTCGAGATCCGCCTTTCCCCCTCGGCAGTAAGCCAGAAAGGTTGATGACCTTCAATTGGCCTAACCTTAAAGAAAGTAGACTTGAAGCCATGGAAGGAGTCCTCAAAAAGGCCAAAAATCCTACGGCCTTGTTGGGCCCTAAAGGACATATATCCCTTCTTCGCCTTCCCCTGGCGAGAAGGGTTCGTAAGCAGGAAGAGATAGAGAAAAACGTTCACCAAAGTCGGGAGCTCCAGATATTCGCAAACCATCTCGAAGCATCGGATGGCAGCCCAGCTGTTCGGATGAAGTTGTGACGGAGCAACATCACAATGGTTCAACAAACCCATGACAAAGGGAAAGAAGGGTAAACAAACCCCCAAGGTCGTGAACATGGGTTCATATACCCACAACCAGTTGACAACACAAGTTCTTCTGACATTCACGCTCCCGACCAGCAGGAATGTAAACTTGGTAGAACGCTTCCTCGGGACCACCTCCACATAAGATCCCTGCCTGGCGCAGATCCTGGAGGCCCTCCTTCGTGACCTTGGAAGGGGTATCCTTCACGTCAGAAGAAACCCAGGCGTAATGGTCAACAAAGTCGGCTAGCGGGCGCTGAGCCTGATCCGGAAGAATGAGGCACTCGGCCATACCTACAGCGGGGGTACCACTTAGTAAAGACGGGAGGTCGGAAACCCTCAAAACAGTAAAAGCAAAAACTACAACTCCCCAAATCACCCTCTAGATACCCCTGCACTAACCCAGAATGCAAGTAAAAACCCATGGAAAACCCAGTGGTGCCCCCTTTAGAAGAAAAAGCAACAAGAACAAAACAGAAACCCAGGCATGCATAGAGGGAAGGCACAAAGAGAAATATGCGAAAACTAAAGGGAAGAAGTAATCAAAAGAAAAAACCATAAAAAACGTACCAGAAAGGCAGAGTCCGCAAAAATGGTGAACAGGAACGAAGAATCCAAGAGGAAGAAAGGGCACTGGAAGCAAAAAGAAAACCGATGCAGCAAGAGCAAGAAGCAGAAGCAACAGCAGTGCGAGAGAGCAAGAAGAAGAGGGAGAAGAAAAGTAGAGTTGTGAGGGGGTTACGAAACAAAAATAAGTAAAAAGCGTAACCGCCGAGGAAGAGCGCCAAAAGGCAGGGGCATATTCGCCATTTCACTCTAATTTTGAATCAATGAAATGATGGGCATTTAATGCCTAGCACAAAAGCCAAGAAAGCAGCGTCAGGGTTGAGGTGACCACGCGTGAGAAACACGAAATGCCATCGACAAGCTCCTGAAGAAGAAGAACACATCCCACCTCGGCGAGTAGGACAAACATGCCCAGCCACGAGCTCCAAACCTCAAGGCTGGCGCGCTGGAGGCACTGTTACGGACCACCGAGTCCAGCCCAACTAGCCGCTGGGTCGGGGCACCACCGCCGACCCAGGCGCAAACCTCCTCAACAGAGAGGAGTTCAACGGGTCGGCTCCTAATACCCGACCCAAGGCACGCCCGACCTACCATCCGTACGAACCATGCTATCGTCCGGGTCGGTATCCTCGAGGCAGCGCCCGAAGCCCCGACCCGAAGTCCGGGATGACCTGCCCCTCCAACGTGGATTAGGACAGCTCACAAGCTCCTTAGCCAATGGGCTAGGTCATTGCTAGGCCTGCCCAGCACAGTATATAAGGGGAGAGGACAGCTCTCCCCCCAAGGTACGTCACACTTTTACCTAATTTGGCCATCACTTCGTATGGACTCTGACTTGATCGTCGGAGTGTTCTTGCAGGTGGCCTCCCCCCTTCGTTGCATTACCTCCGGCACTCCCAACTCGCAGTTCACACCCCTTTCAGCCCCAAGTCGACTCAGGGTCTCTACCACTCCTCCCCTCATCAGCATCCGACCCATCGAGCACTCGAGATCTTCAGGTAACGATCATCTTTGTTCCAAATTAAACGTGAGCAATTATGCTCTGAATATTACTATCTCAACACATACCTTAAGCATTGATAATAATTTAAAAGACATATCTTAACAATAAATGAAACGTTCTAAGTCCTTGTCCCTTGCTGCGGCTGCAATCAATCTGGCATCAATCTGCGAGCGCAGCCCGTTCCTCCTATCATCTAGCATAAAATGCATGGAGTACATCTTCAAATAAAAATACAACCATTTTAACTTATCCAAAAAAACGAAGTGTGATATACTCTACTTGCACTAACCTCTCTCATTAACAGTTTCATCAAACTGTTGTACCACGAAATTGTCAATTTCAGTTTGCTTTGTTGGGTCATATAAACTCAAACAAATAAAAAAACACAATTGATGTAGTAGGATAGGATTTAAAATAACATGCTATAACCAAATTTATTGACTACTAAAATATGTTGCCAAGCATTGCAAGTGCTGTTATTTTATTCACATTTTTTTCATCCTAAGCAAGAGTGATAAAATAAAATAATTTAGAAATTGATATATATTAAATAAATAAAATTAGGAAGCCTAAAAAATGTAAACATATACAACAAAAATTTTTTAAGGGTAAAAATAATACCAAGAACAACAAATAAAAAGAGACAAATGCTTATGATGATTGCCTCCTTCTAGATTTCATGTTTTGAACATGATGGATTCCTTCACTCTAATATGCTATGCACACATGATGCAAATAATAAGGCATTTTTTATGTCCTAAAATTTGATGTTTTATTCTTTCTTTTACCTTTTTCCTATGTTTGATCTTCCTAAAAATACAATCTACCCAATTTTATTTTACCAAAATTTCTACAAAATCAGATTTTCAAGCCTTAGTCTTCTTCATTCTTGGGCTTGAAGCCAATCAAACAACAAAATCCACCATCATTTTTCTTTCCTCTGAGCAACTCTGACTGGAATTCAACAGACCAATCAGAGTCATCCTAATAAATATTCAAGTCTCAAATGAGTAAAATTGTGCTAATGGCAAGTAAATCATTAACCATATATGATCCATAAGTTAAAAACTATGTTAATACATTTTTCTTTATCAAAAAGTAATCTATGTATGAAGAAATACTAATCTTAAATAAGAACACCAAATACCTTTTGAGTATTGACTATGATATATTAAGGGAATTGTTTTCCGACATAACAATGAAAAAAATACTATTCAAAAAATCTAATTGTTACCTAATGTCATTGCTATAGCATAAGGCTCCCTTATAGCTAACTTAGAAACAATTCTCAACCCAAACTTCAGCAATCGGATCAGAATAAATAAAATTAGTAAGCCTAAAAAATTTAAACATATAAAAAAAATTAAGGGTAAAAATAACACTAAGAATAACAAATGAAAAGAGACAAATACTTATGATGATTGCCTCCTCCTAAATTTCATGTTCTGAACATAATGGATTCCTTCACTCTAACATGCTCTGCACACATGATGCAAATAATAAGGCATTTTTTATGTCGTAAAATTTGATGTTTTATTCTTTCTTTTACTTTTGTACTATGTTTGATCTTCCTAAAGATACAATCTACCCAATTTTATTTTACTAAAATTTCTATAAAATCAGATTTTCAAGCCAGAGTCCTTTTCATTCTTGGGCTTGAAGCCAACCAAACAACAAAGTCCACCATCATTTTTCTTTCCTCTGAGTAACTCCGACTGGAATTCAACAGACCAATCAGAGTCATCCTAATAAATATTCAAGTCTCAAAAGAGTGAAATTGTGCTAATGGCAAGTAAATCATTAACCATATATGATCCATAAGTTAAAAACTATGTTAATACATTTTCTTCATCAAAAAGTAATCTATGCATGAAAAAATACTAATCTTAAATAAGAATACCAAATACCTTTTGAGTATTGGCTATGATATATTAAATTGTATATTAAGGGAAATTGTTTTTCAACATAACAGTGAAAAAAATACTATTTCGAAGATCTAAATTGTTACCTAATGTCATTGCTATAGCATAAGGCTCCCTTATAGCTAACTTAGAAACAATTCCCAGCCCATACCTCACCAATCGGATCAGAATATATATGAAATACTAAATTCAACTTCATTGAGTATTTATGACTATAAATCACAAAATACAAAGGGAAGAATGTGAAAATCAATAAATTATGCAATTTATGGTAGGTTGGTAAGTCTAAAAAAATGGAAAGCATGAAGCAAAAAGTTGCCTAATCACCAAAATAAAACTATATAATTGAGCATTACTTAAAAAAGTATTCAAAATGCATAAAACTAACCGGAAATTTTCTTTAGGTTTATTCTAGAAACTACAATAATTTCAAACTTACCAATTTTATACCAAATGTTTAAAAACCAATAAATAATCTAGACCTAGAGTTCAAGCATCCAATACCTTATCTATAGAATCTTTATTTTCTTCTTTGTTAGGGTGCAAATAGAACATCCTCTTGTAGTCTTGCTATCTTTCTCCTTTTCTTGTTGCACTTGTGAAACCCAAGCAACTATGGAGAGTGTATTACTTGTATCTAAATATACCTGTATATAATTGCTTTCGTTTTGCATTTCTCACAGACTCATCATAGAATGTTGCCTCCTCGTCATATCTGTCGAAATCATATGTTTTTCACATATGAAAAAGAAAGATTGAAACTTTGTAAGGTGATTAATTTGTCCAAAATATTTAAGGTTTAATGACTACATAAGTCCTCTACTTCCAAGTGAAATGTATGTAAAACTATCAATCAATCTGAATGTATATAAAAAAATAAATTTCAATGTTTATCTTTAGAAATTCCAATTCTACTAAATCTAAATAAATACATAGAAAAATTCACAGAATAATAACAAAAAAGTGAGAAATTGAGAAGATAAAACTGACCGTCTTCAATGACCTTGACCGATGAAGAACTTCTCAAAGCTCGACCAACAGCAACAACAGCGATGCCAGAGAGGCCAATGCATGTTCAACTAAGTCACCCAATACACTATCATTAACTTTAAATGATATTAGAAGCACAAACTCCACTTCCTGATTGAAATCCTGTTCACAACATTAATTTAAACCGCCCTAAAAAAGTTATTGCATTAAAATATAGAGATAGGGCGTAGTGAAAAAAGGAGGGAAAAAAGAAGTTGATTAATCTAAACTCCAAATTACATAGAACCGAAATCAGGAGTGAAATTATGTCAAAGCTCACCACTGATCGCAAGATCTCAGATCTCTCTATTCTTTTCACTGGTGTCGTCAACTTGATGCTAGCTGCTCATTCTTCGCTGATGGCAGAAACAGCACTCACTATTGCCGCTGTTCTTTCTCCTTACCGCTGCATCATTAGCCACCATCACCTCTAACTTATTGTTCTTTATCTCTGCTGCTCTCCGAAAAAAGATTTGGAGCCTCTGACAACATAACCACTCTATCTTCTCTGCCACTTGAGAATGAATCAAGAAAGAAAGCAAGAGAGATATTTAAACGATAGATTTGAAATTCAAAATTTAGTTTGAAAATTTCCGCTCAATAATTTTAGCTGAACACTTTAGTATTGAAGTTGGACAGTTGTCACACAGTTGAATTGAACACTTGTCATGTATTTAGTTTGGACATTTGTTGAAATGAGTTCAAGTACTCTTTTTTTTTTAGGAGAATGTGAGTGGAATCTTTTGAACACTCTAAATGGAGAAAAACAATGCTTAAACTACTTCAATTTTGGTAATGTATCTCTTGAAAGATAAAAAAAATGGTATCCAAAGTGCAACAAAAGTAAGATAATAAAATTAAATACAACATTTAAAAAGAAGGGTGTCAAGAGCAACATAAAAGATAATGTTTCAGTGTTTTGTACATTCTTAAGCAGTAAAGTAATGTTTATATTAATATTTTTGAAAAGTTGAAATATACATAAGAACCACTCCATGGATGAGTTGGCACTTCAGCTGCTTGAGCAATCGATGATAAACCAATTTTATCTCTTGCCTTAGAATATAGTTATAGGAAAAGGGACTCTCTTACTACACTAATTCAAAACCAGCATGCTGTGTTAAGCATAGAAAAGGGACTCCGTTACCCACACTAATTCAAAATCAACTTGACAATGATTTCTAAATGGTAATTTTCTATTTACAATGACATACTAATGAAAAAAAAAACGGTTTACTTATTATCAGCATAGATTTTGAAAGTGAAAAAAAAACCAAATAAATAAATAAGCAAAAAAGAGAGTTAACAATACAAAAACAAATTTGAATCAAGCATGGGCAAAGGTCAACAATAGTGAAGAATAACAGTATCATAACACACATAACTTCAACACAAAAAATGTGAATTTATTTACATCAAAATTAGCAGTTTGCAACAAAAACTTAATGCTTCAAAAGACAGTAAAATTTGAAAAGAAAAGTTTCCAACTTCTAATACAAAGATAGAAGGAAAGGATATATTGTGTAGTTAAAATAACATGCTAAACTTAACTGTTACATTTGATGGTATCCGAATCTAGATGCAGCAACATTGAATCACCAAATCAAAGAAAATTAAAACCATTCAGCATTTGTTTATATTTAATCATTAAGAAAATATAAATAAATTTCTACTTAAAAAAATGACCTCTACAATATCGTCGAGGGCAGGATCTCAGAGCTCTCGTTCTCTTCACTAGTGTCAACAACTTACTTCTAGCTACTCCTTCTTCACTGTTGGCAGCAACACCACTCACCGATGCTGTTGTTCTTTCCCCTTGCTGCTGCATCAACAGCAATCATCACTTTTGGATTGTTATTCTTCATCTCTGCTGCTTGACGATGATGAGCCCAATCGCTGATTGCTTCTCCGGTGACAGCCATAAGCCACGATAGCCATCCTTGCTAAGTAACTGCAAATGGATCGAGGTTCAATTTTTTCAAATAGATGAAAAGTCTCTAATGGCGGTTCCTCTGTTTGCATCGCGAGCAAGTTTTTGCGTTTACTCTAGTGACAGTGCTGAGTTTCGGTACCGACAGGCAAAGAGAACTATGGAGAGAGATCTGAGCTTTTAAATTTTGAAATGCAGTGGCTTATGAAAAAAGTTACCGCTAAATGTACAGTTTAGAGTTTTATCATTCTAGTTATATATACAACACAGTTTAAATTTGATATTTAAATAATCAGTATTTACTTTGATATCCTTACCCTTTACGGTGCCATGTGTCGTTCAGACAGGTTAGACACTTGTCGAGTAAAGAACCTAGCACTAGTTACTTATTATATATTAATTAATAGATAGATTAGATATTTAAATAATTTCACATTTTTTATTTTAAGTGAAAGTTTAAATTCAAAATAAATGTTTTATTTAAAAAAAATGCACAGATAAATTATAAGAACCGGAGTTTTTACGTAAAACCGGTTTAATAAAATAATAATTTAACTGCCCAAAACAGGTTCAAAAATATAGAAATATTATTTTGAAAATAAAAAGGTGAAAATAAAAATGTGTACCGGTGCTCAAGCCGGCAGTACTAGCTCTAATCTGTCCGGTACCGTATTTTAATAAAATATAAGATTTCGAAAATTTAATTTATTGTTTTGAAAGGACAAAAATAATTTAGAATTGAAAACCGGGTGCTAATCTTAAACGTTTTGACCCAAAGTGGGCCAAACGGACCTAAAATGATAACGAATTGGACCGGGCCAAACCGAGCCCAAAGCCCAAAATATATAAATCTATTAATGAGCCAAATAAGCTCATTCTCACCCACAAAGAAGTAAGGCACGCTGGTTTGAGAAGAGAGGGAGAAGAAGGGTTGGCACTATTCACCTCCATCTTCCTCAAGCCATATCTTGAGCTACGGAGATCTGATTGACGAGCCGTTTATAGCCACGCGAAGCTCTTGTTGAGCTCTTCGATTCTAGCTAGGCATTGTTAGTAAGACATCAAAACTCCAGCTCCATTTTCCTTCCCTAGCTCTTGTGTATTTTTTGTTCTTGTTATTGAGTAGATTTTTGTGTTTTGTTTGTTTAGGGGGATCTAGCATTGGAATATTATTGGGTTTTATCCCTAACCTCGTTGAGTAAGGTAAGGTTTCACTAAACCCTTGTGTTTAGTTGTTTTGTGTATCTTAGGTTTTGATTTTGATATATATATATATATATATATATATATATATATATATATATATATATATATATATATATATCACACTGCACCAAGATTGGAATCCAACAAGCTTTCAACTCACCAACAAGCCACCAAAGCTCAAACTAACATCATATATATATATATATATATATATGATGTTAGTTTGAGCTTTGGTGGCTTGTTGGTGAGTTGAAAGCTTGTTGGATTCCAATCTTGGTGCAGTGTGCATTTTGGGGATCGGCCAAGGTATGATTTCGGTCTCCTCTATGTAATATGTAATATCTCTGGACAATTAGGCTAGTGGACCATAGGATAGGATTGGAATTGGATATTGATGATTATGATGTATGATGACTTTGAGTTTATGTAGCATGATGATGGACTATTGATGTTGTGTTAAGGTTGGTGGAATATTGATGCTGTGTTAAAGTTTGTGTTGGGTGACTATTATGATAATGATGGGTGGTAAGTGATAGATCTACGTATGAGAAATTATTGATGTGTAATGTTCTTGTGTAATGTTTGGGAGTTTAATGATTTGATTGATGAATTTGGTATAGAAATAACGAAAATGTGAGTTTTAGGTTATGGAATGAATTGGAGGATATGTGAATCTGATCTAGGTACATTAGGATTGTTTTGAATATGGAATAAGTAATTTTGAATTGAGAGTTAGTTAAAATTGAGGCTTAGAGATTTTTGGTAAAAATGGATTTTTAGTGAACTTTGACAGATCATAGCTTGGGCTACGGTTTTTGAAATTGAATGATTTTTGTATCAAATTAAAAACAATTTAAAGAGATTTAAAATGGTATAGATTTTGTAGAAATTGGAATTTTGTAGAGAAATATATGATTGTCAGAAGTTGGTGTCAGAAATCTTAATTCTGTGATGTTGCAAAATTTGTGATTTCTGGTTTGTGTGCACACGCACACTGCTGTGTGCATGCTCTGAACTGTGGCTACGCTTTGACTTGTGCGTACGCAGAGTCTTGTGCGGACACACACCTTGTGAATTTTTAAAACCGTGCGCACGCACACGTAGGGAGATGCCCACTGTTTGGGGCGCTAGCACACTCTGGTGCGCACGCTCACCTAGGCATGGCAAAAATCCCCGGCGGGGTGGGTACCCGTGGGGATTTACCCACCGTAGAGCAGATATGGGGGTGATTTTCACCCGCGGGGACGGGGGACGGGGCCCCGTATAATAAACGGGACAGGGCCGGGGGTAGAGGTCCCCACCCCCTAGGGACCCGTTAAATCTCCGTTTGTATGAAAAGACGAAAATATCCCTGATATATATATATATATATATATATATATATATATATATATAACATGTAACCTAACCCTAGCTGCCGCATTCACAAATCACACATGCTTCCCTAATCCCTATCACTGCTTCAGAGAGTGAGAGCTCCTCTTCTCTGCCTCTCCACTCCTCCTTAAGCACTCAGCCCATGACCCCCTCCTGTCTCTTTCCTACCGACCGCTGCCTTCCACCCTCTGGATCCCTCAGCGCCGCAGTCAAGTCTCCTCTCTTGTCCACTCTTCCTCAAAGTTCAAACCCCCAGACCCCTGCAGTTCAAGTCTCCGCTGACAGACCTCCCACCCACTATGTCCTCAACATTGCTTCCCACCCCAGACCCCCTGAGTAGCTCGGTCGCACACTGCAGGTGTCGAGCTCACCGTCGCGGGCTCACGGCAACGTCGTCTTCTCCTGGTTGCGGTAGACTCGTCGCCAGTCGTCATCGCTGGTCTTCCCCTTTTCTCCGTCGAGTAAGTTAGCCTGTGGTTTCTGATTAGGTTAATTGGATTTCTTAATTTCTGATTAGGTTAATGAATTTCTAAAGTTCTGATTAGGTTAATGAATTTCTGAATTTCTGATTAGATTAATGAATTTCTGAGTTTTGAATTTCTGAATTTCTGAGTTTTGAATTTCTGAATTTTTTATTAGGTTAATGAATTTCTGAGTTTTGAATTTCTGAATATCTGATTAGGTTAAAGAATTTATGAATTTATGATTAGGTTAAAGAATTTATGGTTTTTAATTTATATTTTTGAGTTAGATTGATATGATTTTGATTTCTGATTCTGATTTATATTTCTGAGTTATTATTGAGTTAATATGAAGTTAGGTTAATGAGATTCTGATTCATGATTTATATTTTAGATTAATGCGATTCTGATTCATGATTTATATTTAATGATTTATAGAATGTCTTCTTCAGATGCATTGAGTAATACTCTTGAGAAAAGTACTCCATCAGAAGAACCTGTAGGCACTAATATTCAAACTACACAAGAGGCTCCTCAATCTTAACCTTAAGAACCCCCAACGGATACCGCAACTACTCATGAAGGAACGACAAACTCTACAAGTGGTGTTCGAAAGAGGAAGTTAACCTCTGAAGTGTGGAATCACTTCAAGATTGTGGAAATCAAGGGAAAATTAAAGGCTGAATGCAATTATTGCAAATTGAAGCTACTTAGTGACCTAAAAAAAGGAACTTCGCACTTACGTGATCACTTTAAAAATTGCAAGCTCCGCACCACTAGAGATATAAGACAATGTATGATGAAGACAACTCCAACAACTAGTGGGAAAACAGTTGTGGTTGGTGCATATAGGTTTGACCAAGAAAATGCAAGGAAAGAGTTATCAGTTATTGTTTGTTTGCATGAGTATCCATTATCTATTGTGGATCACATTGGCTTTAGGAGATTTTGCAATGCTCTACAACCTCTGTTTAAGGTGATTACTCGCAACACTTTGAAAAGTGATATCTTGAAGATCTACAATGATGAGAGGACGAAGACAATGAATATTCTTGAGAGGAATAAAAGTTGAGTTGCAATTGCCACTGATATGTGGACAGCAAGTAACTAAAACAAAGGTTATATGGCTATCACATCCCATTATATTGATGATGCTTGGAAATTGCAAAGTCGTCTAGTGAGGTAACAACATAAAATATTTAGTTTTGTTATAACTTAATCTGTGAAATATGTATAACTGTAATACTTCTAATATTCTTTTAATACTAAATTGTCAATGTAGATTTATATATGTGCCTGCTCCTCACACGGCTGATGTACTTTTGGAGGTACTTGTGGATTGTTTGATGGATTAGAATCTTGATAGAAAGGTATCCACCTTGACTGTTGATAATTGCAGTACTAATGATGTTATGATTGATAATATTTTGACTAAAATGTCATCTAGAAACTTCATATTGGGTGGTAAATTGTTTCACATGCGATGTTGTGCGCATATATTAAATTTGATTATTAAGGATGGGTTACAACTTATTTCACATGCTATAGAAAGAGTGAGGGATAGTGTTCATTATTGGACAGCAACACCTAAGAGAGAAGAAAAGTTTAAGGAAACATGTGCTCAACTTAAAATACTCTACACAAAAATCTCTGTCTTGATTGCAAAACTAGGTGGAATTCAACCTTTTTGTTGCTTGAAGTTGCAATAATGTATAGAGATATTTTTGAAAGATTGTCAATGCGTGAGAGTCAATATAAATCTTTGCTTAGTAATAAGGATTGGGAGATGGCAGATGAGATTTTTCAAAGGTTGAGGGTGTTTTATGATGTGACTGAGTTGTTTTCTGGAACAAGTTATCCTACTTCAAATCATTATTTTCCTAAATTTTGTGTGATTAAGTTGGCTTTGATGGAGTAGCAACATTGTGGAAATGAGTTAATTGAACCGATGGCTACTAGCATGATAGCTAAGTTTGAAAAGTATCGAGGTGTGATTAATACTGTTATGGCAACTAAAAGTCTCTCGAATCCTAGGTACAAGATGTATTTATTAAATTTCTTTTTTCGTAAAGTACATGGTGAGACAGAGGCATATGTTGTAATTGGTCAAGTGAAAAAGTTAGTACAACATTTGGTTTAGAATATGCAACCAAGGAAAGAGAGAGAGACCAAGCTGCTCAGTTGAATATGCTGCCGCCACCACCAATTCTTCAGGTTCAAGGGGAAGAAGTTTAGTCACAAATCTTGGCAAGCTAACTTCGCTACCCATGTAAGTGAGGAATCTTCATTTATTGATACAAAAAGCGAGTTGGATTATTATCTTGAAGAAAGACCGGTGCCACAAACTGAAGATGACTTTGATATCTTAAATTGGCGAAAATCGAATGGCGCAAATTTTTCTACTTTGCAAGCGATTGCTAGGGATTTTTTGACGATTCCCATATCTACAGTTGCCTCTGAGTCTTCATTTAGTACTGGTGGTCAATTTGTTACACCACATCGTAGTAGGTTGTGTCCAGATACGTTAGAGGCTTTAATGTGTAATCAAGATTGGCTTTGGAATGAGCTTGGAACGGCATCTAATATAGGGTTTGAGTGCTACACAATTAATAGCATTGAAGCAGATGTTGATGTAAGGAAATTACTACAATACTATTTTTTCCATATTATTAACTTATTCTTAAGAAAAGTTTACGATTTTAACTCTTAATTGTATTCTTCTTTTTGATGTAGGATTCAAACAAATCGGAATCTACCATCACTACCATTACATCATGAAAAAGCCTTGAGGATTCTACAATGTGATGAATTATACTTTGTAGTTTTTGGATATGTTTGATACTTTGGTTGTCTTATGAATATGTTTGATATTGTTTGTTACTGTTAATGTCTTTGGAGACTATGAACATACTAATGTCTTTGTTGTTATTAATGTTGTTAATGTCTTTGGAGAAAAAAAACATGTTGTTAATGTCTTTCTTGTTGTTAATACTTTAGAGACAAGCAACCTGATGATTGAAATGGTTTTTTTATTTTTTTTCCAATTTTATTAAATTTGTTTAATTTTCTAAAAATCTGCGGATATCCATGGAGTCCTCGACCCGGGGCGGAGACGGGGACTGGATATGGAGGCGGGGGGGCGGGGAGTGGGGATGTGGGTACCCGTTGCCATTCTATGCTCACCTTATGAATTTTGCAAGCACAACCCCGTGCATAGCACACGCTGCAAGGTGCATTCTATTGAGGGCAGTCGATGTATCTGTGCGTGTACGCAGAATGGAAATTTTCCCTTTCTGTGCATACGCACACCCCTATGCGTACGCACACGTCTTGAAAATTCTCCTGAGCGTGCGTACGCACAACCCTATGCGTATGCACACTGCCCTGTCTTTCAAAGAAAACCTTGTTTTTGACTGTTCTACCTTCCCGACAAGCTTGTAAACATCCGTAACGCTTGTTAAAGATCCCTTAACTTGTTTTTAGGCTTTGAAATATAGAAAATAACATAAGTGAGGTTAACTAGATATCTTTTGGTAATAAGTTTGAAGATGGAGGTTTTGGTTGCTGGTGTACGTGGGGATGAACTAAATGGGTATCTGATGGCGTTCTATATTGATGATGAACTTGTGATATTAAGGATGGATGATGAGTTTAAGATTTGGAAATGAATGATGATGGTTAATGGAATGAGTATGAGCGGAAGTGTGCTATGAGCAGTGGCCTCTGAGATTGAATATGTGATTACGATATACATTGTTATCCATCGTAGGATCTGTGGCAGTTTCCCGCCAACATTCGGATGTGAGGGTTGAAGCTGGGCTTCTCACTCATATTTATCGCTCCAGAGGAAGGTAGTAGGGTACTCTCCCCCGGAATGTTTCCCTCTGAAAGGAGAAGGAGGTATGGCACTCATCTGTCAAAATTATTCCTCCTGAGCATGTGTTTTTTCTCTGGTTGCAAGGTGGTAGGGTACTATCCCTCAGAATCATGCGATATTCAGAGGAAGGTGGTAGGGCACTCATCCCTCGAAATTATTCCTCCTGACTATACGCAATAGAGAGACTAATCTGGGAGTTGTCGACCGGATTTTCTGTCTGGTTTGGCACGATAACCGACATGTGATATCATAGCAAATAGGACAGGCATTCATCATATGTATATTCTATATGCTTGCTTGCTTTGATTACCTGATTTTGCCTAATTGTATAATATGCTTTCTTGCTTCTTGAATTACTTGTTATATATGAATACTACCTGTGTTTTCCTTGCTTGCATTATCTGTGTTTGTCTGGTGCTGAGGAGGTTAGGTAGGCGGTGGTGATGGGATTGCACGGAGGGTAGGTTGGCGAAGGCTGTGGGATACAGCGGTGTGACTAGTTTTAGTTAGAAATCCCCTAAGTTTAGATACCCTGTTTATGGTTTAAGTTATTTATTTCATTAAGCTTGAATATCTGTTTGGTACGAAGCTCTAGGATTGCCTCTGGCATCCCGGGGTCTTACATCTTACATTACTGGGTACTGTTACTTTTCCGAGGGTTACCTAAAACTGTAGACCGATCTCGGACGAGATCTTCTGTACTGGTCGGAGGTGACGTGTCTGGCTGGCTAGTGGCGGCTGGAGCTGTTGTATCTGACTTGTTGGACTGGCTGCACTTCTGATCCTTGGTCACCGGAGGGTGGGGGGTACCTGCAAGAGACTCCGATGCTTAAGTTAGCACGGGTATTAAGCAGGTTTATTGTAGAATCAGAGTATGAGTTATACCTGGGTGCTCCAGTGTATTTATAGTGGTTGTAGAGTGACCTTTCTAGATAAGATAAGTTAGTTATCTTATCTTATCTTTATCTTTGAGTTCAGGTCAGCTTATCTTCAAGGAAACCGACCTTATCTCTATAGGCTTGGACGGCCTGTGGATTTGGGTCGTGTTCCTCTATTTGGGCCCTTTATTGGGCTTTCCTGTCGATTTGGCCGACCTCTTTGAGAAGAGATCGGATAGCCTGACCTAAAGAGGTCGGTCGCTTTGTCACTGAACATCTCGGGTCGGATAGCTCGGCCCAGGGTGTGAACAGTGCCCCTGCTCGAGCTCGGTCTTCTGCTTTGAGGTCGAGTCCTTGACTTTGATCTTTCTCTAGTGCAGCCAAACTCGAGCATTTTGTCGATTCCTTTCTTTGTAGAACCTTTTTGAATGTGGAACGCTTTCCTCTAAGAGCCCGCGTTTTTATATCAGCGCTTTGGCTTTGGGAATATGCGAAGCTTTAAATACCTTCATTAATTGGTTTTGATTGCCCGTTTCTTTGGCTTTTATTTTCGAAATTCACGATCAAAAAACGGTTTCTCTTCTTCGTCTTTCTTTGTAACTTCTCCCTTCACTCTCTCACTTTCTGTTTTCGCCTGCATTTTGCCTCAGCATCATTTTGGCAATTCTCTGGGTGATTCCATCTTTTCATCTTCAATCTCCTTTGAAGCTTCTTTCTCTGTTCAGGTTGGTTTTTCTTCCTTTCTTACGTCATTTTCCTGTCTGGTTTTGAGAAAGTTTTGATTTTGTTTGGAGAAAGTTTGGATCTTTCTGCTTTTGCTGTGCCTGATTGCTGTTGTAATGTGTGTTCTGGGTGTTTCTTTGCCCTTTTGCATGAACCTTTTCGTCTTTCCTATTGCTTGATGTTCTTAAGGCTTTTGCATATTATCACCGTTTCTGTTTGTGCCTTTGATGATGATTTTGTTTGATTCTGAAAAAAGGTTGTGCCTTTGACGATTTCCGCTTGGCGTGTTTGATGTTGTCGATGCTTTTTGCTGATAGACTGTAAAAAGATAGTGGCTTTGATGACTTTTTATGTTTTGACTTTCTGAAATGTTTGTGATTTGACTTTTCTTGTTTGAGAGATGGACGTAAACTGTAGATTTTTCCTGAATCCTTGCTTTGTTATTGCCTCCAAAGGATGCCCCAGGGCTTTGGTTTGAGTCTTGGGGTTTTCCTTTTCTGTTTGTTCTTCTGTATCATATTACTCGAGTTGTTTTGCCCCTCGTCCAAGATGTTTTTTAGTAATCCAATCTTCTTTTCTTATTGTAGGATTAGTTGGCCTCATGTCTTCTCGTCATAATATTGTAGAGATGTCTTCTAAAGTTCCCGAGGGGATGTCCGATTGGCTGGACTCCCTTGTCTTAATGTGTGTCTCTGTTGTGGATGCTGAGTTTTGTGTAGAGCTGAGGAAACGTCATAGGGTTTGTGGTGGTGGTGCCCGAGAGAGAGATTATGAGCTTGTGGCACCCGATTCTAACGAGAGGGTTTGCTTTCCTACTTCTGTCGAGGGGGAGCGTCCCTTTTTCTACGCCTATGAATATTTCTTCAACCAGTTGGACATTACCTTTCCTTTTACTGCTTTCAAGACCGACTTGTTATGGTCGTGTAATATTGCCCCATCCCAGCTTCATCCGAATTCCTGGGGTTTTATCAAGATTTTTCAGCTGCTTTGCCAAGAGTTAGGCATAACACCTTCTCAGACTCTTTTCCTCTATCTTTTTGTTTCTGCCAAGCCCGGAGGGTCTTCCAAAAAGAAAGCTTCCTAGGTTTCTTTTAGGTTGGCCCAGGGGCATAAAGTTTTTGCCATGTACGATGAGTCTTTTAAAGATTTTAAGAATTATTTCTTCCGAGTCCGTGCTGTTAAGGGGGCCCGCCCCTTTTTTCTTGATGAAAATGATGAGCCTGCCTTTCCTCTAGAATGGCAAAAGAATGTGAGAGTGTCTCGCTATACATGGGAGATGCTTGACGAGGTTGAGCGGGCTTTTGTAATTGTTCTTGAAGATTTATGGGGGGAACCACCCCATCTTGATACGAAAAGATTTTTGAGTGATCCATCTTTGATTCGAACTGCTTTGGGTACTGTCTGACTTGTTTCTATACTTGCTTTTTAGTTTTGCTTCTTCTTTTTATGATTGTAACCCATTGCTGTGGTCGATTCTGTATTTTCAGAGATGTCGAAAAACAACGATTCCATGAAGACCTACAAGAAAGCAAAGAAGGCTGCAGCTACTCAAAATATCTCGGCCAAGGTGACGGGAGAGGGATCTTCCCAAGTTCCTGTGAAGCCGCCCGTGCCGAGTTCTCCTGGCCCGAGGAGGGTAATTCCCACTCCTAGGGTTCGCCTGGCCGAGCCTCTGCAGTCTTCCGCTGCTACTTCTGGTGCTCCTCCTAACAAGAAACAAAAAACAATTGAGCCTTTCAACCTTGATACCCCTGATTTTGACGCGGTCGAGTTCGTAGATCAGTAGATCGGTCCATACGGTGTCCTCCCTATGGATGATGTATCACTTCTTCATCATTTGGACTTTATAACTTGGAGTAGTGTAAAAATGGCATATATGGGAGCTGCCTTGTACCAAACGGCTCAAAATCTTCCTCTCCATGCCACCAAAGCCTTCATGGAGGAGGCAAAACAGGAATTCGACCGGATGAAGGGCTTGAAAGAGGAGCTTGAGGTGAAAGTAGCCAAACTGGAGAAGGATCTGGAGAACGAAAAGGCTAGCTCTCTTGCCCTGGCGGCTTCTGCGAGATTGGCCGAGGACACTGCGTTGAGGCATAAAGATAGTTATGTCACATCTTATCGGGAGGTGATACGTCTAAGGGAGGAGTTGGATTCTGCCCGAGTTGACTATTCCGAGCTCCAAGGTCACCTTGTCGGCAGCGTAAACACTGCTTATGATAATTTGAAGGAGCAGGTTCAAGTTCTCGCTCCTGAGGTTGATCTTAGTCTTTTTAGCTTGGACAACATTGTGAGGGATGGTAAGATTGTCCCCGACGACCAAGATGATGATGATGTCGAACCTCCCTCTGCGCCTGCTGCTAAAGTGTCGACCTCTATAGTTCCTCCTGTTGGGATTTCTCGTCTAGAATTAGATCCTAATTGTCAAATTCTGAATAGGGACGACGGTACGGTGGATGCAGTGCCTCTCCAAGCTTGCCCTCCTTCACCCCAGACTGATGCTACCGAGAAGGCTCCCAATCTCAGTTGATTTTTCTTGGATGTTTGTGTAGATAGCCCGACTTGTGGGCTTTTTAAACTCTTTATTCTGTAATTTGAATATTTTGCTGACTGTTGATACTCCTTCTGGTTGTTTGTTTAGCAACTTTTTATTTTGAAAAAACAACAAGTAGCTTTCAAGCTTTGGGCCTGATCCTGAAGCTTGTTTATAATATTGTATTTTATATCATGCTTGTTTGCACTTGTCTTGGCACCTTTCTGGGTTTTGAGAATGCTGAAACCTTGCTGCTCGGCCTCTTTGGATTGCTTTGTACTTATTGCTTGTAGCTTGGATCCTTTGTGGATGTGTGGATCCAACTCGTGTTTCGGTTTTCTGGCTCTTACTTGTATTTATTTCTGGCCATCCATAACCGATTTCTTTACGCTGGTCCTCTTTCCAGTTATTTTTGTAGTCCTCTTTTTTGGACCTTTGTCAGGTCTCTTTCAAGGACTACTTTTATAACTTGTCTGTTGTAGGAGACCGACTTCTTTGCGTCGTCCTTTTCTAAGTTATTTTTGTAATCCTCTTTTTTGGACCTTTGTCAGGTCTCTTTCAGGGATTACTTTTATAACTTGTTTGTTGTAGGAGACCGACTTCTTTATGTCGATCTCTTCTAAGTTATTTTGTAATCCTCTTTCTTGGACCTTTGTCAGGTCTCTTTCAGGGATTACTTTTATAACTTGTCCGTTGTAGGAGACTGACTTCTTTATGTCGATCTCTTCTAAGTTATTTTGTAATCCTCTTTCTTGGACCTTTGTCAGGTCTCTTTTAGGGATTACTTTTATAACTTGTCCGTTGTAGGAGACCGACTTCTTTATGTCGATCTCTTCTAAGTTATTTTGTAATCCTCTTTCTTGGACCTTTGTCAAGTCTCTTTCAGGGATTACTTTTATAACTTGTTTTTCGTAGGAGACCGACTTCGTCATGTCGATCTCTTCTAAGTTATAGCAATTCCTCTTTTATAGGGTTGGCCAGACCTCTTTCCAGGGATTTGCTGATAACTTGGGTTGACTTCGTCCGAGTTTTTAACGTCGGCCAGCCTTTAAGTTATTATTTAGCAATCCATAAGACCTCGTCAGGTTCTTTTTCCGGATCACTTTTGATAACTTCTTGCATTATTCTGTGTTCATCTTGCCGATTTGTAGAAGGTGGTTTCTATCTTTGTTTGGTCGACCTTTAGATGAATCGCGTTTTCATCTCTATTGGTCTTTATCGTGATCGTGCAGTGAATCTGTTTTTTCACTTTTCTGCCGATCTGTTGCTTTATAATCGAACGATGAATGCTTCATATTAATGCGTCTTAAAAATTTGTAGAATATCTAAAATATGTTTTATTTAAAAGAAAGTGCAAATATATACATGTGGGAGTTTTTTCATCCCTTTAAGTTGGATAATTTCTGAATCTCAACTTGGTGCCTCATTAAAAAACCTTTTCAGGAAAAATAGTGCATCCTATGATCAGATCTTTTACCTTTTCTAGCTATAGTACCTTCTTAGGTTGCAGGCGTGCCATGATCTGGGAAGCTCTCGTCCCTCGAGTTCGGACAGTTTGTAGTAGCCCTTCCCAAGTACTTCTATGACTCGGTAGGGTCCTTTCCATTTTGCTGCCAGCTTTCCTTCTCCGGGTCGAGTTGTTCCAATATCATTTCGGATTAGGATGAGATCATTCTCAGCGAAACCTCTCGGCACTACCTTTTGATTATATCTGGAAGCCATTCGTCGTTTTAGTGCTTCTTCCCTAATCCGAGCTTTTTCTTGGATTTCAGGAAGTAGGTCGAGCTCTTCCCTTTGAAGTTGGGAGTTGGCTTCCTCATTGTAATGAACCACTCTAGGCGACCTTTCCTCGACCTCTACTGGGATCATTGCCTCTACTCCCTATGCTAGTCGAAATGGTGATTCGTTTGTGGTGGAATGTGGCGTTGTTCGATATGCCCATAGGACTTGTAGAAGTTCTTCGGCCCAGGCTCCCTTTGCATCTTGCAGTCTCCGTTTCAGCCCAGCCAATATGACTTTGTTGGCCGCTTCGGCTTGTCTATTGGCTTGGGATGTTCAACGGAGGTGAACTGGTGTTTTATGTTTAAGTCGGCTTCTAACTTTCTGAAGCCCGCGTCTGTGAATTGGGTGCCATTGTCTGTAGTGATGGAGTATGGAACCCCAAACCTTGTGACAATATTCCTATATAGGAATTTCCGGCTCCTTTGAGCAGTGGTGTTGGCTAGGGACTCTGCCTCGATCTACTTTGTGAAATAGTCTACCCCGACTATGAGGAATTTAACTTGTCCCGATCCCTGGGAAAGGGTCCGAGAATATCGAGTCCCCATTTTGCAAATGGCCAAGGCGATGTTACGCTGATGAGATCTTCTGGCGGGGCGATGTGAAAGTTGGCATGTTTCTGGCATGGTGGGCATGTCCTTACAAACTCTGTAGCTTCTTTTTGTAGATTGGCCAATAAAATCCCGCCCGGAGTACTTTTTTGGTGAGAGCTTGTGCTCCGAGATGATTACCACAAATGCCACTGTGTACTTCCTCTAAAACTTCCCTTGTGTTGGAGGTCGGCACACATTTTAGTAGTGGTATTGAAATCCCTCTTTTATATAGGGTGTTATTTATGATGGTGTAGTACTGAGCCTCCCGTTTTAACCTCTTTGCCTCCTTCTCATTTGTGGAGAGTGTTTCTGTTTTGAGGTAATTAATTATGGGGGTCATCCATCCTTGATCCTGACTTGTTATAGCTAGGACTTTTTCCTCTTTCGAGATTGATGGATTCTGCAGCATTTCCTGGATGAGGCTTCTATTGTTGCCCCCTGGTTTGGTGCTGGCTAGTTTTGAGAGTGCATCAGCTCGGGCATTTTGTTCGCGGGGTATGTGGCAGATCTTATATTCCCCGAGTTGTCCGAGCTGTTCCTTGGTTTTATCCAAATACTTTTTCATGGTGGGATCTTTGGCTTGGTAGCTCCCTGTTATTTGTGAGGTGACTACTTGTGAATCGCTGAAGATGTTGAGTTTTTGAGCTCCAACCTCCTTAGCCAGCTTCAAACCAGCTAGTAACGCTTCATATTCCACCTGGTTGTTTGAGGCCGGGAACCCAAATTTGAGGGAAATCTCAACTTGGGTTCCTTGGTTGCTTTCTATTATCACACCTGCATCGCTTCCAGTCTTATTTGAGGACCCGTCCACGTAGAGATTCCATTCTGTGGGGGTTTCCAGGGTATCTGTGAATTCTGAAATGAAGTCGGCCAAGTATTGTGATTTGATGGCTGTCCGAGCTTCATATTGGAGGTCGAACTCGGATAACTCGACTGCCCATTGTAAAATTCTGCCTGCTAGATCTGTTTTCTGCAGTATCCCTTTTATGGGTTGGTCGGTCCGAACCTTAATGGTGTGAGCCTGGAAGTACGGGCGAAGTCGTCGAGATGTCAGTATGAGAGTGTAGGCGAACTTTTCTATTTTTTGGTAGTTCAGCTCGGATCCCTGCAGTGCTTTACTAATGAAGTATACATGTTGTTGCCCTTTGTCGTTCTCTCAAACTAGTGCTGAGGCTACTGCCTGACTTCCTACTGCAAGGTATAATACGAGTGGTTCTTCCTCTCGTGGTCGAGTTAGGATAGGTGGTCGTCCCAGGAAATTTTTGAAATCCTGGAAGGCTTGCTCGCATTCCATTGTCCATTCGAACTTTTTTCCTTTCCTTAAAGTGGCATAGAAGGGGAGAGATCTTATCGCTGATCCCGCTAAGAATCTGGATAAGGCTGCTAATCTCCCGTTGAGTTGTTGTACCTCTCTGACACAAGTCGGGCTCTTCATGTTGAGTATAGCCTGACATTTGTCTGGATTTGCTTCAATTCCTCTTTGTGTGAGCATGAAACCTAAGAATTTTTCCGCTTCTACTGCAAAGGTGTATTTTACGGGATTGAGTCACATGTCATGCTTCCTTATAGTGTCGAACACTTGAGCCAGGCCGGACAGTAATGTCTCTTTGCTTTGTTTCTTTATTAACATGTCGTCCACGTAGACTTCCATGATTTTTCCGATATGATCTGAAAAGGCTTTATTCATTAGCCTTTGATACGTAGCTCCTGCATTCTTGAGACCGAAAGGCATCACAATATAGCAGTAATTTGCTTTTGGCATTAAAAATGAGGTCTTTTCTTGATCTGGTGGATACATGGGGATTTGGTTGTATCCAGAATATGCATCCATAAACGAGAGGTATCTATATCCGGATGAAGCATCTACCAGAGCGTCAATACTTGGGAGTGGGTAAGGATCTTTTGGGCAGGCTATATTGAGATCGGTGTAGTCGGTGCACATTCGCCATTTCCCATTTGATTTTTTCACCAAGATGACGTTAGCTAGCCATAGTGGGTACTTGACTTCTCTTATAAATCCTGCCTCCAGTAGTGCTTGTACCTGTTCTTCCACAGCTTGGGATCGTTCTAGCCCAAGTTTTCTTCGTTTCTGCTATACCAGCCGAGATCCTGGATAAACCGCAAACTTGTGACTCATTAGCTTGGGGTCTATGCCTGGCATGTCTACAGCTTTCCATGCGAAGAGATCGACATTATCTCGTAAGAACTGTACTAGTAATTCTTTTGCGTCTCCCTTCAGGATCGTGCCAATATTAGTTGTTTTGTCCGAGGTATCTCTGATGAGAGAACTTTTGCGTGGTCTAGAAATTTACAGATAAATCCTCGTTGCAAGTATAGTTTCTAAACCTTCAAAAGTCCTTTCACACAAACGTTTGGTTGTCACAAGTAACAAACCCCTAAATAAATTGATAACCGAAGTATTCAAACCTCGGGTCGTCTTCTCAAGGAATTGCAGGGAGGTGTTCTTATTATTGGTTATGAGTTGTAAATTGGGGTTTTGGATTAAGGTAAAAAGTTAGTTGAATGACAAGTAAAATAAAATAATAATGACTATAAAATAAACTCTTGGCAAAGTACGAAAATTCGGAAGTCCTATCCTAGTTATCCTGATCAATTGTGATGAGAATTGGATTTTTCTCCCACTTTGTTAACCTCTAACTATGAAGGTAAGTTAAGTGGATGAATTAATTCTTATTCCTCAGGTCCCAGTCTTTCCTTGGAAAAGGCTAGAGTTAGTGAAACTTGAATTAATGAAATGAAGAAATCCAATTTTCAATCAACAATGAGTTTGATAACTCAAGAGTCTCCAATTATTTAACCAAAGCCAAAAGGGAAAATATCTAAATTAAATTAAAAACATTTATAAATGAAGCAAAGCAAAATTAAATCTGAAAATACCTCGAATTGCATTCACAAAAGAACTTAAATCTGACATAGAAATTCATAAATTAAATTAGGAAAATAAATAAAAGAAACATTGAACCTGGGATTGAGAGTCACTCCTAAAACTAAGAGAAGTCCTAAATCCTAATCCTAAGAGAGAGGAGAGAACCTCTCTCTCTAAAAACTACATCTACTCCTAAAATTGTGAATATGAAAGCTTTCTTTTGAATGAGTGCATTCTCCCACTTTATAGCCTCTAATCTGTGTTTTTTGGGCTGAGAATTGGGTCGAAAATAGCCCAGAAATTGTTGGAGAAGAATTCAAACACGCTGATTTTCGTCACTGCGATGCGGCTGCATGGATCACGCGGTCGCGTCGTCTAGCGTCAGGGAAACTATGGCATACTATATATCAAATCGAAGCCACTGACGTTAGCTTTCCAACGCAACTGGAACCGCGTCGTTTGGACCTCTGTAGCTCAAGTTATGACCGTTTGAGTGCAGAGAGGTCAGGCTGGACAGCTTTGCAGTTCCTTCAACTTCTTGTATTCCTTCCACTTTTGCATGCTTCCTTTCCATCCTCTGAGCCATTCCTGCCCTGTAATCTCTGAAATCACTTAACATACATATCAAGGCATCTAATGGTAATAAGAGAGGATTAAACATAGGAAACTTAAGGCCAAAGAAGCATGTTTTCAATCAAAGCACATAATTAGGAAGGCAAATGTAAAACCATGCAAATAGTATGAATAAGTGGGTAAAGAATTGATAAAATCTACTCAATTGAGCACAAGATAAACCATAAAATAGTGGTTTATCAACTTCCCCACACTTAAACAATAGCATGTCCTCATGCTAAGCTCAAAAGAAACTATAAAGGTGAAGAGGAATGATAGAATGTATGAAATGCAACCTACCTATATGAATGCAACTACATGCAAAAATGTTTCTACCTACTTGGTTAAAAGCAAATAAGTTCTCCAAGATAAACATAACTCAGATTTCACTAATTCAAATTATACAATAAGAGACAAGTAAACTTGTAAGAAGATAGCTCATGAAAGCAGGGAACATAGAATTAAGCACTGAATCTTTACTGGTAGTGTATATCACTCTAGTCTCTCAAGTGTCTAGGGTCAATCACTCTACTCTTCTCTAATCATGCTTTCTAAACCTTGTTCTTCATCTAACCAATCAACAAATATTTAATGTACTAATGCAAACATCATGAGGTCTTTTCAAGGTTGTAATAGGGCTGAGGTAAAGGTAAGGATATATGTATGGCCAAGTGAGCTATAATATGAATCTTTAATTAACCTAAACTTTCACCTAACATACATATACTCTATATAATTCTAATTCATGCCTAGCTACCCAAGATTCCCACTTTTACATCACATACTCATGTATCAACTTTTTCTTTTTAATTTATCACATGTGCATTGATTTTTTTCATTAACTCAATATTGGGGTAATTTTGTCCCCTTATTTATTTATTTATATTATATATATATATTTTTTTCTTTTTCTCATTTTCTTTTCTTTTCTTTTTCTTGTTTTTTTTTAATCATAAAAGCAAACATAACTTATCAATGCACATGGATTTTTTATTATTTTTCTATTTTGGTTTTTTATGAGTAGGTTCCCAAATTTCCCATATTCAAATAAATTAAAAACATGATACATTCCCTTATCAACCCATGTTCCCACAATTTCCCCATACTTATTTGATACACAATCTTTATCTTAATCTAACCAAAGATTCAATTGGGATAATTAATTTGTTTTCCGCTTAAGGCTAGTGATGTGGTAAAATATAGACAAAAATGGGGATTAAAAGGCTCAAAGTGGCTGACAATGGTGATTTAAAGGGTAGGCTTATTTGGGATAAGTGAGCTAAAATCAAACAATGGCCTCAATCATGTGCAAGCATGTAAATATACTAAATAATGGACATATAGAATGCAACAAAGCAAAGATTGCAATTATAGAGAAGAAAACACACAAGAATAAAATATTTATGGTTAAATAATGTAACCATATAAATAACCTCAAAATCTCACAGGTTGTGTGTTCTTTGGCTCAAAAACCATGTTCCACATACAACTTCAAACAAGTTTTAACATAAAAAATTTTTCAATTTAAATTAGTGAAATTTTTTCAAAGATAGGGTCTTAAAAGAATTTTATTACTTTAACCAAGTAGTAACTAAATGCATAAAATCAAACAAATATGCAAATGCAATAACTAATTTAACAAAGAAAATTTAAACATTGGTGTTGAAACAGAAAGGTACTAACCCATGGAGATCGGTATCGACCTCCCCACACTTAAAGATTGCACCGTCCTCGGTGCATGCTAAGATGTGCAAATGGACGGGTGGCTTCAACTGATGCTTTTCTCTATAGATTGTGCATATTGACTTGCCTGTCTCCCCATGTAAACGTCTTCCAGTTCTCTTCCGGGTGGCCATCCTGAAAGAAAAAGGGAAGAAGAGTAACCCAGAAATAAAGATAGGAAAATAAATATAGTATGGGTGGGTTAATGCCAAATAATGGGGGTCTCAATTACATGGTAGCTACAACATGCAAGTGAGAAAACAATAGAAGCCATGGCATGCTAGTGGTACAAAATGTACAACAATGGGGAAGAGAGTGGGGAAGGAGAGATAATATAAATTCATGTCAATGCAAAAGTAATACAGATATAAAAGATTGGCATTGATTTAAATAATATTACTCAATCAGAATTAAACAAGTCATTAAGCACCAAGAAAATACCAGAAAAGATGTAACATTTGAATAAGAACATTTGAACACCAATGGTAAAATAATAAATTTAGAAAAATAAAAATATGCAATGAATGAAAATATGCAAATAAATAAAATAAAATAAAAGATAAGAAGAATGAGAAGGGAAAGAAATAAAGTAAGAAAGAAAGAAGAAAGAAGAAAAGATAGAAGAAATTAGGATTAGAGAAGAAAAGATAAGAAAATTGGCACTAATCTGGATAGGTTGTGTGACGCTGGCGATGCGGTCGCGTGGGTGACGCGGTCGTGTGGTGCACAATAAGGTCAAGCGACGCGGATGCGTGAGGCACGCGATCGCGTGAGGCACGCGATCGCGTGACTTGATTTGTGCTAGTGGCGCGAGTGCAGCCTCGCGGTCGCACAACTCTCTGTTCGAAACTTGGTATTGCCAAAATCCAGGGTGACGCGGTCGCGTGGTCGACGCGATCGCGTGGTCGACGCGATCGCGTGGTCGACACGATCGCGTGGTCGACGCGATCGCGTGAGTGGCCATCATGGGGATATGACGCGGATGCGTGAGCCATGTGTCCGCGTGGTAAGGTGTGTGCGGTCAGCACCAGTCCAGCACCACTCTCGCACAACTTTCGGTCGTGCACCCTTCGTATGTCGATTTCCAGGTCACGCGGCCGCGTGAGTGACGCGGTCGTGTGGGAGCCATTTTTCCCACATGACGCGGACGCGTCAGCGACGCTGCCGCGTCGCGTGCGTGCTTCTCTTTTTTTTTATGCATAAAAAATGCAGAATGTAGTGTTAATATGAATGTGATGCAAAACTCCAGGTTCAATATAATAAAATAAAATAAAACTCGAAAACAAATAAAACTAACTAAAAATGAAAAAGGAACGATAATACCATGGTGGGTTGTCTCCCACCTAGCACTTTTAGTTAAAGTCCTTAAGTTGGACATTTGATGAGCTTCCTGTTATGGTGGCTTGTGTTTGAACTCATCTAGGAATCTCTACCAATGTTTGTAATTCCAATAGCTTCCGGGAGCCCAAACTAGGCACGTAAAGCCTTTGAGCAGCTTCAAACAGATTCTTAGACTCCCGGGGTGTTGGATGTCAGAACAGATTCCAGGATCCCAAATCTTACTTTTACACCCATTTTTGTCGGGATCTGTATTTTTCCAGCTAGGTGATAAGTAATTTGAATTCTCACTGCAGCTACCAAACAGCTTCCTAGACCCATTCAATTGAGCTCTACACCAACCGTTGCGTTTAAACTTAAAGCTTCCAACCATAATGAACCTTGCAGGACAATTCTTACCACTGGCCATCTTCCTCTTACTCTAAATGTTACAAAGAGCTCTAAGTTGACCATCTGTCTCCAGTAGCCCATATTCAAGTGGAATTAGAAAGCCAAGGGATATGAATTTTACACACTTGAATGTTGTGAAGGATGATGGCAACTTAGGGGGGTATTTTTAATGAAATTGCAAGCTCCACTCCCTTGTGCTCTTCTCTGATGATTACCACCTCTTTGCATGCTTCTTCAATTTCAACCTTTTCCTCTTGGTAGCTTTCTTCCAATTCAATCTCCTCTTCATTGCTTTCCAAGGGCATGGGAGGTCGTGCTTCTTCTTCTTGAATCTCCATCTCTTGATCAACTTCTTCCAAGTCTTCAACTGTGATATGCCTTGGAGGTTGTACACCCTCCTCAGCATCAATTTCAAACGTCTTGAAAGGGGGTTCTATGATTGGACTTTCCCATGGAGGTTCTGCATCTCCTAAGTCTTCAACCACTTCTTCTTTTTCAATAATTCCGGCTTCCTCTACTTGTTCCAGTACAAAGTCATGCTCCGTACTGTTCACTGGAGTTTCTAGTATCTCCTTCATGCTACGTTCTTCATTAGATTGTCCACATGAAGCCATGGGGGTTCCTTGAGTGTCCGAACGTCGGAAAGCTAATTGATTTATCGCTTGCTCCAATTGACGAATGGTTGCCTGAAATCGATCCACTGTTTCCTTGAAACGATCCTTTGACTCTTGAAGCGCTCGGCTTTCATAAATAGGATCATAGTGCTCTTGGATTGATGGATATGGAGATGGTGAATATTGAAGTGGTGGTTCTTGTGAGTAATTGGGTTGGAATTACGATGGTTCTATATATGGTTCATATGGCTCATAAGGTGGTTGGTATGGTGGTTGAGGGTTAGGGTCATATGGAAGTGAATGGCGGAAAGGGGCTTGTGAGTTTGGTGGTCCAAAGTTATGTTGAGGAAGGGGTTCATAGGCGTATGGTGGTGGTTGTTGATAATCAAAAGAGCGCTCACCATAGCCATTGCCTTGATATGCATCACAGAATGGTTGTTGATAGTCCATTGGAGGTGGTTGTTGCCATGAGGGTTGATCAAATCCTTGTGGCTCCTTCCATCTTTGATTGTTCCAACCTTGATGCCTGTTCTCATTGTAATTTCTTCTTCCTGCAACATAATTGTAACCGGACTCATAGCCAAAGGGGTGAGAGTTCATAGTAGCAAATAAGAATTAAAAACAAAAATAAAAATAAATTTAAATTAAAAGGTTATTTAAATTTTGAATTCGAAAATTAAATTTTGAAATTTTGAATTTTAAATTTTTGAATTTTGAATTTTTGAAATTTGAAATTTGAAAATTTTTGAAATTTGAATTTTGAAAATTTTTAAATTTGAATTTTGAAATTTGATTTTTGAAATAAGATAAGATAAAATAAAAATTTTAAAATAAAAACCAATAACCTCTTAACTTAAGAAAAAGCAAAAATAAAAACAAAAATAAAAATAAATAAACAAGCAAAAATAAAATATTTACAATAACCAATAATAAGGCACACGTTTGCGATTCCCCGGCAACGGCGCCATTTTGATGAGAGAACTTTTGCGTGGTCTAGAAATTTGCGGATAAATCCTCATTGCAAGTATAGTTTCTAAACCTTCAAAAGTCCTTTCATACAAACGTTTGGTTGTCACAAGTAACAAATCCCTAAATAAATTGATAACCGAAGTATTCAAACCTCGGGTCGTCTTCTCAAGGAATTGCAGGGAGGTGTTCTTATTATTGGTTATGAGTTGTAAATTGGGGTTTTGGATTAAGGTAAAAAGTTATTTGAATGACAAGTAAAATAAAATAATAATGACTATAAAATAAACTCTTGGCAAAGTACAAAAATTCGGAAGTCCTATCCTAGTTATCCTGATCAATTGTGATGAGAATTGGATTTTTCTCCCACTTTGTTAACCTCTAACAATGAAGGTAAGTTAAGTGGATGAATTAATTCTTATTCCTCAGGTCCCAGTCTTTCCTTGGAAAAGGCTAGAGTTAGTGAAACTTGAATTAATGAAATGAAGAAATCCAATTTTCAATCAACAATGAGTTTGATAACTCAAGAGTCTCCAATTATTTAACCAAAGCCAAAAGGGAAAATATCTAAATTAAATTAAAAACATTTATAAATGAAGCAAAGCAAAATTAAATCTGAAAATACCTCGAATTGTATTCACAAAAGAACTTAAATCTGACATGGACATTCATAAATTAAATTAGAAAAATAAATAAAAGAAACATTGAACCTGGGATTGAGAGTCACTCCTAAAACTAAGAGAAGTCCTAAATCCTAATCCTAAGAGAGAGGAGAGAACCTCTCTCTCTAAAAACTACATCTACTCCTAAAATTGTGAATATGAAAGCTTTCTTTTGAATGAGTGCATTCCCCCACTTTATAGCCTCTAATATGTGTTTTCTGGGCCGAGAACTGGGTCGAAAACAGCCCAGAAATCGCTGGAGAAGAATTCAAACACGCTGATTTCCGTCACTACGACGCGGCTGCATGGAGCACGCGATCGCGTCGCCTAGCGTCAGAGCAACTATGGCATATTATATATCAATCGAAGCCCCGGACGTTAGCTTTCCAACGCAACTGGAACCGCGTCGTTTGGACCTCTGTAGCTCAAGTTATGACCGTTTGAGTGCAGAGAGATCAGGCTGGACAGCTTTGCAGTTCCTTCAACTTCTTGTATTCCTTCCACTTTTGCATGCTTCCTTTCCATCCTCTGAGCCATTCCTACCCTGTAATCTCTGAAATCACTTAACACACATATCAAGGCATCTAATGGTAATAAGAGAGGATTAAACATAGGAAATTTAGGGCCAAAGAAGCATGTTTTCAATCAAAGCACATAATTAGGAAGGCAAATGTAAAAGCATGCAAATAGTATGAATAAGTGGGTAAAGAATTGATAAAATCTACTCAATTGAGCACAAGATAAACCATAAAATAGTGGTTTATCAATCTCCGATCTGAATTTTCTCTATTTCTCCTTCGGGCTGTGGACGGAGTTCATCTCGTCTCTGAACTCCACCAAGCTTAATTGTATGGAACTCTCTCCTCTGCCTCTGAGGTTTAGACTTTCGTTATAACAGTGGCGTGCCATCTTTTGATCTACTTGTATTGTAGCTATCCCTTCTGTAGTTAGGAATTTCATGCATAGATGTGGAGTTGAGACTATTGCACCGAGTTGATTTAGTGTTATCTGACCTATTAGGGCATTGTAGGTTGAACTTACGTCAACCACGATGTAGTCTATCTTGAGTGTTCTGGATTGGTTCCTTTTTCCGAAGGTTGTATGTAGTGACACGTATCCTAACGGTTGTACTGGGGTATCTCCCAGTCCGAACAGGCTGTTAGGGTATGCTCTAAGCTCCTTTTCTTCTAAGCCGAGCTTGTCGAAGGCAGTTTTGAATAAGATGTCGATGGAGCTCCCTTGGTCTATTAATGTGCGGTGGAGATTGGCGTTTGCCAGTATGATGGTGATGATCATGGGGTCGTCGTGTCCTGAGATGATACCGGATGCATCTACTTTGGTGAATGTGATTGCAGGGATGTTGGGAGCTTCCTCCTTTCCTTCGACATGATATACTTCTTTGAGATATCTTTTGCGGGATAATTTGGAGATTCCTCCTCCTGCAAATCCTCCGTGTATCATATGGACATGTCTTTCTGGCGTACGAGGTGATCGCTCGATTCGTCCGACATCTTCATCCCTTCTTCTCTTTCTTTGATCATCATCTCGGGTGGCCAGAAACCGATCTAGGTTTCCTTCTCTTACTAATTTTTCTATGATGTTCTTTAAGTCGAAGCATTCATTGGTAGAATGCCCTCGGACTCGGTGATATTCACAGTATTCATTCCGATTTCATCCTCCTCTTTTGCCTTTGAGTGGTCGAGCTGGGGGTATCTTTTCCGTATGGCAGACTTCTTTGTAGACATCCACCAGGGATATCCTAAGAGGGGTGTAATTATGATATTTTTTAATTTTTTCCCCTTGTCGATCTTCCTTCTTTTTGGATTCTTTATCTTTGTCTCGGTAGGAGAATCCAAATTTTAAGGTTTCTCCCAACCGAGAGATTTCTTCCATGTTGATATATTTTTCCGCTCGCTCCTGCACCTCATCTAGAGATGTGGGATATTTCTTCGATATAGATTGGCTAAAAGGTCCCTCTCGTAGGCCATTGATGAGAACCATGATGGCGGCCTCTGTTGGCAAGCATTGTATGTCTAGGCATGTTTTGTTGAATCTCTCCATGTAGTTGCGAAGACTTTCCCGATCTCCTTGCCTGATTCCTAGTAGATTGGGGGCGTGCTTGGCCTTGTCTTTTTGGATGGAGAATCTGGCCAAGAATTTTTTGGCTAGGTCGTTAAAGCTTGAGATGAACTTAGGAGGTAAGTTGTCGAACCATCTAATTGCTGTCTTCGTGAGGGTCGTTGGAAAAGCTTTGCAGCGAACAGCGTCCGAGGCGTCTGTGAGGTACATTTTGCTTCTGAAGTTGCTGAGGTGATGGTTGGGATCTGTAGTGCCATCATACAGAGTCATATCCGGGAGTTTGAAGTCCTTAGGAATTTTAGTTTTCATGATGTCCCTAGTGAATGGATCTTGATCTTTGCATGAATTGTCTTCAGGGGTGGTCCGGGTAGCCTTTGCTTTGAGATCGGCTTCGAGTTGTAGGATTTTATCTTTTAGGTCTCGACGTCGCCTTACCTCTCTTTGTAGATCCTTGCCAACTTCTCGTTGATGCTGGATTTCTTTTTCAAGTTGCTTTAAACGATTTTGAAGTGCTTCTATTACTCCTGGATTTGATGAGTTTTTGTCTCCATTAAATTCTGGAGTATCTTTTGGTGTAGCGTCTGCATTTTTGTGCGGCGTTCTGTCCTCTAGATCTGAATCGTGGTCGTTGTCATGGTCGTCCACCATGGGGATGGGATGACTTCCAGGTTCCCCGGCAACGGCGCCAATGTTCCGAGGGTTACCTGAAACTGTAGACCGATCTCGGACGAGATCTTCTGTACTGGTCAGAGGTGACGTGTCCGGCTGGCTAGTGGCGGCCGGAGCTGTTGTGTCCGACTTGTTGGACTGGCTGCACTTCTGATCCTTGGTCACCGGAGGGTGGGGGGTACCTGCAAGAGACTCCGATGCTTAAGTTAGCACGGGTATTAAGCAGGTTTATTGTAGAATTAGAGTATGAGTTATACCTGGGTGCTCCAGTGTATTTATAGTGGTTGTAGAGTGACCTTTCTAGATAAGATAAGTTAGTTATCTTATCTTATCTTTATCTTTGAGTTGAGGTCAGCTTATCTTCAAGGGAACTGACCTTATCTCTATAAGCTTAGACGGCCTGTGGATTTGGGTCGTGTTCCTCTATTTGGGCCCTTTATTGGGCTTTCCTACCGATTTGGCCGACCTCTTTGAGAAGAGGTTGGATAGCCTGACCTGAAGAGGTCGGTCGCTTTGTCACTGAACATCTCGGGTCGGATAGCTCGGCCCAGGGTGCGAACAGTTACCATACTGAGAACCTCCAGCTCTCATTCCATACTTTGTTGTTTTTCAGATGCAGGTCACAACCCACCTCAGTGAGTTGCTTGATGGTATCAGAGTGAAGGACCTTATTCTATTTTGTTGTCATTTTGGTTATTTTGACTAGTTCTCTCACTTCTGTATTTATATTTGCCTTAGAGGCTTACTTTGAGAGATATATTTTATATATTCTGTTGTAACCTTCAAAACTCTGTATGTCTACATATTGACAAGTCGTACATGGGGAGGAGCTAAGAATGACCGACCGACCGATAACCATGCCGAGTTCATGGCGGCGATGGCCAACTTAGCTAATACCATGGAAGCGAATGCTACTGCAACTTTGCAAGCTGTGCAGAGATTGGGTCAACCGGTGGGAAACGAAAACAAAAATGTGCTCCAATGACCTTGGCTTCGTTTCTGAAAGTTCACCCACTGATTTTCAGAGGTTCAAACTACCCCACTAAGGTGGATAATTGGCTCCAAGCTATACAGCGTGCGTTGCAAGCTCAGCATGTCCCGGCTAACCAATTTGTGGAGTTTATGGTGTATCAACTTCTAGGGGATGCTCAACACTGGTGGCAAGGAGAATGCCGCTTACTGTAGCTTCAGAATGCTGACATTCCCTTGAATGTTTTCCAGACGGCCTTCTACAAGAAATACTTTCCTGAATCGGTAAGAGAAGCTAAAGAGTTGGAGCTTATGCAGCTGAAGCAAGGCTCATTGTCAGTAGCAGAGTACACAAGCAAATTTGAAGAGCTCTGTAGGTTCTCAAGGGTATGTCAGGGAGCCCCTAAGACCTATGAGAGTTGGAAATATATTAAGTACCAAGGAGGTCTCAAGGATGACATTATGACTGCTATGGCTCCTTTGGAGATTCAAATCTTTTCCGAGCTTGTGAACAAGGCAAGGGTGATGGAAGACTGTGCTAAGAAGGTGGCTGAGGGGAGAGAAAATTGTGATTTTACTGACAACCGAGCTCGTGGCGATTGCCTTGGACCAAGGGAACAGAACTTCAAGAGAAATGGTGAAGGGAAGCGGTCAAGAGCTTACTCCCCTGATATGAAGTGTCCAGAGTGTGGGAACTACCATCCAAATAAGCCATGCCGGTTGGGTACGAAACTATGCTACAAGTGTGGTGCACCAAGACATTTGGTTAGATATTATCCACACCAAGAAACACGTGAGGCAGGTCAATCACAACAACAGGGTTGAGGTAATTATGAAGCCGGTAGCCAAACCTTAACTTATTTTCATAGTATAGAATATCACCGTTCGCGATATCAGGACTTAGAGATTCGTTAGAGGGACCAATGGAGAAAGAGGCTTTTGATGGATGTGGCTGAGTAATCCGGATTCTTAATGACGATAATCAGAGTGACACAGCAGAAGGCGAGAAAGAATATCGACACGGTAGGATGATGGTGGATGAGATGCTTTGGCGACTCGTTGGGTTGATAACGTTGATAGTAGAGCGCTTCGTGGAGAATATATAACGCGATTCGGATTTTGGGGGGGCAAAATTTCTTATTAGGAGGGGAGGATGTAAGAACCGAAGTTTTTATGTGAAACCACTTTAATAAAATAATAATTTAACTGCCCGGAACAGGTTCAAAAATATAAAAATGTTATTTTGAAAATAAAAAGGTGAAAGTTGATTTCAATGAATTTTTTCTAAGTTGGAAAACGTATCTTTTGCGAAAGATTTTGTAAAAATGTATACCGGTATTCAAGCCGGCAGTACTGACTCTAGTCTGTCTGGTACCGTGTTTTAATAAAATATAAGATTTCAAAAATTTAATTTATTGTTTTGAAAGGACAAAAATAATTAAGAATTGAAAATCGGGCGCTAATCTTAAAGGTTTTGGCCCAAAGTGGGCCAAACAGACCTAAAACGCTAACGGGTTAGACCGGGCTCAAGGTCTAACGTATATAAATCCATTAGTGAGCCAAATCAGCTCATTCTCACCCACAAAGAAGTGAGGCACGCTGGTTTGAGAAGAGAGGGAGATGAAGGATTGGCACTATTCACCTCCATCTTCCTCAAGCCATATCTTGAGCTACGGAGCTCCAATTGACGAGCCGTTTCTGACCACGCGAAGTTCTTGTTGAGCTCTTTGATTCTCATCCAATTTCCTGCCCTAGATCTTGTGCGTTTTTGGTTCTTATTCTTGAGTATATTTTTGTGTTTTGTTTGTTTAGGGGTGATCCAACATTGGAATATTGTTGGGTTTTACCCCTAACCTCGTTGGGTAAGGTAAGGTTTTACTAAACTCTCATGTTTAGTTGTTTTGTATATCTTAGATTTTGATTTTGATATATATATATGATGTTAGTTTGAGCTTTGGTGGCTTGTTGGTGAGTTGAAAGCTTGTTGGATTCCAATTTTGGTGCGGTGTGCATTTTGGGAATCGGCCAAGATATGGTTTTGATCTCCTCTATATAATATGTAATATCTCTGGACACTTAGGCTAGTGGACCATAGGATAGAATTGAAATTGGATGTTGATGATTATGATGTATGATGACTTTGAGTTTATGTAGCATGATGATGGATTATTAATGTTATGTTAAGGTTAGTGGAATAATGATGCTGTGTTAAGGTTTGTATTGGGTGACTATTATGATAATGATGGGTGGTAAGTGATAGATCTATGTAGGAGAAATTATTGATGTGTAATGTTGTTGTGTAATGTTTGGGAGCTTAATGATTTGATTAATGAATTTGGTATAGAAATGATGAAAATGTGAGTTTTAGGTTGTGGAATGAATTGGAGGATACGTGAATCTGATCTAGGTACATTAGGATTATTTTGAATATGGAATAAGTAATTTTGGATTGAGAGTTGGTTAAAATTGAGGCTTAGAGATTTAAAAAATGAATTTTTGGTGAACTTTGACAGATCATATCTTGGGCTACAGTTTTTGAAATTGAATGATTTTTATATCAAATTAAAGATAATTTAAAGAGCTTTAAAATGGTATAGATTTTGTAGAAATCGAAATTTTGTAGAGAAAGATATGATCATCGGTAGTTGGTGCCAGAAATTTGAATTCTGTAATGTTGCAGAATTTGTAATTTCTGGTTTGTGTGTGCACGCACACTGCTGTGTGCGTGTTCTAAACAGTGGCTATGCTTTGACTTGTGCGTATGCACAGCCTTGAGTGCACATACACCCTGTGAATTTTTGAAACCGTGTGGATGCACACATGGGGAGATGCCCATTGTTTGGGGCACTAGCACACGCTGGTGCGCACGCCCACCTTACGAATTTTGCAAGTTGTGCGTACGCAAAGCCCCATGCACAGGCACATGCTGGAAGGTGCATTCTGTTGAGGGCGGTCACACGTATCTGTGCGTGTACGCAGAATGGAAATGTTCACTTTCTATGCGTACGCGCACCCCTATGCGTACACACCCTCTATGCGTACGCACACGTCTTGAAAACCCTCTCGGGTGTGCGTATGCACAATCCTATGCGTACGCACACTGCCCTGTCTTTCAACGAAAACCTTATTTTTAACTGTTCTACCTTCCTGGAAAGCTTGTAAACTTTTGTAACGCTTGTTTAAGATCCCTATTGTTTTTAGGCTTTGAAATATAGAAAATAATATAAGTGAGGTTAACTAGATATTTTCTGGTAATAAGTTAGAAGACGGAGGTTTAGGTTGCTGGTGTACGTGGGGATGAACTAGATGGGTATCTGCCGGCGTACTATATTGATGATGAACTTGTGATATTAAGGATGGGTGATGAGTTTAAGACTTGGAAACGAATGATGATGGTTAATGGAATGAGTATGAGCGGAAGTGTGCTATGAGCAGTGGCCTCTGAGATTGAATATGTGATTACGATATGCATTGTTTTCCGTCATAGGGGCTGTGGCAGTCTCCCGCTTATGTTCAGATGTGAGGGTTGAAGCTTGACTTCTCACTCATATTTATGGCTCCAGAGGAAGGTGGTAGGGCACTCAACCCTCGGAATTATTCCTCCTGAGCATGCATTTTCTCTCTGGTTGCAAGGTGGTAGGGCATTATCCCTCGAAATCATGCGGCATCCAGAGGAAGATGGTAGGGCACTCTCCCTCAGAATGTTTCCCTCTGAAAGAAGAAGGTGGTAGGGCACTCATCCCTCAGAATTATTCCTCCTGACTATACGCAACAGAGAGACTAATCCGGGAGTTGCCGACCAGATTTTCTGTCGGGTTTGGCATGATAACCGACATGTGATATCACAGCTAATAGGATAGACATTCATCATATGCATCTTCTATATGCTTGCTTGCTTTGATTACTTGAGTTTGCCTAATTGTATAATATGCCTACTTGCTTCTTGAATTACTTGTTATATATGAATACTACCTGTGTTTTCTTTGCTTGCATTATCTGTGTTTGTCTGGTGCTGAGGAGGTTAGGTAGGCAGTGGCGATGGGATCGCACGGAGGGTAGGTTGGCGAAGGCTGTGGGATACAGCGGTGTGACTAGTTTTAGTTAGGGTTAAGTACTGAAATCGTCCCTAAGGTCTGGGGTGAAAATCAAATTCGTCCCCGACCTTTTTTTGTTATTAAAATCATCCCCAACGTTATAAAACGTTATAAAATCGTCTTTTTCTACCTCAATTTTATTTTTTTTACCAAATTACCCTTAACAATAATTAATAAAAATAATATTAAAAAAATAAAAACAAAAACACCCCACCCTCGTCCTGATCTCAAATCCCCCCTCCCCATCCCCTTCCTCCTAATCTCTTCAAATCCGCCCTCTCTGATGCCTCCTCCCTCCGCCGATGGCTCGACACCATCTTTCCCGACGAGGTTGTAACAACCCATCTTCTTCTTCTTCATCTTCTTCATCTTCACTTCTATGCGGTGCAGAGAAGATCAAGCCCACTAATGGATCTCCTTCACCATCCACCATTCCTCATCTTCGCATGGATCTCCTTCACCATCCACCATTCCTCTTCTTCCTCCTCCGTCCGTGTCCAACGCTTTCCGTCGCCACTAATGGAATCAGCCTGCGTCGCCAATAGATATGGGAAGAAAGGAAAGCAAAATTGGAAGGAGGAGAGAAAGGAGGGAACGACAGGGAGAGGGTCTGCCATGAGAGGTGGGTCGCCACCAACAGATCCCTCCTCTCTTCTTTTTTTTTATATCATTTTTTTATTTAATTTTTCTTTGTCTGTGTTGTTGTTGTTGATTTTAGGTAGAATTAAAGTTAGATTTGCCTTATCTTTCATGGTAAACCTTTTCTTTCAATTTTATTTATATGTAATATTTATTGCCTTGCCCGGAGAGCAGCAAGAATTTGTAGCTGGAGTCTTGCAACAATTTCTCTTATATGTACATGCATGTTTTAGTAAGGAAATTGTTATTGTTGTTGAATTGGCTGAAAATATTGAATTTGTTGTCGCTGTTGCTGAATTTTGTTTTTGTTGCTGTTGCTGAATTTGGTTTTTGTCTAAGGAGAAAAGAAGAATTGAGATTTGGGGAGGGGGGAGTTCAAAGATAGTAAGAGGAACGGGATGGGAAAGGAAACAGGAAAAGATCAGGGATGAGGGTGGGATACCGTGTAGGTGGTGTTTTTGACTTTTTGTTTTATTTTGTTTAATATTATTTTTATTAATTGTGAAGGGTAATTTGGTCAAAAAATTAAATTGAAGTAAAAAATGACGATTTTATAACGTTTTGTAACGTTGGGGATGATTTTAATAACAAAAAAAGGTCGGGGACGAATTTGATTTTCACCCCAGACCTTAGGGACGAAAAATTACTTAACCCTTTTAGTTAGAAATTTCCTAAGCTTAGATATCCTATTTATGGTTTATGGTTTAAGTTATTTATTTTGTGAAGCTTGAATATCTGTCGGTATGAAACTTTAGGATGCCTCTGGCATTCCAGGGTCTTACATCTTACATTACTGGTACTGTTACCATACTGAGAACCTCCGGTTCTCATTCCATACTTTATTGTTATTTTTCAGATGCAGGTCGTAACCCACCCCAGTGAGTTGCTTGATGGTAGTAGAGCGAAGAACCTTATTCTATTTTGTTGTCATTTTGGTTATTTTGACTAGTTCTCTCACTTCTGTATTTATATTTGCCTTAGAGGCTTACTTTGAGAGATATATTTTGTATATGCTATTGTAACCTTCAAAACTCCGTATGTTTACATATTGACTAGTCGGCCTAAACTCTGCAAGCTGAGGCTAGTTCCTTATGACTATTATACTCTCTTATATACTTATATCTTGTTGTTTTGTTTCTGTATCTTGTCTTTTTCGCTTGTAGTTATCGTGTGAACACTTTGCACTTTTGATACTCTATTTTTGAACTTATTTCTTTATTGGGCTTCTAGAGTTATTATTCCTTTCTATATATACTTATGTATAAGCCTTAGGATTGTCGTGACCTCTGATTAACCTTTGCTTTACGACATGAGGTAAGATTTAGGGTAATTAGGGTGTTACATAAATATTATTATTTTAGATTAATATTTGACTAATAATAATTTGGATAATTTACATAAATAAATTAAATGGGAATGAAAATTACATAGATATTCTAAACTGAATTTAGTTAGATGCATGTCTCGTTTGACTTTCTATATAATCGAATCAATTAAATTCAATTTATACTTTTTCAATGTAAATCTATTCAAGTTGATATGATTTACCATGTATACGTTATACCAGTAGTAAATCGAATCAAATTATGATTTTAGATATTAATGAGTCAAAGGATAATTTTTAACGAATTTTTAGAAATTATTTATTGTTCCGTTTTAAATTTTTAACTTTGTAAAAAAGTAAATTTTCTAGAATTTGAACTAAACCTTGAATTTTTATTTCTATTTGTTTTAATTTTTTAGATATTAATAAGGAGTATTTCCTTATTGGCATTTATATTTTAAAGTTAATGAATAATAAATTAACTTAAAAGTGAGAAATGTCAATAATTTGTATTAGTAGTAAATCAAATCAAGTTGATTCGATCTACTATATATGTGGTGTACAATAGTAAATCGAATCAAGTTGATTCGATTTACTACTGGTACAACATATATATAGTAACTCAAATTTAATTTATTCGATTTACATAGAGAGTCAAACGAGACATACATTTAATCAAATTCAGTTTAAAACATCTGTGTAATTTTGATTTCTATTCAACTTATCTATGTAAATTATCCTAATAGTTTACACTCATATTTATAGAGGTTTATACATATGAAACACATAATTTTTACTTATACTTACTAGAATTTATATACATAAATTAACACATCTTGCATATGTTTATCAGAGTTTGCACACATAAATTAGTAAAATTTATTTGTTGAAGATAACTTAATATTTATATTGATTAAATACCAACCAAAATAGCTGCGGATGAGTGATAAATTTTGGATGAGTGATAATAATCATTATAATGATTATATCTCTTACTTGTATAATAGCTGTGGCGTTTTTAGTCATGCATCAGTCTCATCTTTTTTTGGTATAAGAAATACAAAGAAAAGGTAATATATACGCATTTTTTTCTCTCTCTCTAGCCCTCATCATCTCCCTCGTGCTCTCTCTCCCAGAAACCCTAACTCCCTACGGTCATTCCCTTTTCACTAGGATGCTCTCTCCATCTGGGCTAGATCATTTCTCTCGTTGGTTTGTATTCTTGCTCTTTAGACTACATCCTTTCTGTCGGTGATCTGCTCTCTCTTTCTCTGTCTCTAGGCGACTGCCACTCACATTCTTTCTCGCTCTTGGTCCCAAACGATACCTCTTTCCTCCCGTTTTTCACCTTCGAATTTGTTTGTGTCTCTTCAATCTTCAAAAATTTCTTCCTTCATTGGTCTGAGATCACCAATCCCTACGACCCCAACCCAAAACCTTAACCCTAGCAACTAGAATTCGTTGTCTGAGAGCACAATCATGGCTACAATGCTGATTAGTTCAACCGGTGGGATGCTAGCAATGCTGAACGAGTCCCATATGTCTCTTGAGCTTCACGTCCTCTGGAACCTCAACAACTGGTTAACGCATTATGGCCCGAGATCTCAACTAATGTCCCCTCGTGTATTTATTCTCTCGATCTCTATCTTTCTTTGTTTCTGAATTTTTTATCTTTTTGATTTGGGGTTTTAGCTGCGCTTTCTTTATCGAGGGTTTGAGCTATTTTGCATGTTTATTATTTTTAATCAGGGTGAAAGTAGTTTGGTTTCAATTATAATAATCCTTTTGGTTTCTTTGGATACTTATTTTATGTGCTATTTTTTATTTTTGTGTGTTGTTATTTGTTTTTGATAATTTGGATTTGTATATGTTTTGTTACTTTATGAAATGTGGCTTTCATGGATGACTTATTAGATGCGGTTATTTTTATTTTATTTTTATGTGACTTAAGTAGTAATTTATAATGTAATAGAAAATTATAATTCCAATTCAGAGGATTTTTTCTTGGATTTTTTTAGTTGCTGATAATATAGCTTAAGTTTATAGGTTCGATTCAGTTTCGATGAATTTTTTTTCCTAACAAAAGATTTGAAATCTTTAATTATGAAAGGACTAATTGGAACCTTTTCCTTTTTCATTGTTCGTTATGAATTTTTGTTTGATTTCTAATAAAGTAACGCTCCATTATTCTAAAAATTGTTATTTTCGCTTTTCTCATAATCCAAACTATAGGCAAAGAATTCAGGGATTATGAGCATTTGTTCTAATCTTTACAATTTTTTGTTGCAAAATTGCTTATTGTTCAAGTAGCTTACCGAGAAACCTCGGCTCTAGTTGGTCCTCAAAACCACCATTGGTAGCTAAGTACTAGCTAGACACCGATTAGTTGGCTGAAACAGATAATCTGAATAATCTTTGTCTTACTTTGAAGTGGCTGCTAGCTTGGGAGAAGAAACTCTGCGAGAAAGTTAAGTTAAATAATTTTTCTTCTTGCCTATTTTTAGGAAAATTATTCAAACCATGATATTTTTGAATTGTGTCGAATTTTACATGTCTTTTGTAAAGTCCGGTTAAATTATAATTAATAAATTAATTATGAGTAAAGAAGGTTAAGAAATTAGAATTTATAATTTGGAAAAGTGAAAATAATTAGGATACAAATTAAAACACTAATCTTAAAAATTTTGGCCTAAATTGGATCAAACACGCAAAAAAAACAAACTTGGGCCCAAGGCCCACACATAACCACCCCCACTTAGCCATTCCACCATAAACAAGATTCACACCCAAATAATGCACACAAATGCAAATTATGCATACTTGTCCTATGGCTAATGAACTCATTTGTCGGTTATACAGCCAAACCCGACATGTATGGTAGCAAACCTTGGACAGCCCTGGGAAATATCTGAAAAGATATAAGTATCTAGCCACATCTTGCGACAGAAGGTCAACAGAATCTCAAATCTCAACCTGGAGCAAGTGGAGCTGACCCACTGCATCTACCCAGGGAAATTCGTGAATCAGATGAAGTTTTAAATCACATATCAGTCTCAACTAGGAGCAAGTAAGAGTGAACCACAGCATCTGCCCCGGGAGACTCAAACCATAACCCGAAGCAAGTGGATCAACACCACTGCATCTACCCAGGCATGTATATCTTAATCAGAATCATTCTCATTATAAATTTCATTATCAATATCATTCTCAATTTCACCTTCAATCTCATCTCAATTACATCCTCCATAATGATTAACCTCATTCATCATCATCCTTCATCATCATAATCAATCATTATCACATTCATCCTCATCACACATCACTTCATATATTATTCATTTTTCTCTGATTCACTAACTTAACTCTTTAATTCTCGTTGCTAACTCCTCTATCTTTAATTACACCGGTTCTAGACTCTTATCAGGGTTTATAAAGGTTTAAAAGGCTCAAGAAATGGTTGAGAGCTTAAAAATTCACTTTTCAGAAAAACAGGGGTGGTCGCGTACGCATGAGTCTAAATTTTCAAAACACACGTACGTGGACCACCTTCGCGCGTACGCATGGTGGTCTCTGCGTACGCATGGCATATCAGACTTTGAAAAAGTTGATATACTCTAAAAATCAGTTTTTCAGTCCAAATTTCAAACATTCATAATTTTTTTCACAAAATTCATTTTTCAACCATTCTTGAACCGTTGAAAATATCGATAAATACACTTTCATAAAAATCTATTTTCGTTAAATTTTCAACTCCGAGGACTGAGTTACGATCAGCCGAAGTTGGTCAAACACTAGTTTTTGCCTAAAAACAGAATTTACTAATCTTTCCAAAGATTCACAAGCTTTATCAGTTTCTGCTCAATATAAGGATCCCCAAACTTTCTCAATTCACTCATTTACAATCAACCAAGTTCAACCCTGCTCAATTCATACATGACAACTCTAAATCATCAACTTTACGTCTCAATTTCCAATATAATATGCAAAAAACTCTAAACTTACCTCCAAATCAAACATCACACAATCATCATCATATTTCTTAAAATAATTTTCTTTCTCTCAACTCCAATGTTTAATTCCATTAAAACCTCAACTCATTCTCTTATTCCCAACCCTTGAATTTATACTTAATTTACTGTTTTAAAGTCTTTAGCTAGTTAATCAAATCTCTTTTCGTTATTAAAAATCAAATGAGTTAAAACCACGAATTAACAAAATCATAAGAATCCGATTTTCTTTAAGATATTTAAAAGTATTCAAGACATATCTCTTTTGTTAAAGTTAATCAAATCAAACTCATTTTTGAAATCATAACCAAAGCTTCTTCAAATTCTTAGAAAAAAATTTTCAGCACCTCCCCTAAAAATCGGAGTTTACTACCCATCACGGGTTCCCTCAATTCAACCTCAACTCAAAAAAATCAACATTTCAAGTCAACGTTTTCAAATCTGTTACTCAAGACCAATCATTATCGATTTCAATCAAGAAAACCAAAATCAACATATTCAATCCATTTCACTATAAATTCAAAAATCAACCAATTCAACAACAAACACAATATGTCAATCTCAACAGAAAATCATTTACATCACAAACATTCATCCATTTGCATTAACCTACTAAACTTGTCAGGTATTCAAAGCCCAAAATATTTTCTTATTAAAACAATCCCCTACTTCGAGGAATTAAGCCCGCAATGATTTTAGTGCAATAAATCCCTTTTCTCTTCAGCCCGCAACAGCGGTGGCTGCATCCACAACTTTGCTTACTTCTGCAACAACAACAATAGTTTTAATTGCAACATGCAACCTCGACTACTCAATCCTAAATCATCAATGTCACGAAATCCTTAATAACATGTAACAGAATACTAACAGTAAGGGTTCTCAAGTAGAGAAACTTACTACAACAAAAGAACGATGCAGCAGCAACCTCTGAACCGATTTGGTGGCAGCTCTGGCAGCTACCTCAAGTGACGGCAACGGTCCGAAGCTCTGATGACGGCAACTGTAACAGCCATGAAAACTCGAAGCAAGAACCTTACCAGTAGTGGATTTCGGCGACGACAGCGCCGTTCTCTGGTGACAAAGGCTCGGAGACACAACCGGTAGCAACGGCAATGATGACGGCGACTGGGCACAGTAGCACGAACATCGCCTCTTTCTTCTCCATCTGTGTTCCTCCCTCTACGCGTCTATCTCTCCAACGCATTCTCAGTGGCGGCTATGATAGGAGATGCGATGGTGGTGGAAGCTGGCAGCGACAGTGAAGGCTTGCATGAAGACGACAACGGTGGCTTCCCTTGGCGACGACGACAGTATGGACAGCAACAGCGGTGGTGACGAGCTCAACTGCGATGAGGAATGGCGGGACAGTGCTGTTCTTCCTCTCCTCGGGCTTTCTCCTTCGCGAACTCTCTCTCTTTCACGGTTGGTTTGGCGGCGACGAGGTCCACCAGCGCCGGCGCGTCTCCTTCCTCTCTTCCCTTTCCATCTTCTCCGTTTCTCCCTCTCTTCTCTTTTCTTTCTTTCTACCGTGTGTGTGTTTGGGGGAAGGAGTTTGGTGGCTAAGGTTTCTTTTGGATGAAGGGGAGAAATGAGTTTGTGTTTTAGGATTAGGGTTAGATGAAAATTAGGGTTTTGTTTAATTATGGTTATGGTTAGATTTGGAGATTTTGGGATAATTGGAGTTTGGTAATTTTAATAAAATTAGAGGATATTGTATTAAATTAAAATCTAATTTAATCCCTTAAAATTACTTTAAAAGAATATTATTTAATCATCAATTTGTTAATTGGCTTTCAATCAAGTATTTTAATTTAAAATTAGAGATAATATAATTAATATTCTTTGTTTATAAAAATTAAAGTATTAAATTCTGAAATCTTAATTATTTAAACTAAATCATATAAATTTTTTATTCTTCTACAACTACTAAACTTTATAATTTAAATATAAAAAATTATTCAATAATTATAAAATTAAATAAAAACTCTAATCTAAATAGTCAAAACCTCATTATTTTTAAATTTCTAAAATTTTAAATTATAAATAAAAAAATACTCAATAATTTGTAAAATTAGATAAAATTCTTGATTTATTTTAAACTCAATTTATCAAAACTTGCTTTAATTATATTTAATAAAATAATTTCTAAAATTAAAGTCTTTAATGAATAAATAAATTAAAATTAGTTCATAATAAGATTTTTTCAAAAATTTTGGGTCTTATAAGAGGGCTATAAGAATTTTTTGTTTTTTACCATCACTTAGTCATCAACTCAATTCTTTTAGTTTAGTTCTTTTAGTCTGGTAATCTATGAATGTATTTTATCTCATACTTTTAAATAGGTTTAATTACTCTGTTGGTCCCTATAGTTTCGCGAAATTTTCAATTAGGTCCCTATACTTTTTTTCCTTTTAATTGGGTCCCTATACATTAATTTTTTTTTCAATTTAGTCCCTATTAACGTTAAACGTCAAAAAAATGTTAGTGAATTATGAAATTACTTTTATACCCTTAGGGACCTAATTGAAAAGAAAAAAAATATAGGGACTTAATTAAAAATTTCGGTAAAACTATAAATATTCAATGAAAGATATTCCTATAATCCCTATTCAATGATTCTAAGACATGAAAAATATTCTTATAATCCATTTTATTTTGTCACTATCATTCTTTTGCTTATTTATATACAAATTGTACCAAAAATACCTTCTCTTTTTTTTATGACTTTAAAAATACCTTATCTTAAGAACCTAAAAAAAAGAATGGATAAAATAAAACAGAAATAGTAGTAATAAGTATATATAAAATTCAGTTTCCATCATTCAAGTATTCATTATGATCATGTAACATTTTATATTTTGTGTGGATTCATGGAATATAGTTTGTGTCTTTATCATATCATGGTACACTATAGAAAACCACAAAGCTAGGGAATTTGTGTTATTGAAATTTAAAATCTAAAAATAAAAACAATAGAAAACGTAATTTTAGTGTAATACAAATAATGTAGAAATTAGTTCTTGTGTTGCCGCCTCCCACTCTTTGAACCAGCATGAGAATCAATAATAACATTGATAACGGCTGGTTTCCAAGCCGAGAAAAATTCTGAAAGAGCATATTTGAGTTCAGCAGATGTCCCAACAAGATAGTCATCTCCACCAAAACCTTTAGTAGCCTGCTTTCAGCAATACATGCTACAAAGTCAGCATATATAGTTTGTTAACTTATAGAACACACTCTAGCTTTCTTTTCTTTCCTTTCCTTCCCAAAAGCAGTAAAAAAATACTCATCCTGATCCAAAAGATCAATGAGAATACATCAACATATAGAGTCATAATGAACTCATTATTTGAACAAAGCTATCAAGAATTACCACATTTCCAATAACAAATATCTCATCTTAAATCGAACTCAAAATTATTCATGGTTTATAGACAGAAAAGTTTCAGGATTTTGTATCAATCAAGATGCCTCTAAATCTAAAGACATATACCAAGAAAGAGACGTAGTTTGTTTTGTTATCATGTTCATGATTACTTTAAATTTAAAGAATCTGTATCATCATGGTAATACAATTGGTCATCCTTTACACCATCAGCCATAGTAGACTTTATGAATCCATAACAAGAGTTTTCAATAAGTTTCTCTTAATCTCTCCCATGTATTAATACTAACATATCATAAACCAAGTCCTTTGCATTGCATACAGTATCAACCATAAAAAGACTTAACAATTCATTAAACTATGGACCCTCAAAATGAAATGGCCCTATCCTAAAAGACTTAACCAACCTTTGCCATGCCTTTGAATGATAGAATGATACATATAGCAAATAAGCCATCTGGACACCTTCAATATCAAAAGCATCCAGATTTCCAACTATTTACAGCCAGCACAAAGTAGTAACAAGATATCCATAATATATTGAGTCAACACAATTTTTCATAGAAACATTCATGTATGGCCAGAGTCAGTATCAATTATAAGTTACCAGTCAGAAGTCAAAAATCAAAACCTTCCACTCTTAGTTTATATATACACTAAAGTTCAAGACTATTTACCCATCAAAACCTGCCTAAATACTAAATGTTAGTAGCATGTAATGTTAATTTCCTTCTAAAGGACACCAATAAGCCCAACTGCTGCAATCAAGGTCAGACTCGGAGGCAGAGCCTTATATATTCATCAATTTTTGCTGTTACTTACAAATATTATAGATATCCTAGTCCCCCTCATATTTTTTTTCTAAAATATTATTAACCCTAATTGTAATGGGAAAATAAAGTAGTTCCCTCTCTAAACCCTCCTTTTATGTTTGATTCCTTCTCCTTCCCTCTAAAAACCTAAAGCTACCACAAAAAATTCGTTCCACATGAAAAGAGCATAACCAAGCTGAGGCAAAAAGCTAAAAAGGAAAGTGCAATTGAAGGTGAAACTGACCAATTGCGACTGAGGACCTCAGGCAACAAGGCGAGGTGCAGCCAGGCGAGGCGTGGTGCGGCGACGCGAGGCATGGCGTGGCGATCCACGGCGAGGGAACGCGATGGATGCGACACACCATCAGCGCTAAGCAGAGCAGACGGACGATCAGCGTAGAGCAGTGTAGCATAGACTAAGGACGATGGACAATGACGACGACGGACGCTCACGCCACCAAGGACGACGACGACGACACCAACAAAGGGAGGAAAAACGCCACTGACTTCAGAGAACAATCGCCAGCTAGGGTTTTTACTTTTGGGACAAAATGTCAAGGGTAATTTTGGTATTTTGAAAAAATAGATGTGGGTTCAATTAGCTGTTTTAATTTAATTAAGAGAATATTCTATTTTTGAACAGAATATTCCGTTATATCAAACGATTTTGTCACAGCAGGGACTAAATTGAAAAAAAAAATTAACGTATAGGGACCCAATAAAAAGGAAAAAAAGTATAGGGACCTAATTGAAAATTTCGCGAAACTATAGGGACCAACAGAGTAATTAAACCTTTTAAATATTGATGATTAATTCATGGTCAAAAATAATAAATTCTAATAGTTTTCTAGTTAGAGATGAAGACTCTCACCAAAGAAAGGGCAGTACCCACTCTAAATTATCATTTTTGTTAACAAAAGAATAAATTTTTATAGAGATAGCCTCCTAAAATGAGGAGTGCTACACATACAAGTCATTTGGTTTACAAGTCATACAAGTTGGGAGAAACTTAACAAAAAGCACGCTGACCCATATACGATTTCCATGGCATGCTTCGCGTTCCTCCTTATCCTCCTCCTCTTCCTTCTTCTTCTCCTACTCTTCTTCTTCTTCCTCCATAAAAACAAGTTTCTTGCCAAATTTGATCTCTTTCGTGCGTTCTCTTTTTGCCTTTTCATTCGTTGTTTTATCTGCGTTTATCACTGGTATTCTTGCTTCGTTTTTTTTCGATTTTCATGGTTTCTGAAATCAAGCTTTAAAATCGTTTTGAAGATAATGAAACTTCAGAAATACACCCAAACGATTACAGAAATACATCCAAATAATTACAGAAATACACCCAAAGAATTACAGAAATACACCCAAACGGTTACAGAAATACACCCAAAGGATTACGAAAATACACCCAAAGGATTTAAGAAATACACCTAAAATTCATTGAAGTATACCTTATGCATAATTCAGAACTCTTTCTCTTTCTCCTCCTCTTCTTCTGCTGCTTCTTCTTCTTCAAAAACGATTTTAGAGCTTGATGTCAAAAAATAATGGAAATCGAGAATAATGAAGAAAGAAAATAGAGAGAAAAGCACGTAAATAAAGAAGGAGAAAGAGAAGGCAAGAAACGAAAGAAAAAAGAAGAAGAAGAGGAAGAGGAAGAAGAACGTGCAGCAAAAAGAAGAAGAAGGTGCAGAAGATGAGGAGGAAGAAGATGAAAAACGTGCAGTCAAGAAGAACAAGGAGAAACATGACGATGAAGATAAAACACTTTAAAAACGAAGAAGAAGAAGAAGAAGAAGAAGAAGAAGAAGAGGAGGCATGGAGAAAAAAAAAAGAAGAAGAAATAAATGACTTGTATGACTTGTATGGAAAAACGCTTGTATATGGAGAATTTCTCCCTAAAATATATTACACAGTTTTCCTTTTTAGAAAAAAATTAGCCTCCTTTTCAAATTATAAATACAATCCATTAATAATTTAGTGTAGATCCTTAAAACAAAAAGTCCAAATATATTTATATTGTGTTAAGAAAATATCGTAACCCAACTTATTTAAGAAGTAAAATATAAACTCTATTCTCTTTCCAATGCACTCATCTATGCAAAGAAACACTTTCACTTTTGTAGCACCACACCAGGTAACGTTTTCTATTCTCTTTTTTTTGTATCTTTAATTTTTTTATCTTTTACTCTTTGTGACTTTGACTCTTTTTTTTTTTTTTGCGAATTAAAAAAAAATTGATTCACCAAGTGGTCTTCCACTTTTCTTTTACAAAAAAAATTCCTTTTCTACTATTTTTTTTACTACAAAAGAACTATTAAAATAGTAACTAAGACACAATCATACATTATATATAGATAAATAATAAAAAAATAAAGTATATTTTAATTCTTTTCTTAATTTAACTAAATTAATTTTATTTTTCTGTTAATCTTGTTTGATTATTCTTTTATATTTTTTTATCAATTATTTTTCACATACAAATCATTTACACATATAAGTCATTTACATTCACGTATCCTACACATTCTTCTTCTTCTCCTTCTTTTTCGTTATTTTTCTTTTTCGTTATCGTCGTCGTCACCATCACCACTACCACCACCACCTCCTCCTCCTCCTCCTCCTTTTTTCGTTGGACTTTTTTCTCCTTTCTTTTCCTCCATCATCTTCATCATCATGATCATCATCACTATGGTATCGTCCTCTTCTTCTTATACGTATCGTCGTTATCGTTATTGTTATCATTATCGTAGAAGTTTTGTCATATTGATGACGTTGCCTGATCCAAAATTTTTGCCATAAAATTTTTTCAATTTGTGTAGTTGTAGCAAATTTTGGGGTAAAAATAAGACATTTAGGTACATTGCTTAAGAATTTTCAGTGAATTTGTACTGATAAATTCTGCATAATTCAAAGTTCATCATCTTCCTCCTCCTCATCTTCTGTCGCTTCTTCTTCTTTTTTTCATCATCATCACCATCTTCTTCTTTTTTTTCTTATTCATCTTTCTTTTTTTGTTTTATCTTCTCAAATTTCTTCTTGTTTTACTCTTTCTTAACAAGAATAAAAATAAAAAAATCAAACAAAGAAGAAGAAGAAACACATAATGCTATAAAATTACTTGGAAGAGAATGAACTTATATTCATTCAACTAAAAGAAAGAAAGAAATAAGGAAGAAAAGAAAAAGAAAAAAAATACAACATTAGATAAAATATTTTTGTGTAGTTGCAGCAAATTTCAAGGTAAAACTAAGACATTTAAGTATATTGTTTAAGAATTTTTGGTGAATTTGTACTGACAAATTCTTCATAATTCAAAACTCTTCCTCTTCTTCACCCTCATCTTCTGCTGCTTCTTCTTCTTCTTTTTTTTTTATCATCATCACCATCTTCTTCTTCTTTTTTCTTATTCATCTTTTATTTCTTATTCTACCTTCTCAAGTTTCTTCTTGTTTTACTTTTTCTTAATAAGAATAAAAACAAAAAAATCAAATAAAGAAGAAGAAGAAACACATAATGCTACAAAATTACTTGAAATAGGATGAACCTACATCCATTCAACTAAAATAAAAAAAAAAGAAGAAAAAACTGCAACATTAGAGAAATAATTTTGTGTAGTTACGGCAAATTTCAGGGTAAAACTAAGATATTTAGGTATATTGTTTAAGAATTTTCGATGAATTTATACTGATAAATTATGCATAATTCAAAACTCTTCCTCTTCCTCCTCCCCATCTTCTACTGCTTCTTCTTTTTTTTTAATCATCATCACCATCTTTTTTTCTTTTTTTATTTATCTTTCCTTTCTTATTTTACCTTCTCAAATTTTTTTTGTTTTACTCTCTTAACAAAAAAAAATCAAACAAAGAAGAAGAAGAAACGCATAATGCTGCAAAATTACTTGGAAGAGGATGAATTTACATTAATTCAACTAAAAGAAAAAAAAGAAAAAAGAAATGCAGCATTAAACAAAATATTTTTGTGTAGTTGCAGCAAATTTCAGGATAAAACTAAGACATTTAAGTGTATTGTTTAAGAATTTTCAATGGATTTGTACTGATAAATTCTGCATAATTCAAAATTTTTTCTCTTTCTCCTCCTCATCTTCTGCTGCTTCTTATTCATCTTTTCCTTCTTGTTTTACCTTCTAAAAAGATAAATAGTATTGCAAAATCAATAGAAAGAGGAAGAGAAAAAAAGCACAGCAACAATAGTAGTAATAAAAAGAACGACTAAGAGGATGAAACACGCGAAGAAAAAGGAAGAAGAACGCAAAGAATGAGAGGAAAGAGGAGGAGGAGGAGAAACGCGAGGATACAAATGTTGGAGGAGGAACGTCGTGATTTCACACGCGCGTTATGAAAGTGGGTTTTGTTGGGTTAGAGTTAACTTGTATAAACTTTTATGTCAAAAAGATTTGTATGTGTAGCAGGTCTCTTTTTTTATATATTTGATTTTTTACTTAATTGACTATTATTTATGTTTGTTTGTAATTATATGTTATTTTGTTTTTTTTTTTTTTTTGTTATACTATTTAATTATAATTTTGTATTATTGATGCTATAATGCTAGTATTAATACGTTTTATTTTGACTCTATCAATGTCTATAGTAACAACAAAAATAATTTTTTCAGCAATAAAAATTATTAAGACAAGATCCTGAAATAAAATAGCTAATAAATTTTTTATAGACAATTTAGTCATCAACATAGAAAGAATTAGCAACTACTTTTGACACAAATTCAATAATAGATGATTTTAAAAATAAAAAAAATGAAACCATATCATAATATAAAATTATAAATGATAATTTTTATATATTGTTGTCTTAAATTATTCATGATATATATTCTTATATAAGATTATTTTATAAAAAAAATTGTGTAATATATGAATATTGAATATACATGTCAACAAAATAAAATTAATAGTATTTTTTTATTTAATTGAATATTAAATATTTATATGTATATCTTCGTAAAATATTTGATCAAAATTATATATTTAGTTTTTATTTAAAATTTATCTTTAAAAATAATAATTAAAATATTTTTAGTAAATTATTAAATATAATTCTTAAATAATTAGTCTAGTTCCATCCTGTCTCTAGCATTTCTCATATATATATATATATATAATTATATATAATTACGAGAAAAAAAATATTTATATATTATTAAAGGTTGAAGGAATATATTAATGTTTTAAATAAATTAATAGTAGAAACATTGTATGCGATTATATTGGAAAAAAGATAATATTTTAATTTATTAATAATTATAATAAATTTAGATTAAACAAATTATATTACAATCATACATAATTATTTGTTTTTAAATTACAGAATCAAATTATTATATAATTAATTATTAATTTTTTACTATAATCAAATGCATAGATTCCGATTAAGGGATATGTTAATCTTCTAAACAAAAATTTAAATTGAATTTTGATAAAAAAAAATATTTTCAATTTTTTTTGTTGAAAATTTTGTAATTAGTTTGCTTTAGGTTGATACTTTGAGATTTTATTTTCTGATGTATTAGGTATAATTCTATTTTAATGTTCTTTATTTTTTCTCGATCTAGGCATGAGTGTTATGGTGTGGGTGTTTATGGATCAGATCTAATTCGCATATCTGCAGTATTTTTCCGAATTTAATCCGAAAATTGTAGATATCAATCCGATCTGCAAGGTTGTCAGATCAGATCAGATTCGCATACTAACAGGATTGGATTGCAGATTTTTTGTAGGTATCTACATATCTGCGGATCCGCAAAAATAAATAAATAAATAAGTGGATATTCTTTTTATATTTTATTTCAACTAATAATTATCATATATGTTGTATTATTTTATTTTTATTATTTAAGAAGAAAAATATGTTTAATAATATTTTAAAAGTAAACATGTTTAAAAGAGTGGTAAAAAAGAATTTTATTAATTTTTTAATAAAAATAAAATTTTTAAAATATTTTTATATTTTACGAATATATTCGAAATCCAATATGATCCGCAAATTTGCAGATATTGGATCCAATCCGATCCTATGATTTTAGGGCGGATCGGATCAAAATTTTAGTCATATTTAATACAATCCGCATTCACCCCTAATTATGGGAACATACAACTATTAGAAAAAAAAATATTATTAAATATTTTAAAAATTTATTATCATATTATTCTACAACAAATTGCATTCTAACTCCAAACATGTTAACGTGACAAATTTTAGTATTAATCTTCATGCATCTCTTTTTAATATTATTTTTTAAAAATATTATGTATTAAATTATTAGATTTATTAGTATTTAATAATTAAATATGATAAAATTTGTCAATAATTATAATATTTTTGATCAATTTTTGTAATAATTATTATGATTTTTTCTTTAATTTTCAAGAATATTATATATAGAATGCTTCATTAGAGATAAAATTTTTGATTTAGTTTTTTTTGGTTTTATTGAAGTTGATCCTTTAAGGTAATGATTATAATTAATGATTTTTGTTTTTATCAATCTTGCCTTATATTTACTCTTTTAATTATATAATGATCATTATTCACTCAAATTAATTTTTTCACTTGACCTCGCAAACTGATAATTTTTTCTCATAATCATTTATAATGCATCATATTTATCAGATTACATCTTAAGTTGTATTCGGTGAGCCAAATGCTAATTATATGAATGTCAAATTTAGAAATGTAGCTTGAAAGATTTGTATAGTATCTATTATATATCTCTAATTTTATAATTAAAATGGGTCATATGTTATTTTTTATTGTAATTAAAATTAATTTTTTTTAATTAATAAATTCTCTTTTTCTTCTTATTAATTTTACAACCAAAATGTATCATATGTTATTCTTTTATTGTAAATAAAATTAAATTTTTTTCTCCAAAATTAAAGAATTCTTCTCTCCTTCTTACTAATTTTACAACCAAAATGTGTCACATGTCACTCCCTCGTTGTAATTGAAATCAAATCTTTCCCTCTAAAATTAAAGAGTTCTCCCCTCCTCCCTCTTCCTTTCTCTATTTCTCTCATTCCTTCAACTACTTTATCTATTTTATATATCATTACCAATATCAATGACTAATTACTAATTTGACAATCAAAATGTGCAACATGACATTCTTTAATTGTATTAAAATTAAAATTGAAATTAAAATATACCTATATTATGTATCATATATTACTATCTAATTTAATAATCATATGTCTCACATGACACTCTCTTATTAAAATGGAGAGAATATATATATATATATATATATATATATATATATATATATATATATATATATATATATATTTTTTTTAAATTAATAAATTTCCTTCCTAAATTCTATTATCTACCTCTCTCTATTTTTCTTTTTCTCTACTATTTTTACTCTATATAATTTATATTTTATATTAGTAATTTGACAAATCAAAATATGTCATCTGACATTTTTTTATAATTAAAATAAATTTTTTTTTCCAAATTTAACAAATTCTCACTCTCACTCTCACTCTCATTCTTCATCTTTATCTTTCTCTCTCTTTTCTCTAATTCTCTATTTTTTCTATTTTTCTATTCTTTAGAAAACAAAATTAACAAAATAATATAATTCAAATAAAAAATATTATTATTATTATGTACATAGTTTTTTAGTTTTTTATTTAGTTTTAAATTTTTACTGCTTATCTTTCTAATCTATATTTTTATTTTTCTTCATTCAAATATTTATTACATATAATTTGGAGAGAATACTAATGTTATAATTAAAAGTTAGAACTAAGATTCAATTATTTAAAAAAATTAATTTTGAGTTAATTTTATAACTATAAGTATCATTTTTTTATGCTAATATCTAATTATATTTTTATATACACAGAGAAAAAAATATTATTTTTAAATAAGAAGTATAAAAATTAATTATTTCTATTTGTCCAATAGACTTGACACCTAATTAAATATAAAATTATATATGTTAAATTGTTCTAAATTTTAGATAACGAATGTTAAAATTAATTGTTAATAAAAATTAGACTTTTTCATATAAAAATATTAACTAAAAATCTTATTATTTGATTTTTTATCTACAGATACCTTAGTCTTTTTAGCTAGAGACTTTTGTCAACTTACGACTTTTATTGTAAAAGTAGTTTGATTTTATAAATTTTTTGTGACATGTATAATTTATATTGTCCGAACAAAGTAGACCGTAATTTTAAAAAATATATATTTCGATAATATTATTACGAGTAAAAGTACTAATTTAAGATAATATATCTTTTTAGTTTTTAATTAAATTTTTTTCTGTGGTGATTTTATTTTTGTGTTTCAGAGACTATCACCTACTTGGTGTATTAATACGTTATTATTAAGGGGCATATAGGTCAATTTAATTTTTGAGTGTGATTATTATATACTTTTCTATATTATATGGAATTATTGGATAACAGTATATGATGAGGCTTAGTTAATATAAACCTGATTTGGATTTACACAAATTTTATATTTTATTATACGATTTTACAACTAGAAAATGGATTAATACAGACAAATTTATAGACAGATTTAGTCTTTATTACGGACAAATTTTTGGTTATCAACGGATTTTGTCCCTCTATAAAAACCTCGTCGAAAATTATTTACCGATGGATTTTTACCAGTTACCGACGGATTTTCCCTTGGTAAATTCTCCATCCATTTTCCTGAAACGTCAAACTTTCCGATGGATTTTTCGTCGGTAATTGGCAACAGATTTTTCGACAAATTTTTTGTCTGTAATTTGACATTGGAAAATCATCTCACACTCTGAATACAGACAAAAAATCCATCTGTAAATCCATCAGTAAGGTAAAATAGATTTTTTTTTAGATTTTTTCAATTACAAAATAAACTTGTTTTTATACAAAATAAATATAAATTTAATACAAATTTTTATCTAATTTGTATTTAAATATTTATAATATTTCAAAAAATAAACAAATTCATCGTATTATCAAACTAAAAGAAAAGTACTATAAACAAGCAAGTCAATATAATTCAAAACATAAACAAAGTGTATTGATCATCAACTATAGTTCCTAGTATATTGTTCAACCATATTAAAACTATCAGCTATAGTCTTCAGTGTCATCTTCATCCTCATCATCATAGTCCTCATCCGAAGAGATTGAGGGTGGCGGCGGTGGCGGTGGTAGTGGAACTGCACTAGACCTACTTGACGCTCTAACCTTCTCATAATAGCTAACATAAGCCTCATTCCATCTCTTCTGTTTCAGCTTTTCCTTCTTGGCCTTTCCAATTGTCCGTTCCAACTTTTCTAACTTCTTTTGAGCCTTTTCCAAAGGAGCCAAGCGTGTATCTAACAACTTACTAATACGTTCATCTGTTTGTTGAGTAACACGCTGAAAAAGCTCTTCATTGAGATTATGAATTTGTTCTCGCAAATCAGGAACAAAATTTTGATTTCTAGGTGCTCTTCCAGATACAGAATTGACAGAAGTGGTTCCAGACTTGATAGAGCTAGAAAAGAATGACCCTTTTTTCATAAATTTGATTCTTCTTTTGCCCACCACACACTTCCTCCCAAATCAAGTCTTCATCAATTAGTGGTAGCTCCATTCCCTGTGCTTGAGCCTCGGCATGTTGGGCCTGAACTTCTGCCAATTTTTTATAAACTTCTCCTGTTGCACAATAATTATATCAATTATATAAATCAAGTTTCAAATAATATAATACACTATTTAACAATAATACGGTACTTATAACTTGATTATGTCTACCAAAAAATATTTTTAACCTTCGTTACAAGGTTTAAAAATTTCAAATTATTAAATGTGTGATCTCTCTATTTTGTATTTTACACACAACATTTGGAAAATAATAAAGAATCATCAGATTTGGATTTAGCTAGCTACATGTTAATAATCTAATATCTATTCATTTTCTGAACCTTGAATTTTAATTCAAAATATGAAATTGAATTTTAGAAGAGATTTACCATGAGAAGGCATTATTATGATTACTGATTGGTTTGATTTTGATCATGGTGTCCACTGAAATCGTTGGATCCTTTTTCTCTTGCTCTCCACTCTCAAATTAATCCACTAATTGAATTATTAATTTAACAACTCATCTTTCACTTAATCACACCCTAAACTAATTAAGCATTCCTAGCTGCATATATACATACATGCATGTGTGTATATAAATATTCAAGTGACAGCATGTACATTAATTTAACATTTATGCTATATCTCACATGAGTGTCTTCATACTAATAAATCTCTCTTGGGAAAGACTTGCACATCTAGCAAGGTTAGATGCATAACTATCCAGAAATCTAAGTTGTTGCACCCACCTATACACGTCTTGTTGCTGTTCAGAAGTTAAAGTATAAGCTGCCTTAGGTTTGGACCAACAATTATCACCGACATGCCGCAAATGTAAATCTGGACACTTGCACAATTCAGCCAAGTCTAACCTAGCTTTTTCATTGTCTTTAGTTTTATCAGTGTCCATAATAGTATTCATTATGTTATCAAGCACATTCTTCTCTATGTGCATTACATCAAGACAGTGACGAACCAGGTTATCCTTCCAATAAGGTAACTCCCAAAACACACTTTGCTTAGTCCAATTGTGAGTAATACCATACTCTCGCGATTTGATCCACTTTTCATTATCTGATATCTTCCCAAGTCCTTTAACCCTTTGCCAAATCTCCAAACCACTTAATCTGGTAGGAGCCTTTTCACTTTCTATTTTATTCTTCCTGAAGTCATTTTTATTGCGCCTATAAGGGTGGTTTATCGACAAAAACCTCCGATGACAATCAAACCATGATGCCTTGCCTCCATGTGATAGTGTAAGACTTGGTATCCTCCATGCAAATAGGACATGACAATCTTCTTTGTGTCATCCACCCAGACAACATCCCATAAGCCGAAAATCATTGATAGTCCATATCAATGCCGCCTTTAAGACGAAATTCTTCTTTTCTACAATATCATACGTCAAAACACCAGGATTTCACAACTCATTTAATTCGTCAATCAAGGGTCCCAAGAATACATCAATGTTGGCTTTAGGGTTATTAGGACTAGGTATTAAGCAAGTCAAGAACAAATAAAGATCTTTTATACACATTCCAAGAGGTAGATTGTATGAAATAACAATTACGGGGCCAACAAGAATAAGGCTTGCTAAATTGGATATTTGGGATAAATCCATTAGAGCAAAGACCTAACCTAATATTTCTAGGCTCCAAAGCAAAATCAGAGTGGATACGGTCAAAGCTTTTCCATGCCTCCCCATGTAACGGATGGGTCGTCACGCCATCATCACGTTGGTTTTTTATGTGCCACGTCATGTGCAGAGCTGAACTCATTGACGCATAAAGCATTTGAAATCTAGGGATTAAGGGTAAGTAGTGCATCCGTCTGACAGGAACTCTCTTGGACTTACAACCACCATCGAAAATAGAATTGAATCTAGGTGCTTCACAAAACTTGCAACTAGTTAGAGCAGCATCGTCTTTTCGATACAACATGCAATTGTTTGAGCAACAATCTATTTTAATTGCCTTCAATCCAAGCTTTTGCACTAACTTCTTAGCCTCATAGTAATCCCTAGGTATGGCACTACCCTCAGGAGCAATTTTCCTAATTAAGGTGGCACACTGCTTAAATGACTCTTGTGATTGGTTTTTCTTGGCCTTAATGCATAACATTCTAACAACTATCGATAGTTGAGAGTGCACACAACCTTCCCACAAAGGTTTTTGAGCTGCCTCAAGAAGATCAAAAAATTTTTTAGCTTCTACATGAGGATCCTCTGGACCAGCAAAATCGAAAATCATTTCATGATACCTTCTGGAGTTGTCTTCCCAGCTAATGTCATACATATCACATTCTTCCACATTTGCACCACTTCCTGAACCACCTTCCCCACAATTATTAAATTCTGTCTGATTAATCCCTATGTTCTCAATCTCTCCATGTTCTGTCCAAATCTAATAATTTGGCATGAACCCTTTTTTCCACAAATGCATCTTAATAATATTTAGCTCTTTAGAGTTTGTGCATCTACACTTAACGCATAGGTATCTACACTTTCCTTCCGACTTCACATCTAACTTACTAATTGTTTCTATAAACTCCTCAACCTTGTCATGAAACTCAGGTTTAGTACCCCCTCTTGTTGGATTCAACCTATCATACATCCACACTCGATGGTACCAAGACATTTCTTACGAATTCGATATTTTTAGTACCTATAAATCATCCAATACAAGCAACATTTCATCTATCATACAACACCCTATCAATATTTAACCATATCAATGTTTTCAACGCAATACAAGCAATAACACAACACAAGTAATATTTCATTTATCATACAATACCCTAGAAATCAATGAAGTTTACAACACAAGAATTACATAACCTGAACTCCAAACAAAAAGTTGAAGGAATTGGACTAAAAATCTCTGAGCGAACACACAAATTAGTCTTCTAATAATTAACTACTGTGCAATGAGAGAGAGAGAGAGAGAGAGAATGTGTGTATGTGTGTTAGAGTATTATTTTTATAAAATCAACACACAAATTTATGAATATTTATAAAATAATATTTCAAGATTAAAGTAATATATATTTGACTAAAATATCTTTTACTAACTATATATAAATTAGTGATAATTATTAGTTAATTTAGATAATAATAACAATAATATTTATTACATTAATTATAAATATATTTTATATTATTATTATTATTCAAACTTTCTGCAGTCCCTCTTACAATTAGTAAATGGAGATAAAGAATCCATTGATCAGAAAAATAAATGAAAATTTGGGGACACAAGTCTTGAATTTGAAATCTCACTCTGGCAGTCTCTCTTACAAGATTCATATTTTAGTCTATAATAACTGAAATTCTATCAAATTTTGTATCACAATATTAGACACATACACCTTATATCAAAATTTGATTCGATTTGTGACCTACAGGTTGAGAAATTTGCTTCCAAAGTTGCTAGTTAGGCAATTAGATTCTGCAAAAATTCATACTCTTTAGGAATTCAACTTAACAAGCTATGATCTCAGTTAATTCAAAATATTTTTGCGTACTAAATTGAGTTATCAAGGATCCAACTCAGAGACTAATCTATTCCTATATGATGTACTAGAACTCAGTTCACCAACAATTCTAAAAATTCAATCCTAAGCTTGAGCTACTTCATCAAACACTACAACTTTTAATCCAAATTTGCAAGTACTATCATCATCAACATAAATCAGATAATCCAACAAATTAAAAGTGAATCAATAATCAAACTGTAAAACATCACATGAAAAGACATATAATCACAAATAATTATCCTAGACCAATATGTATTAAACTAAAACAAGAATCAATGATCTTCCTACCCAGCCAAAAGCAAGCCTACTTGCTAATTAGCCTACACTCACATGCATTCAACTAAATCAATTAAACAAGAATATCCTACTTTTTTGAAGCTAAAAAATGAAGCTTTAAGGGAGAATGTGGCTAGTTTGCAACAGAACTTGGAGAATCTTAGATCTTCCTTCCTTGGCTTCTTTCTCAGCTTGTCCTTCTTCTCCCAATTTTAGGATGTTACAAACACAGCTCAAACACCAAAACTGAAATAACAAAGTTGAGTCTTTCCAGCAAAAATAAAAATAAAAACCACCACCACCACTAAAAATCTGACAAGCGTCTTCTATTCTATGAAAGAAATATAAATATGATACACATTTAGATATAACGATAAAGCTTTTATACCTTAGTATCACAAATTTAGAATTACAGTGTAAAATAAATTCTCCTTATTTATTTTTTATTTATATTTATTCTTTTCCATACACAAAAGCTAGCAAAGAATCATAGTAAAGTGAACTATAGCTATATGGTGACGGAACAGACTTTAAGCTCTATAGTGGAGACCGAATCTCTATTTTCTCATAGATTTGGAGGTTATATAGATAAAGAATCCATTAATCAGAAAATAAATGAAGGCATAAAAGGGTACTACAATTAGTTAAATGGAGATTAAGTAAACTATAGCCAAAAAATAAATCAGCATTAAAGTGATAAAAAAGAAGAAAACTATCTCATTTAAAATAAAATTTATGAGTTGGTCATCAGCTGATCCCTATTGAACAACATGTTGCCTTTTGTATCACAAAACAAAATCCTTTTGAAGCTTAAAATTTTGGATTTACAATTATGCCACTAATAAATCTAAAACCAAATTGATTCGTTGGTTCAATCCCAGTTTCTATTTAATCTCTCTCGTATGTAACAAGTATTTTACATCAAAGCATCTCCACCTCATGTTTTCATTCCATAAATTCCATTCATATGAATGAATGTTATATGCTAAGTTGAAACTGTGTACATTCTAGATAGAACTTCAAAGATAAACTCCAAATTCTTCCGCATCTAAAGAAGCATAAAATGTACCTCACCAGATATATATTATCATCACCATAGTCAATGTTTCTCCAGCATTAATTAATTGTTCATTATCAATTATCAACAAAAAAATAAAATAAAAAAGAGAAAATCAAACAACTTTCTCTTAGCAAAATTTTCAAACTTATCTGAAACTCATTTCTATCAAAACAATAATTTCAGTAAATTGATCAATAATATTCATGAGTCATGATGTGTGTGTGTGTTGGGGCAGGAGAGTTGTTTTTATTTACCTTCTTGTTTTTAAGCTTCAATTAATGACTGTGGGGACCTTGATGAGAGAAAGATCTTGAATTGTAGGTCATGTTTCACCAACCAGCAAAGCTTGTAAATGCTCACTTCCTCCTATTTTTACCCTTTCAAACCATCTTCAATCCAAATCTAAAAACCATTTATTTCAGAAATAAATAAATAAATAAATTTTATTCCAGTACTATTACAATTTTCTAAGTTCTTCCAAAAAAAATCATTGCTTTGTTTAGTATTTGAAAAAAATTGAAGCTGTGAATCCATTTCTTTAACGGCAACTGATTGACCCTTCTATAATTCTGCAAGTGAGAAGTTGAAGAGGAAGCCAATATTTAGCATCAAATAACTAATGACAAGAAACAAAAACTTAGAGAAAATCAGCGATCTCAAGATAAAAGTGGAAGCCACAATAAATGATACATGTACACAAATCAATTTAAATGTATAACTATCACTTTTTCAATACTCCAACTCTTCCGTTGCACGTGTAACAAGAGAGGGAGAAACCTATATGTAGGTCTCTAATCAAATGGAGTATGGCTATAACTACTAACAATTATAGTGAGCAAGAAATCAAAGAGAAGAGATAAAGAGAGAGATAATCTAATCAAACTCTAGCTAGCTACCTACCTATATCCTCGTTCATTATTTGTAGCCATTTTTCACTGCTCAACACCCTCTCACTTCTATTTCACTATATTTTACTTCCAATGTCAGTGCTACTATTATTATTACTATTTGGGGACTTGTCTCTAGCGTGGACTTGTCTCTCGCTTCTATTATTTATTTTTGTAATTATTATTATTTAATTGTAATGATGATAATCTAATCAAACTTCTTAGTTTATTAGGACTACAATTAGGGAGGGTCTATCTATGGTATATTCAGCCTTATCATTTTATTTTTCATTCCTTGCTGTAGAAGTGCCAATGAAGCAAGACCATTAGCGAAACAAAATCCTTTAAAGCAAAACAGAACAAATATTTATGTTAGAAACAGAGAAATTCTTTTGAAAGAACCACCACTTTGATCCCAAATTAATTAAAGAGGAATGCAGAAAAATAAGGAATTAAAAGGGGAATTGTCCAAAAAATTGAAAAGAGTAAAAAGTGAAAAAAATAAATAAGGAACGAAATAAAAATAAAAAAGGGGAATAACAGATTGGAGTAGCCAAAATTAGGAGAAAGCGAAAATAGAGGGAACAAGAAAAAGAGAAGAAGTCCTGAACCTCACCTCAACTAAACTGAACAGATGATTGCAAATGGTTGTGAGAGTAAGATTGATAATGTTGTTGCTAGGGTTTGTTGGTTTGTTTGGTGTGTAATAGTTTCAATTCCTGAAGCCATACCTGAACAGCACAGGAGCTATGATTTCAAATGAGAAGAATTCAAAAATTGAAAGCCATGCAAAACCATACCTGAACTGGTGGATGAGGATGACCAGCGAATGACCATTGCTGAGTTCAGTGATGAGATCGTGGACGGAGCGATGGAGAGAACGGCGGCGGTAAAAGAAGCTCCTGCGATGGAGAAAGCGTGGACGGAGAGAGGAAGAAGCTCTTCACTTCTATGGAGTGTGAATGGATCGAGAGGGTAGAATCGTCTGAGTTAAGGTTAACTTAATATTTTTGACGAAAAATTTTAAATTACAGACAGATTTTTCATCTGTAATAATTTAATAAAACGCAACGTTTTTGTCCATTTAATTACAGATAAATTTTTCGTCTGTAACCATTTTTTACAAAAAAAAAATTAATTTTTTTATAGAATTATCGACGGATTCTCTTTTCCGTCTGTAATTTATGCTAATTCATTATTTTTGTTTTCCGACAAAAAACTTTCTAAAATTCTGTCTATATTTATGTGGGATAAAATTCGTCAAAAATATTTGTCTATAATAAATAATTTTTTAGTAGTATTTTATTGGTAAATATAAATGAATATTGTACATAAAATATATGATAAAGAATAAAAGTTTTAATTTAGAATTATGAAAAAGTTTATGAAAATTAGACAATTAATGTTACGTATAGAAAAGTTTTAACGATAAATTGAGATAACGAGACATTATCTAATCATTTAATGTCTTCTCTGGTGTTAATAATAAATTTTCAGTTTTCTTTGTGATTGGATATAATGTTAAATTTAAATAATATTAAAATAATTTTAAATACAACACCAAAAATACAACTCATAGATGTCTATGATAAATATGTTGGATATATAAATTAAAATATTGGTTACTTACAAACAATTTTGTGCATACATTTTCTTATAAATATTGAGATGTTTGTTTATTGTGTGCTTTTTTTTATATATAATCCAAGTACTTTTGTGAATTTTTTATTGAAAATATTTTAAATATAAATACAAAAAAATATTTTTTGGATATCGTATAGGTACATACATTAGTTGATTCTTACATAAAATAAGAACATTTATTGCATACAATGAGGATATAAAAAAAAATTGACATATTAGATATATCAAAATTAGTTATCAAAATAAAATAATATTAAAATATAAAATACACATTAAAAATGAGTTAAATTATACATATATTTGTATATAAATATATAGTAATTAATTTTGATAGATAATTTTAGTATATAAATGATATATTTTTTGTAAAAAAATTGATCTGCAAATTTCTTTTTTAAAATATTATTTATTATATATAATTTATGAAAATAATTTATTACTTTTACCTAACTAACCTCATTTTATTATTATTATTTATTATTATTATTATTATTATTATTATTATTATTATTATTATTATTAGATGAAGGTTGTGGTAGGCTTAGAGAAGGGGGGTTGAATCTATGCCTTTCTTTTATGTTACTGAAATGACCTTTTAAAACAAACTTTCAATTCTAATTCTGTTTGAACTCAGCAGCGAAAATTTATGAGACAATTTATTTTTGTCTCATGAATATCAAAAAACAGAACACAGTAGAGAAGAGATAAGCTTACACCAGCATGTATCCTGGTTCGGTTGCCTTGTGTTATGCAACCTACATCCAGTCTCCTCCATAACAATGGAGGAATTTCCACTATAGTTAAAAGTATTACATACACTAATTCCACAGGATTGACACAATCCTTTCACACTCAAGTTCTAACATAACTTGACATTGGCTATGCTAATACCTAACTATTTCACTCTTAGTGCTAACCCAACTAAAAAAGGGATACCTCACAGGTACAAGATACAAGACATGAACATACCTAAAGAAATCAGAAAACAACTCTAGGCTTTTCTCTCAAGTGTTTCACTCAGCCTTTTTTCACTCATAGCTTTTTCTTTATCTCTCTCAATATGCCTTTTCACTCAAGAAATTACAAAAAGATAAACATTGAAAAGTACATCACAATCTGTAAAACATGAAGGGGATTGACTTCATCAACAACCTCTTTGCTATGTGATAAACCAGATTTGCTAGCCTCTGATTCAGTTCTTTATTTTGGCGAAATACTCCTTTTACTAGGAAACACTGTCCAGTTAGATGAATTTCTTCAAAGAGCTCTTCTCAGAACATACACCTCAAGTTCACTGGCTCTCCTTGCCTTCAAACCGAAGTGATTTTCCTATTTGTATCTTGCTTTTGCCAAGGCTAGGGTTCAGCTCCTTGGTTCTTGAACCAGTTGGAAATTAGCCTTTCTCTCTTTCTTTCATCAACCCAAAAAATTAGGGATTTTGACTTAGAACTAAGCCCCATAGCAGACACAGCAGCAGTAACATTTTTCTCTCTCAATCAGCTTATCAAAATCCAAGCCAATAATCTTGTGCTTTGGCTCCAAGAAACAAGCTCATTCATTGATACACAGCAGGAAAAAACAGACACTACTTTCTTCATTTTTCCCGAAATGGTATGTGTAGAAGAAGGTAGGTTTCAATCAAGCTATCAACATGCATGTAAATAGAAACAATCTACCTTTATCTTCTGATTAAGCTAGAGGAGCCCTTTACTTTTGGCTTCATTGATTTGACATTTTCTTCAAGAAGCTTTTTCCCTTTTTCTTCTTTGTGTATTGTCTGAAAGACAAAGCTTGCGACCAGGAACTCTCTTTTTCTTCTAGGATGTGAACCCTAGCATAGCCATCTTGTCATGCGTGGGTGAGAGAAGAGAAGAACGAGAACAGAGAGTTGGTTCCATGGAGAAGGGATTAGTTTAGATGCAAATGAACTTTAGTTACTTGGTTAGCCACTAAGTTAGATAAGGAATAGACTTGGATCACCTAATGGGCTTGCTTATGAATATGGGCTCACTTCATCAACTTTGAGGCCTTTAAGATTAGGCTTTCACTTTCTTTATTCTTTGATGAAATGAGTAAGAAGGATGAAGCTCTCTTTCTTGTGTTTTGTTGCTGATCGGAGCAATAAGAGAGAGTGAAGACATCAATCTTATATGAGAAGCTTGGTAGGATCAACTTGGGCTTGAATTTTCTTCTTTTACTTCTCAGCCCATTTGGTTTCTTTGCCTAGTGACTTTGGGCTTTGTTGATTAGATATTCACCAATAAACTTATTTTTGTTTCCTTCCAATTGGGCTGCTGATTCTTTGATTTATGACCTACAACACTTAACCAAACACATTCAAAACTAATTAATCACCCAATAAAATAATGTTTGTCATCATCAATTAAGTTAGTTAATTTCTTAACTCAACAATCTCCCCCTTGATGACAAACATAATTCTAACATAAATCAAAAGGAATTGAATTTGAATAAAGTTAAGGAACTTCCCTTTGAGTGATGTCACTTGTTTTCGTATTACTCCCCCTTTTCTTTTCAAGAGTTGCTCCCCTAGATTTGTGCTCATTTCTTCCTTCCTGTTTACATTATTCTTATAGAGTACACTATGGAGTACAACACTCAATTCTTCTTGACTGAGGGATTGTACACAAACAGCAACTAAAATCCAGCCTAATACTAAATAGATCATAACAGCAATTTTAGCAAATGTCCAGTTCAAAACTGCTAAAAAATTAAATAGAACAGAGCATCAATGACTAATAATGGAAAAATAGCAACAAATCATGTAAAGCACCCATAGTTCATAGCAGCAACAAAAATAGCAAAATTCAATTGATATGCTACTAACTTCAAATTCATACAACTACTCCCCCCTTTTGTCATCAAGGGTGAAAGAGTTAATGTAAAGTGCAAATCTGCAACTTAAAATAAACTAAAATTCTGCAACAAAAGGTTCAGAGACTTTCCTTTGATGATACCAGATTAACTTGATGTGCTCTCCCTTTCTTTCATATGAGATGCTCCCCCTTAATGTATGCTTATCGCTTAACCTGAGGATACAGACAATAATTCCAACACAACAATCCAATGTATATACATGCTTATCTAGAATTCTATGGTTGCACAAAAAGTCTAATAATCCATACAAGCACATATTACAAACTACGGTAGCATGTAAGCGACAATTCACCAGCACAACATAAAGTTCAAATGACTTAAATTTGCCCAAGTTCAGTTCACAAACAAGTCAATTAACAAACACAAGACTAATCAAAACTAATATCCAATAATCTCAGTAAGTCTTATGTCTTTTCAAGCCTCATATATGTATTTTTCTCCCCCTTTTGTCATCAAGGTGAGAAAAATAAAACAAAACAGAACCTGCAAAATAGTGTGTTAGAGGCATGTTAAAGCTAAATGTTGCGTTTTGAAATACTAAGAAAAATTCGGAAGAGAAATAAAGATCATATTTCAACCAGCAACACCATAGTTATATAACAAAACTCACAATGTGCAATGACCAATTTTTGGTAAAAATTCATTAACACCAAAAAGAGAGTTTCATATCACTTGAAGGTTTTAAAAAAAACAAAAAAACAAAAAGAGACCACATGTGTAATAAGATTCAAGCATGGTCCATGTCCATTTTTACACTACAAAAACCAGATCTCTCATTTCTTATTCAACAAATATCTCTTTGACCTGCAAAATAGAATTCTCAAACAAGACATTAGCACAATTAAAACAGAAGTTACAGTTTTTCAAAAATTGAAATGATGATAATGAGAAATAAAAAAAAGACATGCACAATACATGAATATGTTTGCAATTGCAGCAAGTTAAGAGTATTCTTGGAAAAAGAAAGTTCAGAACCCTATTTCAAAAAAGTTCGGAGCCCAGAAGATAAAATTCAGAGTGATGGTTCTTCTTTTGCCCAGAATTATCTCATCCGAACCTATGAGACAAAGACTTCAACAAACACATCAGCAATTTTTAAACAATGAATCATAGCTTAAAATCCCTAGACTAGTCCTAAGCATGCCAACAGGGATTGAAGGATTGAGCAATTTTAGTTACCGGGTCGCAAGTGTACTGGGTCGCATCAAGTAGTAATTACTCACATGAGTGAGGTCGATCCCACATGGATTGAAGGATTGAGCAATTTTAGTTAGGTGGTTGATTTAGTTAAGCGAACAGTTGATGATTTGAGTGAATTGTAACTAGCAGAAGCTAAATTGCATGAAACTAAAAGGGAGAGGGAGAATTGACAGTAAATTAAAGAGCAGAAGAAGTAAAAGAGCTGAATCTTAAAGTGCAAGAAATATAAATGACTGAAACTTAAATTGCAAGAAATGTAAATAGCTGAAGCTTAGAGTGCAAGAAATGTAAATTGCTTGAATAATAAAGGGGTGTGAGATGCTGGGATTCAGAATTTAACAATAGAAAGTAAAGAAGATGAAATAGGTGTAGTAGATCTAAACAGAAAGTAAATTCAACTTAATTGCAAGATCTAGGAAAGAGATTCAAGAGCTCAGAGGCTCAATGAGACTAGAAAACAAGTCTAAATCTCAATTCCTTCCTTGATCCAACAGATAACAATTTGTAGAAGAAAAGAAAATGAAAACAGTAAAGGAAACTCAGATCCACTTCTTGGAACAATTGAGAAGAGAGGTGAAAGATGATTCTCAAACTTCAAATTCCAAGAGAAGATAGCAAATGTAGCAGAAGAAATGAGAATCAAAACAGAAAGCTAAATCCAATTCACAATTTCTTAGAATTATGCAGAAGAGAGAACAAAGATGAATTATAGATTTAGGATTGAAACAGAATTTCTTCAATCTCTATCCACAATTCAAATACAGAAAGCAAGAAAATCAAAAGTGAGAACAAGGAGGAGAGAACTCAGCTCTCAATCCCAATTCCCAATTCAAAGCTCAAAATCAATGAAAATTCAAAAGTGAAAGTAAGGGTACACAAAAAGGTCCTCTCTAAATCAAACTAGGTCCTATTTATACACTTTCTATTTTTGATCTTCAGAATTTGGAGTGGGCTTTTCAATTGGTGAAGAATTGAATCCAAAATAGCAATTGAAGTGAAATTGGCCCATGGTGCACCTCCAGTGGAGCGTTCAGTTAACTAAGTTAACTGAGCGCTCCAAGTCTTGTGAAATTGGTCATGGTGCTGGCTCCAGGGTAGCGTTCAGTTACTTTAAAGTAACTGAGCGCTACACATGCTTCCTTGGCGTGTTTTTGGTGCGGCCTCCCTAGCATTGGTGCTCAGTGAAGAAGTTTTAACTGAGCGCCCCTTTGTTGCATGAGTTTCCAACTTCGATCCTTGCTGAGAGCAATTGTGGAGCCAATTTTTCTTGAAGACTAGTAGCGCTCGTTCCTTGCAAGTGAGGAGCTCCTTGGTTCGAATCCTGGTAGTTGCATTTTTGCCAATTTCCTTATGAAGAATAGCGCTTCCCTTATGCCTCATGTGTAGAGTTCAATCCTTGGCTCCCCCATTTTGCTTGCTTATGCTTTGATTTTTTTTTTCATGGGGAGCCCGATAAAGTTAGAAAAAGTTAACTGAGCGCTCCTTTGAATCAAGCTTCCTTGTAGCGCTCGGTTAAATCACCCAACGTAGCGTTATGCATTGAGTGCTTTGCTTCCTTGTTTTCATTGCCAACTTAGTGCCCATGAATGCTAATCCTTGCTTGAGCTCTCATTCCATGCATTAAATAATGCCAATGCATGATGGTATTAATTAATTGAATGCATGCATGCTTTATTTTCACGCCTTGGCATTGATTTAATAATGCATGCTTTCATAAATTCCTTAATGCCGTAGCATTGCATTCATTCTCATGCTTTCATTAAATCATTGGCTTTATTAATTAATTGCTAATGCATTGGCCAATTTATTTTAACGGCATTAAAATGAAATGCATGCTTTTATTAGCTTCTTTAATAATGCTGGTCATTGCATAAATTCATTTGGCATATGCATTAATGATTAAATACTTCATGGTCATGGGCCACGCTTTTAAAAGTGTAGCTTAAGGTTCCAAAGCGTGCTCCACTTCAAAGTGTGCCCCAAAATTATTCTTTTCTCCTTTTTTTCACTTACAAGTAATCAAAATAACCAATCAAAGTATCTCCAAATTTACAAGGTTTCTAAATCATTCAAAAACCAACTAATTCTAGCTTAAACCTCATGATTTTATGGCAAATAATTGATGGTTGATTAAATTGACATAACCATGCAAATCCACTCCAAATCACTTACTTATAATGCAAGAAGGTGCATAAAACCTAATGAAATAAGTGAAAAATGCTTGAAAAGCTAGCATAAGATGACTTGTCATCACAACACCAAACTTAAACGTTGCTTGTCCCCAAGCAAGCTCTAAACATAAGAGAAAATGAAATGAAACAGATAAGTATGCATGTTGATGGGAAAAATTTGGAAAAATAGATTTCCAAACACCCAAAACTCACCGGCAAGTGTACCGGGTCGTATCAAGTAGTAAAACTCACTTAGAGTGAGGTCGATCCCACAGGGATTGATGGATCAAGCAACTTTAGTGGGTGATTAGTTTAGTCAAGCTAACATTGAGTGAATTGTGTGAAATGTAGCCAATAGAAAGTAAATTGCAAGGAATTTAAAAGATGCAGAAAGTAAAATTGCAACTAACTTAAAGAACAAGAAAGTAAAATGGCTGAAACTTAAATTGCAAGAAATGTAAATTACATTAAATGTAAAAGGGAGTGGGTGCTGGAAATTAAAGAAAGCAATAGATCAAGCAACTGGAAGTTTAACTTGCAGGAAAGTGTAAATGTGCAGGAAATTAAACCAAGCTAAATGTGAACGAAAATGTGAAATTGTAGAATGTAAGAAAGGAAATTGCAGTAAAGTAAAAGTAGCAGAAGAATTAAATGGCTTGAAAGTAAATTGAGTTGGGTGCTGAGAATTAAAATTCAACAGGAAAGTGTAAATAGAAATCAAACAGAGAAGTAAAAGATGCAAAATCATGCAACAGATCTAAACAGAAAAGGGAAATTGCTTGAAAAATTCAAAACAGCAAGACTGATGCTTAATTTGCAGCAATTTAAAGAATGTTGAAGATCTCAGGAGTGGAAGAGACTAGAAAGCAAGTCTACATCTCAAATCCTTCCTTGATCCAACAATAACAATTGCAAATTGAAAATGGAAAAGTAAATTGCAGAAGAAGTAAAGAGAAGTTGCAGATAGAGAATGAAAACAGAATTCCTTCCAATCTCAATCCAAACTTTTAAAACAGAAAAGAAAACTAAGAGAGAAAGCAAAATGAAAACTAAAGAGTGCAAAACTCCCTATTGGAGCTAGCCTCTAATACTTTCTAATGGAGCTCTCCTTTTCAAAGATGAAAATGATGCCTTATATAGGCTTTACAAAGTGAAAATCAAAATAAAATTGAAATTAAAAACAAATTATAATTTAAATGAAATTCCTATTCTAACTTGTTCTTGTGCCTTTGAGTGATAATGTGGGCTTTGCTTGCTTTGGATTTGAAGAAGAGTGGATCCAAAATGGCTTTTTAATTAAAATTGTGCCATGGTGCACCTCCCAGGAACGGCTCAGTTGTGAAAGTTAACTGAGCACTCAATCCTTGCTTTTGGCCTTGCAATTTGTTACGCAACAAGCCTTCCTTGGTGCAGGCCCGATAAAGCTCGGTTGATTAAGTGAACTGAGCGCTCCTTGCTTTTTGATGAGCCCTAGCTTCGAACCTTGGTGGAAGCATTGTGGAGTAAATTTTTTTTTGAATTAATGGAAGGTGACGCCTTGCCTTGAGTGGAAGGCCTCAAGTTTGAATCCTTGCTGAGCCATTTTGCTTATTTTCCTTGCAAGAAGTGTAGCACTCCTCCTTGCTTTCCATGTGTCTCCCCCTTCGAGCCTTGGTGAAGCCACTTTGGTTTATTTTTGCTTGTTTTTGGACCTCAAAGATGCCTTTCACTTATACCTCAATTTCATGCCAAATATGAACTATTATATATCGTTGGAAAGCTCTGAATGTCAGCTTTCCAACGCAACTGGAAGCACATCAATTGGACGTTTGTAGCTCAAGTTATAGCCCTTTGAAGGAGGCATGGTCATGCTGTAAACGCCCAAGTTTTAACTTAGCGAAAATTCTTGCTTCCAAGCTAAGTTTTTCACGATAAAGCTAAGTTCACTTAGTGAACTGAGCTTTGTGAATGCTGATTGCAAATCTCCTTTATTTGGTCATGGGCCACGCTTTTAAAAGCGTGGCCTAAGGCTCCAAAGTGTGCTCCAACTTCAAAGTGTGCCCCAAAACTCTTTTTTTCTTCTTTTTAGCTTATTTTGTGCTTTTTGCTTCTTTTTCTTCTTATTTCCTACAAAATTTTTCAAATCAAAAGATCAAAGAAATATAACATTTAAGCACAAAAGCATTCAATATTTAAGCACAAATCATAAATTTCTTGTATGAAAAAGCATAGAAAAACATGACATGTTGACATGTCATCATAACACCAAACTTAAACCTTGCTTGTCCCCAAGCAAGAAAAGAATCATGCAATAAAGAGTGACAATCCAAGGTGAGAAGAATAGCAAGTTAATGTTCATGGCAAGCTAGTTTTCTATGCATGCTACAATCACAAAAGAAATATAAATGATTGATGCTTCTATCTAGCTCAATTTATGAAATCTTTTCCTTATAATTCTTCCTTGAAACAAGCTTTTGATTTTCTTATTAGCTTCTCCTTTTGGGTGCTTTGCCCCATGAGTTAATAACAAAGCTACGATTCTAAATGCTTTGTTTTCAAGTATTACCACTTGATACATAAGCACCACAAGCATTTGAATTAGAGGACTTCATTAAGCTCATTTTTCTTTTCTTTTCTTGACTCTCTAATCATTGATGCTCAGAACCTTGAGCTTTGAGGGAGTGCTTTTGCACTTGAGCCTAGCCTTGACTTCTAAGTGTTTTGTTTTCAAGCATTTGGCTTGATACATAAACACCACAAGTACTTAACAAATAAATTGTCATTGGTACTCAGAGCCTTCAGCTTTCTCATTCTTTCCCTTTTTCTTTTCTTGCCCTTTTTTGCTTTTTTTTTCAAGGTTTTCATGATTTCAAAAGATTTCATAAAATGTCCTAGATGAAAACTCCAATAAAATAAAATCCAATGCAATTGAGCAACAGTTAATCATACTAGCTTTCCAAAACTTATATGCACATGCTAATTTCTTCTTTAATTCCTTGTTTGTTTATGATCATGATGCTTTATTGCTTTTGAATTCACAAAACTCAAGTTGGTAGTCATAATGGTATGGCAACATGTTACAAATCAATATTCAAGCTATGCTTATTCATATCACACATGCATATAAAGAATATAAAAACAATCATGCAAAATAAAGTACTGGAAACAAAGGAGAGGAAAAGGAACTTTACAACCTTGTAGTCCATCTTCTCTATTGTTGTCATTTTCCTCTTATTCTTCCCTTTCCCTTGCCAAACTCAGAATGCTTGCTCATCCTCAAGCAACAATTAGAACAATGGCTATGGGGCTAACATGGGTCATGAATGTCTTACACAATGAAGTATTAGTAACATATGTGTTTTAAACAAGCAAAATTAAAGATATCAAGGCACAAGAAACAGAGACATTGTGATTGCAAAAATAAGAAGGTGAGCATAATACATTGCATAAAAAATAAGTGGCACACCAAACTTAGTGTGACACTTTCACTTGAAATTGATGCAAGTATCCAGTAAGGATTGGAAGCAAATTTTGTTGCATAGCAACACCAAACTTAGAATGCAGTCACATGTCTATTTTATTTGAACTAAGACTAAGCAAAGGAAACTGTTATTTGTTAACTACAATCACCAAGTGAAGCATCTGTCATGAATAAGGATTTCTTGGTGAGGTTTTAACAAAAACAGTTAAGCAGCAAACTAAATGAAAGCATTTAAAAATAGAAAACTGACTAAAGCAAGTAAAATGAAAAAGTGTCAAATCAAAAGAGAAAAATAAAACTGCAGAGGCATTATGATTATGCAGAAAAGTAGTGTTGCTTGAATAAATTGCATATAAAATAAGTGGCACACCAAACTTAGAATCTTAGTGTGACACTTTCATTTTTGATTTCATGCAATCATCCAAAAAGATTAAAACAATTTGTTGCAAGGCAACGCCAAACTTAGAATGTAACCATATGCCTATTTATTGAAATTTAAACAAAGCAAGGAGAAAGAAAACAAAGCAGAGAAGAAATGTTACCTATGGTTGGGTTACCTCCCAACAAGTGCTCTTTTAGTGTCATTAGCTTGACATGTTGTTCTTCACTTTCTTCCTCTTCTTCCAGTTTGTTAAGAGGATGACCTCAAAGGAGGGAAAGATTCAGCTAGTGTCCCTTGTCTTGGTCTTTCCTCAGCAAGCTTCCTTTTGCAAATGGCTTGATTGATCTTGCTTGCTGGATTAGGGACAGAATTGGTGTTCTTGCTAGTTGCCTTCACTTCTTTGGATTCAAGACTTGGTTGCTGTGTGATTATTGGAGTTTTGTATTCATCCAGAGTCTTTTGAATTGGTGGTTCCATGTACTTCTCTGCTTCACTTGAGTTTGAAATTCTTTGATTGTCTTTCTCACTTTCTTGCTCTTCCACTTCCTCCCTTGCACTCAACATTTGACTTAATAGCTTTTTCATTGAAGAGGTTTGTTGATCTTCCCAACATTTCTTCATCTTCTCTTCATATTTTTCAATCACAGATTCAATTGTTGAGAGTTTTTGGGTCAGGGAGGTTTGTGAGAGTTGTGAGTCTTCATGTTCCCTTGTCACCTCAAGTGCAGTTTCATTTTCAACCACCTCATTCTTCATTGAAAGTTCACTTGATGCAGTAGCCTCCTCATCTTGCTCTTCCACTTTATCCTTCACCTCCATCAATTGGTCTTCATTTTCCTTGCTTAGTAGTTCTAAGTGTTTATCTGTGTCCTTCAATTGCTCATCCGTCTCCTGAGAAAGGATTTCCAGTTTCCTCCAGGATTGTTGATATTCCTCCGCCATTCTGTTGAACCTGGACTCAAGTTTTGAGAGTCTTTGGCTCGTGGAGGTTTGTGTTGAGGCATAATCAAGTGATGAAGAACTTTCAAATGAGAAAATGGGACGTGAGGGTGGATGCTCTTTCATTCCTTGGTGATACTCCCAGCCACCATTAAAATAATGACTTGAATAATTTTGTGGTGGTGGAAAGTATCCCATATGATTCTCTTGCTCATCTTGTGGCTCTAAAGCACATATCCATGGATTGGAGTGCTTAGAATCTGTATTTTCTTGGTGATATTCCCAGCCACCATTAGAGATTTGTGATGGTAGGAGATATCCCAGAAAATTAGTTTGATCATAAGATGAGTTAAACTCCATTTGAATTTTGGAAAACACAACACCAAGGAAAATTAAAATTACTCATTTCAGAGATGAGAAATTCTTAGTGAGGCAAAAACTCAAACACCTTGGTTTCAAGAACAAAAACAAAAAGAATGCTTAATCTAGACTTCTCACCCACTTAATCATTATTGATCTAAATCAATCCCCGGCAACGGCGCCAAAAACTTGATGGGATATTTTGGAAAACAAACGAATTCCAAAACACCCAAAACTCACCGGCAAGTGTACCGGGTCATATCAAGTAGTAAAACTCACTTAGAGTGAGGTCGATCCCACAGGGATTGATGGATCAAGCAACTTTAGTGGGTGATTAGTTTAGTCAAGCTAACATTGAGTGAATTGTGTGAAATGTAGCCAATAGAAAGTAAATTGCAAGGAATTTAAAAGATGCAGAAAGTAAAATTGCAACTAACTTAAAGAACAAGAAAGTAAAATGGCTGAAACTTAAATTGCAAGAAATGTAAATTACATTAAATGTAAAAGGGAGTGGGTGCTGGAAATTAAAGAAAGCAATAGATCAAGCAACTAGAAGTTTAACTTGCAGGAAAGTGTAAATGTGCAGGAAATTAAACCAAGCTAAATGTGAACGAAAACGTGAAATTGTAGAATGCAAGAAAGGAAATTGCAGTAAAGTAAAAGTAGCAGAAGAATTAAATGGCTTGAAAGTAAATTGAGTTGGGTGCTGAGAATTAAAATTCAACAGGAAAGTGTAAATAGCAATCAAACAGAGAAGTAAAAGATGCAAAATCATGCAACAGATCTAAACAGAAAAGGGAAATTGCTTGAAAAATTCAAAACAGCAAGACTGATGCTTAATTTACAGCAATTTAAAGAATGTTGAAGATCTCAGGAGTGGAAGAGACTAGAAAGCAAGTCTACATCTCAAATCCTTCCTTGATCTAACAATAACAATTGCAAATTGAAAATGGAAAAGTAAATTGCAGAAGAAGTAAAGAGAAGTTGCAGATAGAGAATGAAAACAGAATTCCTTCCAATTTCAATCCAAACTTTTAAAACAGAAAAGAAAACTAAGAGAGAAAGCAAAATGAAAACTAAAGAGTGCAAAACTCCCTATTGGAGCTAGCCTCTAATACTTTCTAATGGAGCTCTCCTTTTCAAAGATGAAAATGATGCCTTATATAGGCTTTACAAAGTGAAAATCAAAATAAAATTGAAATTAAAAACAAATTACAATTTAAATGAAATTCCTATTCTAACTTGTTCTTGTGCCTTTGAGTGATAATGTGGGCTTTGCTTGCTTTGGATTTGAAGAAGAGTGGATCCAAAATGGCTTTTTAATTAAAATTGTGCCATGGTGCACCTCCCAGGAACGGCTCAGTTGTGAAAGTTAACTGAGCACTCAATCCTTGCTTTTGGCCTTGAAATTTGTTACGCAACAAGCCTTCCTTGGTGCAGGCTCGATAAAGCTCGGTTGATTAAGTGAACTGAGCGCTCCTTGCTTTTTGATGAGCCCCAGCTTCGAACCTTGGTGGAAGCATTGTGGAGTAAATTTTTTTGTGAATTAATGGAAGGTGACGCCTTGCCTTGAGTGGAAGGCCTCAAGTTTGAATCCTTGCTGAGCCATTTTGCTTATTTTCCTTGCAAGAAGTGTAGCGCTCCTCCTTGCTTTCCTTGTGTCTCCCCCTTCGAGCCTTGGTGAAGCCACTTTGGTTTATTTTTGCTTGTTTTTGGTCCTCAAAGATGCCTTTTACTTATGCCTCAATTTCATGCCAAATATGGATTATTATATATCGTTGGAAATCTCTGAATGTGAGCTTTCTAACGCAACTGAAAGCACATCAATTGGACGTTTGTAGCTCAAGTTATAGCTCTTTGAAGGAGGCATGGTCATGCTGTAAATGCCCAAGTTTTAACTTAGCGAAAATTCTTGCTTCCAAGCTAAGTTTTTCACGATAAAGCTAAGTTCACTTAGTGAACTGAGCTTTGAGCTTTGTGAGTGCTGATTGCAAATCTCCTTTATTTGGTCATGGGCCACGCTTTTCAAAGTGTGCTCCAACTTCAAAGTGTGCCCCAAAACTCTTTTTTTCTTCTTTTTAGCTTATTTTGTGCTTTTTGCTTCTTTTTCTTCTTATTTCCTACAAAATTTTTCAAATCAAAAGATCAAAGAAATATAACATTTAAGCACAAAAGCATTCAATATTTAAGCACAAATCATCAATTTCTTGTATGAAAAAGCATAGAAAAACATGACATGTTGACATGTCATCACATGTCCTTATTTAGCAGATAATTGAACTTCGTTCATGGGATTTTATGCAGACAATGGTTGCTCATTTATTACTTGCTGACAGATAAGAAATGTTTCCTTAAAGGTTCACTAGAGTTGCTGCTATAATGTCTTACTCTTGCTTGATCCCTTGCTAGCTTTTTCTTTCTTTCTTTTGCTTCAGATAGCTTATTTATTAATGAAAGCGTGGTGGCAAATGTTGCAGCAGCACTTTTGGCTAAATTTTGCTCAACATTTCTTCACTAAAGACACATGGCTCACAATTTCTTCCTAGAAGCATTGATGCCCAGCATCTCTTTGAATTACTAAATACTTTGTAACTAGGTTACTCTTGATAGTAGACTTTCAGTTGGCAATCCCAGATCAGTTGATCTAAGTGGCCAAGTTTCAAAATACTCCTCAGAACCTACTTGTCCAAGCATATCCCAGTACAAAAACACCACAGGCATATGTCCTAGGGTCCAAGCTATTGGTGTCTAGCCTTATTGTTTGTTTCTTGGCCAATTCTTGGCTTTTCTTTCTCTTTTTCTTTCTTATTTTTGCTTCCTTCTCAAGGGAATTTCATTAATAAACAGACTTTATAGCAGCAAACTAATTCACATTTCAAGAAACATGTTATTATGCAGCTTTTGTTATTTGAGCTAGCCATTAAATCAAACACATACCACCACTGAATGTCATTCTAATTTCTACAACATTGGATATTTACTTTCTATTTCAAACACTTTTCTTTTATTTATGCAGAAAGGAACAAAACAAAATTCAAGCTAATGATGGATGACAAGCACGATATACAGGCTAGCATTCTCAGCAAACATCTCCACCTGCACTTAATTGAACACTTCAGCAAGACATATAGGAGTTTCTAGATTAAAAATGTTTCACAGCAACAAGGATTAAGTGTCAATACAACCTGTTGGGAGTGTCTCTCAGTTTTTCCTTCTGTCATCATTATTCCTATCTGTTGCTCCTCCTTTGAATGATGATGCAGATCCCTCTCACAGATTGAATGTTTTCCTGCATAATCCTTACAAGTTGCTTATTTCCCAAGCCCTTAGGCAACTGGTTAGTGTGCAAGAATTATTTGTGGGCTTTTGAACTTACTTTGGTGTGTGAACACCAAACTTAGTCCCTTGCCAATGTTTCTCATGCATCAAATTAACCATATGTGAAACCCTTTTGTCTTTGCTAAAGGCAATAAAACTAAAAACTAGAAAATAGACATTGGTTAAGTAGTTTCTCTGATTTCTTGGAGCTAGCTACCCTTTATGCAGAAGGTGAAAATGTGTTTATTCAATAAAATTTTTGGTGGAACACCAAACTTAGCATCTTTCATTCTTCCTTAGATTGTTTTGGTGTGCAACACCAAACTTAGCTCCTTGCAATACAGGTAAACTTACTCAGCCTTGTTTATTGAAATAGTTGGGAAAAGAAAACTACCTTTGGTTGGGTTGCCTCCCAACAAGCGCTCTTTTAATGTCACTAGCTTGACATCTTGTTCTTTGATCATGGAGGCTGAAAATCATAGTGCCTTAGCTTTTCTCCTCTTACTGTGAACTTCCTTCCGGTCTCCTCTTTGATGATCTCTAGGTGTTCAAGTGAAAGGATCCGGTTCACAGTATAGTACTCAGATAATTGTGGACACACCTTCATTGGTTGGGTGTTTAACATCACTTTATCCCCTGGTGAGAAGTCTTCAGTGGGGATTTTCTTGTTTCTCCACCCTTTTGCCCTCTTCTTCTTCTCTTCTTTCTCAGGAGATATTTCATGCCTTGATGGTTCTTTATCTGGGGTGTTGAGGTTCTCATCTGGGGATTTTGGATCTAGTTCCTCTTTGATTTCTTTGGTCTGTTGCACCATCTCTACTTCTTTCAAGAATGGATTTAGAAGTCTTGGATTTAACTCATTGAATGCCTCCTTCAAGCTTTGATCTCCAGCCTTATCCTTCATACAATCTTCTTCTTGAGTGGGCTCAGGCAGGGTTTTAAAAACATGGAATGCTAGGTGCTCATCATGCACTCTCAGCAATAATTCCCCTTTTTCAACATCTATCAATGCTTTGTCCGTATCCAGGAAAGACCTCCCCAGGATGATGGGAGTGTTAGGGTCTTTCTCCATATCCAAGATGACAAAATCAGATGGGAGAAGGAATTTTCCCACCTTTACCAGCACATTCTCTACAACTCCAAGTGCTTGCTGAATGGACTTGTCAGCCATTTGAAGAAGTATTCGTGTGGATTTCAGCTCAAAAATTTGGAGTTTCCTCATTAGAGACAAAGGCATCAAGTTTATGCTTGCACCAAGATCACAGAATGACTTCTCAATTGTTATGTTTCCTATGGTGCAAGGTATATAAAAACTTCCAGGATCATCTTTCTTCTCTGGCAACTCTCTTTGGAGAATAGCATTATTTTCCATTGTCATCTCAACAATTTGTCCTTCTTTTAGGGATTTTTTCTTTGTCAGCACTTCCTTCATAAATTTGGCATACAATGGCATCTGTTCAAGTGGTTCTAAGAAAGGAATATTGATGCTGAGTGTCTTGAATATGTCCAGGAACTTTGAGTATTGCTTATCCTCATTTTCTTTTTTGAACCTCTGAGGGTATGGAAGTTTGGGGATATATGGCTTCACCCCTTCCTTCTTCTCTTGTAGCTGTGGCTCAAGGATGTTCTTGTCTCCCTTTGAGATTTGTGCCTTCTTGGTTTTCTGATCTTCTTCACTTCTCCCATCTATCTCTCCTTGTGAAACTTCTTTGTTGTGTTTTTCTTGATTGATGGCTTCCTTCTTCATAGTCTTCTCACTTCCCACTGTGATTGCCTTGCACTCCTCCCACTTTGTAGCCTTTCCTTTGTTCCTTGGGTGTTCTTCAATGGCATTGAGGAATATATTTGCTCTCTTCTCACCCATTTCTGAAATTTTCTTAGCCATTTGCTCCATATGCCTCTCAAGATTTCTGATTGAAACTTCTTAGTTTTTGCTTGTTATGGCTTGATCTTGTCTGGCCATCTCTTGAGTTTTGATGAGTTTCTCCATTAATATCTCTAGACTAGAGATTCTTTGAGAGTCTGGATTTGGTTGTGGTTGTGTGAGATGAGATGGTTGTTGCTGAAGGTTGTTTGAATTATCTACGGGTATATTTTGTGGGTAGAATGTAGATGTGGAAAAGTTACTCTGGTGGTTTTGTGAGTTGTTATGGGGTTGGTGGTATGTGTTTTGTGGGTTTTTGAATTGGTTAGTATTATTGGATGAATGGCTTTGGTTGTTTGTGTTGCTGAGACTACTATGGTTGAGGTCCCTTTGTCCTTGATTCTGGTGTTCACCCCTACCTCAAGTTAGAATGATTCCTCCAGGATGAGTTGTGTGAGTCAACATGGAAGTTGTGTTGGAATAAACTTGAGGTGTTGTTCATGTGTTGCACCTACTCAGGGCTTTGTTGCTCATAATTGAATGTCCCAAAACTTTCTTCAGATTGATTCCACCTATGTGCAATTTGAGATTGGCTTTGTGTGTTTACTGCAGCACTTTGCAATCCATCAATTTTCTTGGCCATAATCTCCATTTGTTGCTGAAGTTGTTGGTGCATCTGTTTGTTTTGTGCCAAGATAGTGTCAACACCTTCAAACCCCAATACTCCTTTTCTTTGAGCTGGTTGGCATTGTCTTTGATGTACATAGAAATATTGATTGTTCGCCACTGTGTCTATGAGGTTTTGGGCTTCTTCAGCTGTCTTCATAAGTTGCAATAAACCTCCTGCTGAATAATCTAAAGCTTCTTGAGCTCTCAGTGTCAATCCTTCATAGAAGTTTTGGAGTCTATCCCATTCACTGAACATTTCTGGTGGGCACTTCCTGATTAAAGCTTTGTATCTCTCCCAGGCATCATACAGTGACTCTCCATCCAATTGAACGAATGTTTACACTTCTGTTTTCAGCTTGATGATCCTTTGGGGAGGATAGAACTTGGCCAAGAATTTATTCACTAGATCCTCCCAGCTAGTGATGCTTCCTTGTGGAAAGGTTTCAAGCCATTGAGCAGCCTTGTCCCTCAATGAAAATGGGAATAGCAGCAATTTGTATGTTTCTGGATGCACACCATTGGACTTCACTGTATCACAGATCCTCAAGAAGGTAGATAGATGCTGGTTTGGATCTTCCAAGGGGCCTCCTCCATAAGAACAGTTGTTCTGTACTAAGGTGATGAGTTGGGGCTTCAATTCAAAGTTGTTTGCATTGACATTTGGGATAAGGATGCTACTCCCACAATGCCTAGGATTAGCAAACGTGTAAGAAGCCAAGACTCTTCTCTAGGGCTGACCATTGTTGTTGGCCACTCCCACTGGTGGATTTGTTGGATTTTCCTCCATTTCTAGGTTCTCTTCTCAACCTCCAAAGTGTTTCAGAATCAAAAGGTGTGGATTCATCGCTTCTTCTTCCTGACATAAACAAAACTAGAAACCAGAATTAAACACTCTATTGCTAGAGTGAAGTTAGTGTTAGCTTAAGCAAAAATTCAAACAGTTAGTATGCTTAGTAAAAAGAAAAAGAAAACATGCTTAATCTAGACCACCACCTTACTTAATCATTGTCAATCTAATCAATCCCCGGAAACGACGCCAAAAACTTGATGGGTTGAAACCGAAATTCCAACACCTAAACTCGTCGGCAAGTGTACCGGGTCGCATCAAGTAGTAATTACTCACATGAGTGAGGTCGATCCCACAGGGATTGAAGGATTGAGCAATTTTAGTTAGGTGGTTGATTTAGTTAAGCGAACAGTTGATGATTTGAGTGAATTGTAACCAGCAGAAGCTAAATTGCATGAAACTAAAAGGGAGAGGGAGAATTGACAGTAAATTAAAGAGCAGAAGAAGTAAAAGAGCTGAATCTTAAAGTGCAAGAAATGTAAATGACTGAAACTTAAATTGCAAGAAATGTAAATAGCTGAAGCTTAGAGTGCAAGAAATGTAAATTGCTTGAATAATAAAGGGGTGTGAGATGCTGGGATTCAGAATTTAACAATAGAAAGTAAAGAAGATGAAATAAGTGCAGTAGATCTAAACAGAAAGTAAATTCAACTTAAAATTGCAAGATCTAGAAAAGAGATTCAAGAGCTCAGAGGCTCAATGAGACTAGAAAACAAGTCTAGATCTCAATTCCTTCCTTGATCCAACAGATAACAATTTGTAGAAGAAAAGAAAATGAAAACAGTAAAGGAAACTCATATCCACTTCTTGGAACAATTGAGAAGAGAGGTGAAAGATGATTCTCAAACTTAGAATCAATGAAGCTCTTCAATCTCAATTCAAATTCCAAGAGAAGATAGCAAATGTAGCAGAAGAAATGAGAATCAAAACAGAAAGCTAAATCCAATTCACAATTCCTTAGAATTATGCAGAAGAGAACAAAGATGAATTGTAGATCTAGGATTGAAACAGAATTCCTTCAATCTCTATCCACAATTCAAATACAGAAAGCAAGAAAATCAAAAGTGAGAACATGGAGGAGAGAACTCAGCTCTCAATCCCAATTCCCAATTCAAAGCTCAAAATCAATGAAAATTCAAAAGTGAAAGTAAGGATACACAAAAAGGTCCTCTCTAAATCAAACTAGGTCCTATTTATACACTTTCTATTTTTGATCTTCAGAATTTGGAGTGGGCTTTTCAATTGGTGAAGAATTGAATCCAAAATAGCAATTGAAGTGAAATCCGCCTGACTAAGATCTGCAAGGTAACCATTGCTTACTCAAACCAACAATTTCCGTGGGATCGACCCTCACTCACCTGAGGTATTACTTGGACGACCCAGTGCACTTGCCGGTCTATCTGTGCGAATACTGCGGAGCCAGTTTCACGCGCCAAGTTTTTGGAGCCGTTACCGGGGATCGTTCGGATTCTACAAACTATCAGATTATCTTGTTATTTAGATTAGGTACTTTTTATTTTTGTTTGTGTCTTTATTTTCTTTTTCAAAAACTTTTTCAAAAATCCATCTTTTCTTTGTCTTTTGTTTGAGTCTAGTGTCAGTTCTTAAGTTTGGTGTCCTTTGTGTGTTCTTTATTTTCTTTAAAATTTTCGAATTACTCTTAGTGTTCTTTCTTGGTATTCAAGTTCTTGTTTCTTTTCTTGTTTTGATATTAAAATTTTTAAGTTTGGTGTCTTTTGGTTTTTTTCTTTTAAAATTTCAAAAAACTAGTGTCTTTAATCTAAAAATTTTAAGTTTGGTGTCTTTTGGTTGTTTTTCTCTTTCTTCATTAATTCGAAAAAACAAAAAATATCTGTTTTATCTTTATTCAAAAAATTTCTAAAATCTTGCATTCTTTTTATTTTTTCTTTAAAATTTTTAAGATTGGTGTTTTCTTGTTAGTAAAGTCAAATTTCAAATCTTATATTTTTAAATCTTTTCAATTCTTTTCTTTTAAATTTGATTCTTTCCTATCTTATCTTTCTTTCAAAATTTTAAAATACAAAATTTTTTCAGATCTTTATCTTATCTTTGGTTTATATTTCTTTAAATTTCAAATCATTATCTTATCTTATCTAAATTTTAAATTTCAAATTCAAATCTTTTTCAAATCTTCACCATATCTTATTTTTTTAACTTATTTTCAAATCTCTATCTTATCTTGTCTCAATTTCAAAATCCAAAATCAAATCTTTTTTCAAAATTTTTCAATCTCTATCTTATCTTGTTGACTTTTTATTTTCAATTTTAAATTTCAAAATTTTAAAATCAAATCTTTTTCAAATCTCCTATCTTATCTTATTTTCAAATCTTTCTTAATTAGTTACTTGTTTTCTCTTCTCTCTTTTTCCTCTTTCTTTTATTTTTGAAAACTTCTCATCTCTTTCTCTCTCTTCTTTTTCGAAAATCACACTCAAGTTTTCAAATCATTTTAGTTCAATTAATAATTAAAATAAAAGCAAAAATATTTTAATTCTAGTTTCTCTTTTTAATTCTTAAATTTTTGAATTCTTCTTCTAATTCCTCTACCCTCATTCTTCTTTCTTTTTTATATCTCACAGGGAGTTCTCTATACTTTAACATAGAAACTCCCATTCTCTCTCTTTCTTGTTCTTTTTTTTCTTATTTATGAGCAGGAATAGGGATAAAGAACCTCTCTTTGATCCTGATCCTGATCTTGAACCTGAGAGGATCCTAAGGAAGCATCTGCAACAAGTTAAAGTACAACACTCCGGAAGAGATCTCACAAAATTTTTCGAACAAGAAACTGAAAATACAAACATGGTAGCCAAAGAGAATAATGGAGGAGATGCAAGGAAGGTTCTTGGTGACTTTACTGCACCCACTTCTAACTTCTATGGAAGAAGCATCTCCATACCTGCCATTAGAGCAAATAACTTTGAGCTTAAGCCTCAGTTAGTCTTTCTAATGCAACAGAAATGCAAATTTCATGGACTTTCACTGGAAGATCCACATCAATTCCTATGAGAATTCTCACAAATCTGTGATACTGTTAAGACTAATGGAGTGGATTCTGAGGTCTACAGACTTATGCTTTCCCCTTTTCTGTCAGAGACAGAGCTAGGATATGGTTGGATTCTCAACCTAAGAAAAGCCTAGACTCTTGAGAAAAGTTGGTCAATGATTTCTTGGCCATGTTCTTTCCACCTCAGAAAATGAGCAAGCTCAGGGTGGAAGTTTAAACCTTTAGACAAAAGAGGGTGAATCCCTCTATGAAGTTTGGGAAAGATACAAGCAATTGATCAGGAGATGTCCTCCTGACATGCTCTCAGAATGGACTATCCTAGGTATTTTCTATGATGGTCTATCTGAGATGTCCAAGATATCATTGGACCATTTTGCTGGTGGATCAATCCACTTGAAGAAAACGTCTGAAGATGCACAGGAACTCATTGAAATGGTTGCAAACAACCAATTTATGTACACTTCTGAGAGAAACCCTATGAACAATGGGGTAGCTCAAAAGAAAGGAGTCCTAGAGGTTGACACTCTGAATGCCATATTGGCTCAGAACAAGATCTTGACTCAACAGGTTAATATGATCTCTCAGCATTTGACTGGAATGCAAACTATAGTTGGAAGCACTCAAGACACCTCTTATAAAGGAGATGCCTATGATCCAGATCAACCCATGATGGAGGAGGTGAATTACATGGGAGAACCCTATGGAAACACCTACAACTCCTCATGGAAAAATCATCCTAACCTCTCATAGAAGGATCAATAGAAGCCTCAGCAAGGCTTCAACAATAATCAAGGTGGAAGAAACCAGAATAGGTTCAACAACAGACCACCATTCCCATTTGCTCAGCAACAGATGGAGACTTTTAAGTAGAGCCTCTCTGACTTAGCAACTATAGTCTCTGAACTCTCTAAGACCACTCACAGTTTCATAATAGAAACTAGGTCCTCCATCAGAAATCTAGAGGTACAAGTTGGTCAGCTGAGTAAGAGAATCCTTGAGACCCCTCCCAACACTCTCCCAAGTAACACTAAAGTAAATCCAAGAGAATAGTGCAAGGCCATCATTGTGGAAGCTGAGGCCAAATTTGAAGGGGATACTCTGGCGTTGAACGTCAGTAAGGAAGTCCTTACTAGGCGTTCAATGCCCAAGAATGAGTCAAAGCTGGCGTTGAACGCCAGTAAGGGAGTCCTTACTGGGCGTTCAACGCCCAAAGAAGCACCATCACTGGCATTGAACGCCAGTAAGAAAGTCCTTACTGGGCGTTCAACACCCACAAAAGCACCATTCATGGTGTTGAACGCCAGTAAGGAAGGCCTTACTGGGCGTTCAACGCCCAAAGTGACACAAAAGTTGGAGTTGAATGCCAGTAATGGCGGAGAAACACCCACTAAAGACTTTCCTATTGAAGAAATAAAGGCAACTAAGGCTCATGAAGAGACTATAGAAGTTCCATTGAATGCCTTGTTGCAAATCATGGATTATGAGGATCACTCCTCCTCTGATGAGAAAGAGGAAACTAGGGAAGAGCAAGTTGTTCGGTACCTAGGAGTCCTCATGAAGCTAAATGCCAAGTTATTTGGAACAGAAACATTGGAGGAAGAACCTCCAATGCTCACCATGGAACTCAATGCCTTGGCTCAACAGAAACCACCTCAGAAGATGCCGGATCCCGAATGCTTCCTAATTCCTTGCACCATAGGCACCATTACCTTTGAGAAGGCTCTGCGTGATCTAGGGTCAAGCATAAATCTCATGCCACTCTCTGTAATGGAAAGGCTGAGAATCTTTGAGGTACAGGCTGTAAGAATATCACTAGAGATGGCAGACAAGTCAATGAAAAAGGCTTATAGTCTGGTAGAGGATGTCTTAGTAAAGGTTGAGAACCTTTACATCCCTGCAGATTTCATAATCTTGGATACTGGGGAGGAAGAGGATGAATCCAGCATCCATGGAAGACCCTTCCTAGCCACTGCCAATGCCATCTTTAATGTAGCAAAGGAAGAGCTGATTCTACAGTTATGGGAGGACCACATCTTGTTCAAGATGCCTAGCCCTAACTCTCCCTCTGACAAAAGAGAGACGATTGTGCAACACCTAGTGTTTCAACCCTTTGTCTCAGTGCAAAGTTATACAAAGCCCCCAGACACCAATCCAAAGTTTGGTGTTGGGCATCCATCATCAAGTACTGAGATTAAAGGTACTAAGAAGAAAGTACCTAAAGGCTGGAGGGATAAGAAAATCCCCACTGAAGGCCTCTCACCTAGTATGAGAGTTGTCTTAACTAACAACCTAGTCATTCTACGCACAGTGAACAAGATCCTGTCTCTAGAGCTTGTAGAGCTCATCCATGAGAGCACAGGCAAGAAGTTCACTGTAAGGGGGGACATTCTGAGCCCCTGTTCATCTCCGTAACGAGCTAACCGTCAAGCTAGTGACGTTAAAGAAGCGCTTGTTGGGAGGCAACCCATCACTAATTAGTTTTCTTATTTTTCTTTAAGTTTATTTAAGTTATATCAATCTCATTTACATAATTATTTCTTTGAGTTTATGATCATGTGCAGTAGTTAGAACAGAAACAGAGGTAGTCAGAAATAGAAACAAAATATCCTGGAGCAAGTACCTTGCTGGCGTTGAACGCCAGACAAGGGGGCCAGAATGGGCGTTCAACGCCCATGAAGAGCAGCCAAGCTGGCGTTGAACGCCACACAGGGTATCCCTAATGGGCATTCAACGCCCAAAAGGAGCAGCATTGCTAGCGTTGAACGCCAGCCAGGAGGCAGAGACCTGGCATTGAACGCCAGGAAGGAGGCCTCCTATGGGCGTTCAATGCCCTATATGGAGCATATAGCTGGCGTTCAACGCCAGCCAGGAGCAGGAGCTGGGCGTTCAATGCCCACAAGGGGGCAGGAAATTCAAATTTCCTAGCCTCTCAGGATCAGTGGGTCCCACAGAATCTCCCTTATCCCACCTTTTTTTCTCTCTTTTCCACACACTCTTCCCCATAAACCCTCAACCAATCACATCCATATCTCTTCCTAAAACCACCATAACTACCACCAACCCCCACCCACTTCAAATTCAAATTTTCCTACCCATTTCCCACCCATTCATTCAAACCCTAACCCATCCCACCCTTATAAATACCCCCTTCTTCTAACCTTTCAACACACACTTCATACACACAAGCCCACTTGGCCGAATCCTCCTCTCCCCCTTTTTCTACCGAATCTCTTCTTCTTCTACTCTTTTCTTTATATTTTGCTCAAGGACGAGCAAAACTTTTAAGTTTGGTATTAGAAAAGCCTTGCTTTTTGCTTTCCATTCACACTTATGGCATCCAAAGTTGGAGAACCCTCTAGAAAGAGGAAAGGAAAAGCAGTTGCTTCCACCTCCAAACCTTGGAAGATAGAGAAATTCATCACCAAATCTTATCAAGACTACTTCTATGAAGTAGTGGCAAGGAAAAGGGTGATTCCTGAAGTCCCCTTTAGGCTAAAAAAGAATGAGTACCCAGAGATCCAATGAGAAATCCGGAGGAGAGGTTGGGAAGTCCTAACTAATCCTATTCCAGAAGTTGGAATCTTAATGGTGCAAGAGTTTTATGCTAATGCATGGGTCACTAAAAATGATGACACTAGTGTGAACCCACATCCTAAAAATTGGAGCACCATGGTCCGAGGATGACCCTTGAATTTTAGCCCAGAAAGTGTAAGGTTGGCGCTCCATTTGCCAATAATGTAAGGAGACCCACATCCTTACACTAGGAGAGTCAATTTTGATCAGAGGCTAGACCAAGTCCTTTCAAATATTTGTGTGGAAGTAGCTCAGTGGAAGAGAGAAACTCAAGGCAAGCCTGTCCAACTAAGAAGGCTTGATCTCAACCCTGTAGCTAGAGGATGGTTAGAATTCATCCAATGCTCTATCATTCCTACTAGCAATCCATCAGAAGTGACCATTGACAGAGCCATCATGATTCATTGCATCATGATTGGAAGTGAGGTGGAGGTACATAAGGTAATACCTCAAGAGTTGTACAAGAAAGCTGAAAAGCCTTCCATATTAGCAAGGTTGGCATTCCCCCACCTTATCTGTCATCTATACAATTCAGCTGAGATTGTCATAAAAGGAGACATCCCCATTGAGGAGGACAAGCCCATCACTAAAAGAAAGATGAAGCAAACAAGAGAGCCTACACATGCACCTCAACAAGAGCGTGTGGAGCTGCCTCAACAAGAAATCCCTGAGATGCCTCAAGGGATTGATTTTTCTCCCCAAGGCTACTGGGACCGATTGCACACTTCTCTAGAAAATTAAGCTCCAACATGGATCGGCTAAGGATGGGATATCAAGAGCATTCCACTATCCTCTATGAAATAAGAGAAGATCAAAGAGCCATGAGGGAAGAACAATAGAGACATGGGTGTGACATAGAAGACATCAAGTGCTCAATTGGATTCCAAAGAGGAAGCAGCAGCTGCCGTCACTAAGGTGGACCCATTCCCTTAATTCCCTATTGTCTATGTTATTTTTTTTGTTTTCCATTTATTTTATTTTATTGTCTGTTTCTAGTGCATGATCATCTTTATTTTATGTCTTAGAGCTATGAAATATTCCATGCATCTTTCAACTTGCTTAAAAGAAAAAATTTATTTGAAAAAGAAAAGTAAGATGCATGAATTTCGAGTTATATATTAAGAATAGTTCAATTATTCGATGTGGTGGCATTGCTTTTATTTTCTAAATGCATGAATGAATAGTGCATATTTGATGTTGGAGTTAAGAATGTTGGCTCTTGAAAGAATGATGATAAAAGAGAAGTATTATTAGTGATCTGAAAAATCCTAAAATTGATTCTTGAAGTAAGAAAAAATAGCAAAAAGCAATAAAAGAAAAAAATATATGCGAAAAAAAAGTAAGCAGAAAAAGAAAGAAAAAGAAAAAGCCAATAGCTCTTTAAAACCAAAAGGCAAGAGCAAGGATCCAAGGCTTTGAGCATCAATAGTTAGGAGGGTCTAAAAGAAGAAAAATCTTGGCCTAAACAGTTCAAATGAGCTGCTTCCCTAATTATATGCTTGTGGTGTGAAGGTGTCAAGTGAAAAGCTTGAGACTGAGCAGTTAAAGTCGTGATCCAAAGCAAAAAGAGTGTGCTTAAGAACTCTAGACACCACTGGCTGGGGATTCTAGCAAAGCTGAATCACAATCCAAAAGGGTTCACCCAGTTAAGTGTCTGTGGCGTTTATGTATCCGATGGTAATACTGGAAAACAAAGCGCTTAGGGTCACGGCCAAGACTAAAAAGAAGCCGTGTTCAAGAATAAAAAAGAACTAAACTAGGAGAGTCAAATATATCATCTGGATTTTAAGTTCCTAAAGATGCCAATCATTCTGAGCTTCAAAGGAAAGTGAGATACCAAAACTATTCAGAAGTAAAAAGCTACTAGTCCTGCTCATCTAATTGAAACTGAGCTTCATTGAAAACTCTGAGATTTATTGTATCCTTCTCTTCTTTTTAATCCTATTTTGTTTTTTGTTTCTTGGGGGCAAGCAACAGTTCAAGTTTGATGTTCCGATGAGCGGATATTTTATACGCTTTTTGGCATCATTTTCATATAGTTTTCATTATGTTTTGTTTAATTTTTATTATATTTTTATAGGTTTTAGTGAAAAATTCATATTTTTGTATTCTACTTTGAGTTTGTGCATTTTATGATAATTTTAGGTATTTTCTGGCTGAAATTGAGGAGTTTTGGCAAAGTCTGATTCAGAGACAGAGAAAGGACTGCAGATGCTGTCAAGATCTGACCTCCATGCACTTGAAGGAGCATTTCGGGAGCTACAAAAGTCCAAATGGCACATTCTCAATGGCTATAGAAAGCTAACATCCAGAGGTTTCCAGAAATATATAATAGTTCATACTTTGCTTTGAAAATGAAGGTCCGAAACAGGCGTTCAACGCCAGCTACCAGCCCTATTCCTGGCGTCCAACACCCAGAAGGGAGTAGCTAGCGTCCAATGCCCATTCAGGAGTCCAAAGCTGGCGTTGGACACCCAAAAGGGAGCACTGATGAGCGAATAGATGTCGATCTAGAATTTCTCGAAATAGAATATGTTCGTTGTAAGTATAGCCTAGACCAACAAACAATCCTCTCAATCAAAGTTTAATATTTTCCAATTCAAAACATATAAACCGAGAGTCTTTCAACCTCGGGTCGTTCTCCCTAGGATGCAATTGGAAGTGTTATGATTTTGGTTGTGGACAAAAAGGGGTTTTGAAATCGAGAAATGAAAGATTAAAAGAACTAAAGAAATTAAAGAACTAAGGAATGAGCGAAATTGTGAATTAATGTAAGTAAAGAGAAAGCAAGACCAAAACTGGTAAAAATGCTATAAATGCATGCAAAGCCTTGACTTGGGAGTGTGGATTCAAGGAGTCCTATCATCGCCATAACCACAACTATGGTAATTATGATGAGTCAATCTCGCTTAGTCAACCCCAACCATCAAGGAGTAAGTCAAGCAAGCATAATTGACCTTAATCCATAAGTCCTAGCTAACTTACCAAACTAGTTGATAAAAAACTAGCGTCAATGGAAACAAGAGTCAACTAACTACCCAAGAATTACCGCTAAATGTTGGACTTTATGACTCTAGTATCCTAGGAACTCAACCACAAGCCAAGGTGGAAAAATCTACTCAAAACTTAAAGTTGGCATTTTCACAAACACCTTTTGTGCACAAAAGTAAAACATGGAAATTTGTAAGGAAAAATAGAAAGCTATAACCAACTATGCACAAAATCAACAATAAATATCCAAACAAACAAAAAGCAAGCATGAAACAGTAAATTCATCAATCAAAACTTCAAGAACTCAAAATTACAAATATTGACAAAGTGCTTGAACCAAAGAGAAATTGAAAGTAAAAGTGATGTAATTAAAGAGGAATTAAAGAGTACTTACAATTAAAGGAGCAAAATCAAAGATCAAAGCTTCTATAAAATGCTACAATGGAGATAGAAATTAAACCCTAAGAGAGCATTTTCTACTCTACTCCTACTCCTACTCCTAATGCATTTTCTACCTAATCTAACCTAATGAAAGCTTCCTCTTTATATGTGTTGAATTCCCTTTATATAGCACTCCCAAATCAGCATCCAAGCATCCCAAAATGGGCCAAGAGGCCTCAGAAATCGTAAGGCACGCGCTTCATTAATAGAATCACGTGCAGAGATCTGTGCGGACGTACAGACGTGTGCGTCCGCACACTTGGCTGAATGTTGACCTGTGCGTACGCACGGGTTGTCATGCGCACGCACACATGGAAATTCTTCTTGTGCACATGCACGCTTACTTGTGCGCACGCACGCTTACTTGTGCGAACGCACGCTTACTTGTGCGCACGCACACTTTGCTGTGTGTACTTTTCCTTGTTTTCTTCATGTTTTCTCCCGTGTACATGCTTTCTTCCACTTTTGGCTATCCATTCTTGCCTCCAAGGCCTGAAATCATTTAGCAAATATGTCATGGCATGAAATGGAATAAAAGTGAAATTAAATTGCTTATTTCAAGCACAAAATTGCATGTTTTCACATTTAGGATCAAATTGGGGGAAAAACACAAAAGTATGCTATTTTGGTGCTTAAGTGTGAGTTCATGTGCTAGAATCCATCCGAATTGAGTCAAAATATACCATCAAATATGGACTCATCAAGCACTAGCTCGTGGCTTCACTCAAGCTCAGCCTAAACACTCACCAAGTGGGCCCGAAAAGTAGATTTTTGCACTACAAGACTAGTTTATCTTATTTTTTGTAATTCTTAGTTGCTAGACTAATATTTATAGAACAAAGATCACCCTTGTTAGAGATCTTTGCCCATTCAAACCTTTCACTATTATTTTCTGTACAGTATGAGTCACTAACCTCTTAGGTTAAGGTTAGGAGCTCTGTTGATTCTTAATTAATAATATCACTATTCTATTTCAATCTATACTTGATTCTATTCTAAGATGTATCTTCGTTCTTCATCCTAATGGATTGGAAGTGTAACTTCACCATCATCCCTATTTACATGGGTTCTTGCAAGTCCTTGACGGGATAGTATTGAACCACAAGCTTGATTATACATCTCTTAGACGACTAATCCACGACTTTGTTGGGGACTTCTCAAGACATCAGTTCAGCCGAGGTACAGGGCGATTAAGGCCTTTGTGGTATAGGCTAGATCCAAAGGAGCATCGTTCTCTGATCCGGAAGATCCGACCTTGTCTGTGACATTTTAAGTAGGATCACCAATGGAATGGACTGCTAGAGCTTCACCCCCGTTCAGATTGGATGACCGCTGACCCGGCGTTTGATCTGAAGCAGAGGAGATTAATGACCACTGACCCGGCCTTAATCATAAACAGCTTGTCATGGAATGAATCAAATAGAAGCTAGAGTAGATGGTGAGAAAAGTTGATCCAGAAGGAAGAAGCATCTTCGAAGCCTCAACCGTTCTCATACCATTGATTTCACACCTATCTAGTAATATTTTATTTATTTATCTATTTTATGTGTTTTCTCATGAAAACTATATTTTCTATCCACCTGACTAAGATCTACAAGGTAACCATTGCTTGCTCAAACCAACAATCTCTGTGGGATCGACCCTCACTCACCTGAGGTATTACTTGGACGATCCGGTGCACTTGCCGGTCTATCTGTGCGAATATTGCATGGCCAGTTTCATGCACCAATATTGCTGGTGCCGTCCATGAAGAGATTAATGAACAAAAGTTTTTGTTTTCAACATAAATTAGTCATCCTAATATTGTTAACATAGTTCGTGTTGTGATTTTTTAGAGTTGTTAATTAGGAATTAGAAAATTATTTTTTTTAATATATGTGCTTGTTAGAAGTAGTAAGCTATTAGCTGGTTAGATTTTGAGAACTTGAAATGGTACCAGTTAGGATTGTAGGGTATGTTAGATTTTTGAAGTTATTAGTTTTATATTCAACGAGATTTAGAGCTAGGGTTAAATATAAATTTTTTGATATTTTTAATACATTAAAGATAATTTTTTTAAGAGTTGTGACACACTTAAGCTAGTTTAGTTTTAGCATTTTTTATTTTGTCTGAACGTTGAAACTATGTGTTTTGGTAAATTTGTTTTTTGTTTTTTGAAATTGGGTCATGAATTATTTAGTGTTTTGTATTGGGTCCTATGAAAAATTTGTTGGGCATTATTGTAAACGATTTTTTTAAAAATTAGAGCATGCAATGTTTATCATTTTTAGAATTTTATGCATTAAACACTGTTTTGTTATGATTGTGATAAGGAATTTTCTATCATTGACTAGCTCCATCGATGTATCACCAGCATGAGAAGGCAACACGGAATGCCATTGGATGATAGGATCGTTCTGTACTTGCAGATGGCCAGTTTATACCATCTTGCAAGACTGAACGAGACTTAGTTTCGATTAGACGAGCCATTGGTGACACATTCGTGGAGAGATGGCGTCCAGAGACACTTACTTTCTACATACCATTCGGAGAGTGCACGATCACGCTGCAGGATGTAGCGTACCATATAACTAGGGCTCCCGATCGACGGTCAGTATGTCAGCAGATGCCTCACGGACTTTGAGCAAGATGGCAACATCAGCTCTAATCATGGGCCTCTGATCCATTCTGCAGTACCTTGATCAAGATTACAGCATCAGCTCTAATCATGGGTAGTATGAAGGCTGATATGACATGGTGATCATGCATCCTGTGATCACTAGATATCGATGTGGCTAGGCAAGTATAAGGACCATTGTACCGTTTTCCAAATACCTCTGCGCTGGCAGAGGCTAACCCGAATGAGTCATGTGCACCCGTTGGTGAACTCCTTGCACTTGCCATAGTACTTGCGATTATCAGATTTTAACACCTTGTACTCAACCCCCACGATGGATGCTATAAGTCTTCATGCTTAATACGACCTCCTCTTTATCCTGAAACTGCTGGCTAACTTGAAATTCAGATACAACTCCTGTATTCTGTGTATCTTTGTCCCTCGAAACTAACAGATACTCCCTAGATCCCCTGTTGTTCCATGGCATCCAAGTTCAAAGTTGAGAAGTGCGGGGGGTACTGATGAGTTCTTGAACTAGATTTCCCGCCACCCACAATTGGAGTGGTCCATGGTATGTCATCATCACTATCATCAACTATCATGGTGGGCTCCACATCATCATCATCATCATGTAATGTATCCTTAACCCCCATCTGGTACTCCACCCTCTCCGAAAACTAGGACCATAATAGGAGTACCGGGCATCGCAACCACTACCTCCCTTGGAGTCCAGTTTCACTAACTCCTGCATCATCACTATGATTCAGATTAGCTGCAAAGGATGAGGATGCAACTAAAACTGCTTCAAGAACAATCACCAGCACTGACGAGGCACCAACAGGCATGAAACTAGAGCAGGCTGGATGTCCTAAAGATTGAGAATTCCGATTCGAACCTCCAGAACTACATACCACATCCACAAGTTTCACCAACAGCTCTAGGGTCCTCACCTTGGGAAACTACCGACGACAATGGAACATAACTTGTAAATCTTTATCACTGCTTATGACGAATAAATCGTACTTCACATTATCGCACAACACGAAAATTGGGATTTTATAGAATAACTTCTCCACCCGTTTCACGCCATGCAGCCCCAGTCTCTAGAGTATAGTATTCTGAAACTCATCGTCGAAGGTTTGAAGAAAACACTTAGCGAGTCTTTATCAGTAAATTTAATTCTTGATCACGTTTTCTTCTTGATCAACCCTCTATACTGCACAAGAACTAAAAAACTCTCATCACTAGCCATTGTGAATCTCACTATGGTGAAAATTTCATGTTCAGCTCTTATTTATATACGTTAGGCATATACTAAATCGAATTAACTCATTTCGATTTATATATATAATAGAAATCATGTTAAATCGAAGTTAATGGAATCGATTTACCATTATCCACTACGAGCTTGAATTCGGTTTACTAAGGGGATTAAATCGTTACTTTCTGATTCAATTTACTATTATTGGGCCTGAATCAAATTCACTTAATTCAATTTACATATGAACATGAAAATAAAGTAATTCGAATTTTATAGATTTGATTTACTACCTAAGCTTGTAATTCGAATTCATTAAATTCGATTTAGGGTTAAATACTTTTTTCGTCCCTAAGGACTGGGGCGAAAATCAAATTTGTCCCTGACCTTTTTTAGTTATTAAAATCATCCTCAACGCTCAGAAATGCTTTAAAATGATCCTCCCCTCCATTAGACAATTTTTGCGGAAACTTTTGCCCTTTAAGTTGTTACCGGTAGTTGAAGCCTTTAATGATTAAAAAAGTTAATTTTTTTTGTTATAAGTGGTTGGAAAGGGTGGGATCAAATTAAAATCTCTGCCCCAATCAACATAATCGAGCGTCTACTAGGGTTCCAGAAGTTGGGGTAGAGCCATGGCTGCGGCGAGCTCATGGTTGTCTCGATGTAGGTCGTCTGCGCAGAAGAAGGAACTTCTCTATGGACATGGTGAGAGACCTGTGCTACAAATTTTGGGAACGAAGAACAACTTTGGGCGACAATTTTGGGGCTGCGTCTACTATGAGGTGCATTTTTTAAATTTTTGTTCTTGGTTGTTGGTAATGTTTTGTTTTCGGGGACTGACTATGGTGGGATCCTGTAGATTAAAGAAGAGTGTGAGTTCTTCCGTTGGGCAGACCCAGAAGGTGAAAGTGAAAATCCGCAGGTTGCAAGCTTGAGAAGGAAAGTTGTAGCCCTGAAAGCAAAAGTAATGGAGGCAGAGTGGAAGTTGAAGGTTGCTGCAGTGTTGGGCATGGTTGGTTGGATTGGTTTTTTTTTCTTGTTGCAGATTTAGTTGAATCAGAAGCAGGGGCGACGTTGTGTGATGCCTCTGATTTATGCTTGATGAAATTTGGGGAGAAAATAGGGCTCTTTTAGGGTGTGTTTAGGGTTTAATGATATTGTACCTGCACCTGAGTTTTTTTGTGTGAATGAATCTGAGTTTTGTAAATTGAGTTGTATTTTGTTAATGAGAATCTGCTGCTGTGACTGAATAGAGTTTGTTTTAGTGAGTTTGGTTTAGGGTGTTGGTGATTAATTATGTAAGTGAATTGCTGTATATGTAATTTGACAAGAAATTGGGAATGAAAATAGATCTGGTTGCCTGGAATTGATATTGAAGAATTGTGTAAACAAACTTGCTTATATGAACTAACATCAGAGAGCACCACAAGCACATTTGACAGAACACAAGTATGTCAAATTCATTAATAAGCATATCTAAATAACAACAAAAGATGGAAACTCCAATCACCATCGAATTCATTAGATGGACCTAAAGCAAAATATTGTCTAGTTAAAGCGAAACAACACCAACAAAAGATGGAAACTATTGGATCCACAAATCTAGAGCAACTCTGTTTCTATCTAAGGAACAACAAGCATAAACTATATTACATAAGTTTTAGACAAAATAAAGTCTCACAAACATTGAGTGTACATTAATAACATAACACATCTCTAATAATCATAAATCTCTAAAGTTTTCCCCAAGCTCTTCGTGGAAGTTTTGCTATGAGCCTCAACTTTCTTGGAGAGACATGAAGTGGAATCTTGTGACTGAATGAGACTGTCCTGACTGGTTGGCTTGAGCTGGATGTATCCTTCTCTTTGGGTATAGGTGGTTGCTGTGTGCAGCTTCTGATGGGCTTCATCTTGGGCCTTCGGTGGAGGGTACCTGCTGGTGGTGTGTTGGGCCTGGATGATGTTTGTGTGGGCTTCGACCTGAGCTAGGATGACTTGGGCCTACATGAGATGGTGGCTGGTTGGGGCTGTGATGATGATTTTTGTTATCTATTGGACCTCTTCCTCCCTCTAGTTGCAAATTGCACAGCAGGCTGTGATGATGCCTTAGACTTGGTTGTGGGCGTTGCAGATGAAGGCTTCCTCCCTACCTTGGTTTTCATCACAGCAAGTTCCTTAGGTGGTTGGGCCTGAAACTCATAAACAATTACTGTTAAGCAACCATTCACATGCAACCCTAACATACATAATGTAAATACACTTACAGAGAGGGGTAGCTTCTTGCATCCTCCCCTCTTGTGACCTGATTCACTACAGTTTGAGCACTTCTGAATCTGCCCCCTCCTAGACAAGTGGGATTGGCTTCTGTCCTCAGCTTCATCAGGTCCTCTCTTCCTCTTCTTCATTGTTCTGTGGCTAGGCTTCCGGTACAGAGGCAGCATCACATCATCAAAGTTCGTCTTCTCCCACAAATTTGGGCCATTTAGAGAGTTGATTATTGAATCATAGCATTTGACATAGGCAGGCTTCTTGTAGTAGTCATCAACATATGCATCCATATCAAGACCCTTAAAGTTGATGCAGCTGATGGCATGTGTGCATGGAATACCACTGAGCTGCCACTTCCTACAAGAACACTCATGAGCAGACAAATCAACAGCAAATTTGTTCAACCCATTTACAACCTTATATGTCTGTGCAGTAGACCAATAAGGCCTCCACTCACCAGCTGAGCTGCCCCTATTCTCTATCTTCTTCCTAATGCAAGGTAAAACTGTACCATTAAACTTTTGAATTCATTTTATATTAACAGCACATCTACTCATCAAGTAAACCCTAATTTCTTCCAACATTATAACTATAGGCTTTTTCCTAGACTCAACTATTGCACCATTAAAGCTTTCACACATATTGTTTACAAGAGTGTCACATTTAGAATGAAAGTTAAACCTGGACCTGCTCCAAAATCTAGGAGGAATAGCATTCAGATGCCTGTGAGCCTCCACATTGATATTTCGGATGACTGTAACCAAACTTTAGAATGAAAGTTTCTTCCTCACTCATTTTTGCTGCATATAACCAAAACAGACAACCCAGCTGACAAACAGCCCTCACTCTAACCAAGTCAAGCTTGGCATACCTGATCCCCCTCCTTATTTGCACTGCTACGCTATTACAATGTCTTTGAATTCCTCTCTTGAAGCATATACAGTTCCAACTTCCCATTTGTAACTCGTCATGTCTTTAACCTCTTTGTGAATTGGATACCGAATAGCTTCATCATTATCATCATCCTGTCTGTCCTCCTTATCTAAACCCTCACTAACTTGATAATCCAAATCCACTTCATCACTATTGAAGCCTTCCTCATCACTGAAATCACCATTCACAACCCATTTGCCTCTATCAACCCGATCACCATCCGTAGCACCTCTCAGTTCCTCAAACCCACTCTCATCATCATACTCCTCTTCACTATCTGTAAAATGAACATCATCTGCATTGCCAATCTCAAGATCAGACGGAGTAAACTCCTCATCATCGCTGTTATCATCACTGTTCGATTCAACCCGTGCATTTTCAGTAGCCACATCTGGGTGCAAATTATCTCCTTCATTAACTTGCTCTGGATTATCATTTTCCACCTGTGGACCCTGTTCACCTTCAAAAACCACCAACTGATTCCTAGGATTTTCCTCTGTTTGGCCTCCAACATCAATATACCCTACTTCAGGAAATTCTTCAGCATCGTCAACCTTATGCACCACAAACATCTTAACATGACTCCTCAGCTCCGCTATTCTACACATCTCAAGTGCATCTCTGTCACTCACAAATAACTTCAGATCCTTGATAAACCATTATTTTATGATTTATATTGTGCTTAATTGAGTGGTTTTATCAAGTCTTTCACCCACTTATTCATATGATTTGCATGTATTCACAATTCCTTCCTAAAATTGTTCTATGATTAAAAACTTGCTTCCTAAAGATCTTTTAATTGAATATTTTTTTATTCTCCTTTATACTATTCGATGCCGTGATCTATGTGTTAAGTGTTTCAGGCTTCATAGGGCAGTAATGGCTTAGAGAATGGAGAAGAAGCTTGCAAAGATGGAAGGAACATAAGAAATTGAGGAGATGACCAGCGAGAAGTGACGCGCGAAATAGAGGAAATTACAGTGACGCGCTCGCGTGCCTAACGCGAACGCATGGACGACGCGGTCGCGTGGCGTGCGCGATCTGCAGAATTTACAGAAGTCGCTGGCGTGAATTTTGGGCCGCATTCTAACCCAGTTTTCGGCCCAGAAATGCAGATTAGAGCCAGGGAACATGCAGAGACAAAGGACGACATTCATTCTGCATAATTTTTAGTTTTTAGATCTGATTTTACTCATCCTCTAGGTTTTCTCTCTACACATTCATAGTTCTTAGGATTTTATTTTTTATTACTTTTTGGATAGGGATATCGAGAAGAGTTGTTACCTCCGTAAGACTTCATCTCTCTAGTTTGTTTTCTCTACTTTTTACTTACTCTTCCATATCCTTAATTTGTCCAAAGTACAATTGGATTATTTTTAGAATTATTTAATACAAAGACTGTTTTTATTTTTTTTAATTAATCTCTTTGATTATTGTTTATCATGTCTCTTTTTATTTCCCCTCTTTATTTTGTGAAGTCTATATTTATGATAATGGAGTAGTCCCCCAACTTGATTGGGAGTTGATTAAAAGGAGAACCTTGAGTTAGAATACTCAAGAGTTCAATTGTAATTGGTTCGTTGTTGGTGGCTTGTTAGTCACTAACTCTAATCCTTCCCAAGGGAGAGGATTAGGACTTGTGAATAGAAGTTGGATTTTGACATGACTTTCCTTCATTTGTTGAGGGTTAACTAAGTGGAACAACTACTAATTATTAATTAATTTTGAGAAAATTCCAACAAGGATAGAACTTCCGATTAATTTCCTTTTTATCAAACTCAAACCATTTTGGAAAACCTCTAATTAATAAAATAGCATATCTTTCTGCAACTCGTTGGGAGACGACCTGGGACTCATACTCCCAGTATTCTAATTCTAATTTTGTGACAACTCTTTTCTAAATTGACAAGTGGATTTTTGTTGGTTAAGAGCTGTACTTGCAACGCCATTTTTCTTAATAATTCTTAATCTGCCAATTTCCGCCACGTCAATTTTTGGCGCCGTTGCCGGGGAGTTGCAATAGAGTGCTAAGTTATTGATTGGAATTTATTTATTTGCATTGTATTTTATTTTGCTACTATGAGCTGCATGTTTCTTTCATTGAATGATGCGTTCACTTCCTGATCCAAGCTTGCCAGTATTTGATCCTGAGATTGAAAGAACTATTTCACGTATAAGGCAAGCTCGGCGTCGGTTAGTCCTCTCCGAGGACGAATCTGAAACGTCACTTAAGGAAGAAACAAGCTCCCTTTCTACTGATTCAGTTGATTTACGTGTAGGTGACATGGCAGCACCTAGGAGAGTTACTATCCAGGAAGCTGGAGCCCCTGATTTTACACTACAACCGTATCAAGCGCATCACCCAGCGGTGGCTGTGGATTTTGAATTAAAGACTGCACTACTCAACTTGATGCCCAAGTTTCATGGCTTACCTGCTCAAGAGCCTATCAAGCACCTTAGGGATTTCCAGGCAGCCTGTTCTACTGTCAGGCGAGATGGTGCAGATGAAACTTCTATTTTGTTAAAAGCCTTCCCATTCTCTCTTGAGGGAAAGACGAGAGAGTGGTACTACACTCAACCTGGAGCAACTGTTTCTAACTGGGATACGCTTAGAAGAGAATTTTTGGAAAAATTCTTTCCAGCTGAAGTTACTGATAAACTGAGAAAGGACATTTCCATGATTGTTCAGAACGAATCCGAGACTCTCTACGAATACTGGGAGCGCTTCAACAATCTTCTGGAAGCATGTCCCCACCATATGATTGACAAGATAGTGTTGCTCGGCTACATCACACAGGGCATGAAGCCTCAAGATAAGACCACATTGGAAAGTGCTAGCAATGGGTCTATGAAAAAGTACAAGACCAATGATGAGGCATGGCAATTGATCAGCGACTTAGCTGAATCTACTCGGAATCACAAGCAGAAACAAAGCCGGTCAAGAGCTGTTACAGAGGTATCTTCTAGCAAAGAGACTACTGCTCTAACTCAGAGTATATGTGAAATGACCAACTTACTGAAGCAGATACAGTTGAGTCAACAACAAGCTCAGCAAGCTCAGCCCTCTCCACCACAGCAAAGCCAACAGTTAGTTCCACAAAGAGTATGCGGGATATGTGCTGATTATAGTCATTATACTGATGAATGTCTACAGCTCCAGCAAGAAGACAACACTGTGGCAGCCACTCATAACTTCTATGACCGCCCCAATCAAGGATACAATCAAGGTGGTAGCTACAACCATGGGTGGCAGGACAATTCCAACCAAGGTTGGAGAGATAATTCTAACCAGGGTTGGAGGGACAATCATAACAGAGGAGGCAGAGATAACAATGAAAACCAGAGGTGGAATAACAATAACAACATCAGGCAGCAGAATCAGAATCAGGCCTACAGAGCACCTCATCTAAGGCAGCCTCAAGCATCTCAGCAGACCCCTCAGATCACTTATCCATCTTCATCTTCTAATGATGAGTTATTACACTCTATTGATCGAAGATAGCAGGCCATGGAAAACAATCTTACATCTACTCTAAATGGTCTGAACTCTACCTTGCAAGCTCTTGTCTCACAGATTGGATCACTAAATAACTCCAACAACCAACCTTTGAGCTCTAGTGGAATCCCCTCTCAACCATTACCCAACCCCAAGGGTGGCATCAACACCATTACCTTGAGGTCTGGAACCACACTACAAGGGAGGAATCCTGAAGAGCCAAGCCCGCTCGAACACGCCCCAGCTGAGGACATGGTTGAGGTAGAGGATGTTACAAAAGAAGATAAAACACAAGGCATGGCTGAAGCAGAAGCAACCCAACCAGGGAATGCAGAATCCCAGCAAGCTGAAGCTGTAAGAGACGCCACTCCTATCCTATTTTCACACATTGCTAAGAAATCCAGGAAGCAGATGGAACTTGATCCCAAAATGGTAGAAATCTTCAAAAAGGTTGAGGTAACCGTTCCCCTTTTTGATGTTATTCAGCAAGTACCTAAATACGCAAAGTTTCTAAAAGAATTATGCATACATAAAGATAAAATTAATGAATTAGAAACTATTCCTTTAGGTAGTTAGTGCACGAAATTGTGATCATCAACAATGGCGCCAAAGACTTGGAGCTCTCAAACGTGAATCACACTTTGTCACAATTCCGCACAACTAACCAGCAAGTGCACTGGGTCGTCCAAGTAATAAACCTTACGCGAGTAAGGGTCGATCCCACGGAGACTGTCGGCTTGAAGCAAGCTATGGTCATCTTGTAAATCTCACTCAGGTGGATTCAAATGCTTATGGAGAATGGATAATTAAAAGATGAATAAAACATAAAGTAAAGATAGAGATACTTATATAATTCATTGGTAGAAATTTTAGATAAGCGTATGAAGATGCTTTGTTCCTCCTGAACCTCTGCTTTCCTATTGCCTTCTTCCAATCATTCATACTCCTTTCCATGGCAAGCTTTATGCTGGGCATCACCGTTGTCAATGGCTACTTCCCGTCCTCTCAGTGAAAATGTTCTACGCACGCTGTCACCGCATGGCTAATCATCTGTCGGTTCTCGATCATGTTGGAATAGGATCCATTGATCCTTTTGCGTCTGTCACACGCCCAACACTCGCGAGTTTGAAGCTCGTCACAGTCATCCCTTCCCAAATCCTACTCAAAATACCACAGACAAGGTTTAGACATTCCGGATCTCAGGAATGGCCGCCAATAATTCTAGCCTATACCACGAAGGTTCTAATCTTAGATTAGAAACCCAAGAGATACACATTCAAACTTGTTTGCATGTAGAACGGAAGTGGTTGTAAGTCACGCGTTCATAGGTGAGAATGGTGATGATGTCACATAATCATCACATTCATCATGTTCTTGGGTGTGAATGAATATCTTGGAGAAGAAATAGACTTGAGTTAAATAGAAAAACAATAGTACTTTGTATTAATTCATGAAGAACAGCAGAGCTCCACACCTTAATCTATGGTGTGTAGAAACTCCACCGTTGAAAATACAAAAGTGATAATGGTGTAAGCATGGCTGAATGGCCAGCCTCTAAGGTCTAGGGACTAAACGTCCAAAGATGAAAATACAATAGCAAAAGGTCCTATTTATAGAAAACTAGTAGCCTAGGGTTACAGAAATAGGTAATTAATGCAGAAATCTTCTTCTGGGCCCACTTGGTGTGTGCTTGGGCTGAGCATTGAAGCTTCCATGTGTAAAGACCTTTCTTGGAGTTAAACACCAACTTTTGTGCCAGTTTGGGCATTTAACTCCAGCTTTTGTGCCAGTTCTGGAGTTAAACGCCAGAATTCTTGAGCTGACTTGGAATGCCTATTTGGGCCATCAAATCTTAGGAAAAGTATGGACTATTATATATTTCTGGAAAGCCCAGGATGTCTACTTTCCAATGCAATTGAGATCGCACCAATTGGGATTCTGTAGCTCCAGAAAATCCACTTCGAGTGCAGGGAGGTCAGAATCCAACAGCATCTGCAGTCCTTTTTCAGCCTCTGAATCAGATTTTTGCTCAGGTCCATCAATTTCAGCCAGAAAATACCTGAAATCACAGAAAAACACACAAACTCATAGTAAAGTCCAGAAATGTGATTTTTATTTAACAACTAATAAAAACATAATAAAAACTAACTAAAATATACTAAAAACATACTAACAACAATGCCAAAAAGCGTATAAATTATCCGCTCATCACAACACCAAACTTAAATTGTTGCTTGTCTCCAAGCAACTGAAAATCAAATAGGATAAAAAGAAGAGAATATACAATGAATTCCAAAAACATCTATGAAGATCAGTATTAATTAGATGAGAGGGGCTTTTAGCTTTTGCTTCTAAATAATTTTGGCATCTCACTTTATCCCTTGCAGTTCAGAATGATTGGCTTCTATATGAACTCAGAATCCAGATAGTGTTATTGATTCTCCTAGTTAAGTATGTTGATTCTTGAACACAGCTACTTTATGAGTCTTGGCCGTGACCCTAAATATTTTGTTTTCCAGTATTACCACCGGATACATAAATGCCACAGACACATAACTGGGTGAACCTTTTCAGATTGTGACTCAGCTTTGCTAGAGTCCCCAATTAGAGGTGTCCAGAGCTCTTAAGCACACTCTTTTTGCTTTTGGACCACGACTTTAACCGCTCAGTCTCAAATTTTCACTTGACACCTTCACGCCACAGGCACATGGTTAGGGACAGCTTGGTTTAGCCGCTTAGGCCAGGATTTTATTCCTGTGGGCCCTCCTATCCACTGATGCTCAAAGCCTTGGATCCCTTTTTTATTTTACCCTTGCCTTTTGGTTTAAAGGGCTATTGGCTTTTTTCGCTTGCTTTTTTTTTCTTTCTTTCTCTCTTTTTTTTCGCATATATATATTTTTTTCTGCAAGCTTTTCACTGCTTTTTCTTGCTTCAAGAATCAATTCTATGATTTTTCAGATTATCAAATAATATTTCTCCTTTTCCATCATTCTTTCAAGAGCTAACAATTTTAACATTCATGAATCAACAAATTCAAAAAATATGCACTGTTCAAGAATTCATTCAGAAAAACAATAGTATTGCCACCACATCAAAATAACTAAACTGTTTTAAAATTTGAAATTCATGCACTTCTTTTTCTTCTTCAATTAAAAACATTTTTTATTTAAGAAAGGTGATGGATTCATTTTCATAGCTTCAAGGCATAGACACTAAGACACTAATGATCATGTAATAAAGACACAAACATAGATAAACATAAAGCATAATTTTTGAAAAACAGAAAATAAAGAACAAGAAAATTAAAGAACGGGTCTACCTTAGTGATGGCGGCTTGTTCTTCCTCTTGAAGATATTATGGAGTGCTTGAGCTCCTCAATGTCTCTTACTTGCCTTTGTTGCTCCTCTCTCATGGTTCTTTGGTCTTCTCTAATTTCATGGAGGAGGATGGAATGCTCTTGGTGCTCCACCCTTAGTTGTCCCATGTTGGAACTTAATTCTCCTAGGGAGGTGTTGATTTGCTCCCAATAGTTTTGTGGAGGAAATTGCATCCTTTGAGGCATCTCAGGGATTTCATGATGAGGAATTTCCTCATGCTCTTGTCCATGAGTGGGATCTCTTGTTTGCTCCATCCTTTTCTTAGTGATGGGCTTGTCCTCATCCATGAGGATGTCTCCCTCTATGTCAATTCTAACTGAATTGCAGAGGTGACAAATAAGGTGAGGGAAGGCTAACCTTGCCAAAGTAGAGGACTTGTCCGCCACCTTGTATAGTTCTTGGGATATAACCCCATGAACTTCTACTTCCTCTCCAATCATGATGCTATGGGTCATGATAGCCCGGTCTATAGTAACTTCAGACCGGTTGCTAGTGGGAATGATTGAGCGTTGGGTAAACTCCAACCATCCCCTAGCCACGGGCTTGAGGTCATGCCTTCTTAGTTGAACCTGCTTCCCTCTTGAATCTCTCTTCCATTGGGCACCCTCTTCACAGATGTCCATGAGGACTTGGTCCAACCTTTAATCAAAGTTGACCCTTCTAGTGTATGGGTGTGCATCTCCTTGCATCATGGGCAAGTTGAATGCCAACCTTACATTTTCCAGACTGAAATCTAAGTATTTCCCTCGGAACATTGTAAGCCAATTCTTAGGGTCCGGGTTCACACTTTGATCATGGTTCTTGGTGATCCATGCATTGGCATAGAACTCTTGAACCATTAAGGTCCCGACTTATTGAATGGGGTTGGTGAGAACTTCCCAACCTCTTCTTCGGATCTCATGTCGGATCTCCGGATATTCGTCCTTTTTGAGCTTAAAAGGGACCTCGGGGATCACCTTCTTCTTGGCCACAACTTCATAGAAATGGTCTTGATGCACCCTTGAGAGGAATCTCTCCATCTCCCATGACTCGGAAGTGGAAGCTTTTGCCTTCCCTTTCCTCTTTCTAGAGGTTTCTCCGGCCTTTGGTGCCATAAATGGTTATGGAAAAACAAAAAGCTTTCTGGCGTTTAACGCCAGCTTCTTGCCCATTCCTGGCGTTAAACGCCAGTCTGGTGCCCATTTCTGACGTTTAAACGCCAGTAAGTTTCTCCTCCAGGGTGTTCTATTTTTTAATTCTGTTTTTCATTCTGTTTTTGCTTTTTCAATTGTTTTTGTGACTTCACATGATCATCAACCTACAGAAAACATAAATTAACAAAAGAAAATAGAAATTTAACATAGATAATTAAAGATTGGGTTACCTCCCAACAAGCGCTTCTTTAATGTCATTAGCTTGACAGTGGGCTCTCATGGAGCCTTACAGATGTTCAGAGCAATGTTGGAACCTCCCAACATCAAACTTGGAGTTTGAATGTGGGGGTTCAACACCAAACTTAAAGTTTGGTTGTGGCCTCCCAACACCAAACTTAGAGTTTGACTGTGGGGGCTCTGTTTGTCTCTGTATTGAGAGAAGCTCTTCATGCTTCCTCTCCATGGTTACAGAGGGATATCCTTGAGCTTTAAACACAAGGGAGTCTTCATTCACTTGAATGATCAATTCTTCTCTGTCAACATCAATCACAGTTTTTGCTGTGGCTAGGAAGGGTCTGCCAAGGATGATGGATTCATCCATACATTTCCTAGTCTCTAGGATTATGAAATCAACAAGGATGTAGTAGCCTTCAACCTTTACCAAGACATCCTCTACAAGTCTATAAGCCTGTTTCTTTGAATTGTCTGCCATCTCTAGTGAGATTCTAGCAGCTTGTACCTCAATGATCCCTAACTTCTCCATTACAGAGAGAGGCATAAGGTTTATACTTGATCCCAGGTCACACAGAGCCTTCTCAAAGGTCATGGTGCCTATGGTACAAGGGATTGAGAATTTTCCAGGGTCTTGTCTCTTCAGAGGTAATTTCTGCCTAGTCAAGTTATCCAGTTCTTTGATGAGCACGTTCATCCTCCCAAGTCTCATTACCAAACAACTTGGCATTTAGCTTCATGATTGCTCCAAGGTACTTAGCAACTTGCTCTTCAGTAACATCTTCATCCTCTTCAGAGAAAGAATACTTATCAGAGCTCATGAATGGCAGAAGTAAATTCAATGGAATCTCTATGGTCTCTGTGTGAGCCTCAGATACCCATGGTTCCTCATCAGGAAACTCCATGGAAGCCAGTGGACGTCCATTGAGGTCTTCCTCAGTGGAAATCACTGCCTCTTCCTCCTCTCCAGTTTCGGCCATGTGGGTTATGGTTATGGCCTTGCACTCTCTTTTTGGATTCTCTTCTGTATTGCTTGGGAGAGTACTAGGAGGGAGTTCAGTAATTTTCTTACTCAGCTGACCTACTTGTGCCTCCAAATTTCTAATGGAGGACCTTGTTTCAGTCATGAAACCTTGAGTGGTTTTGATTAGATCAGAGACAATGGTTGCTAAGTCAAAGTAGCTCTACTTAGAATTCTCTGTCTGTTGCTGAGAAGATGATAGAAAAGGCTTGCTATTGCTAAACCTGTTTCTTCCACCATTATTGTTGTTGAAACTTTGTTGAGGTCTCTGTTGATCCTTCCATGAGAGATTTGGATGATTTCTCCATGAAGGATTATAGGTGTTTCCATAGGGTTCTCCCATGTAATTCACCTCTTCCATTGCTGGATTCTCAGGATCATAAGCTTCTTCTTTAGAGGAAGCTTCCTTAGTACTGCCTGTTGCTGCTTGCATTCCAGACAGGCTCTGAGAAATCATATTGACTTGTTGAGTCAATATCTTATTCTGAGCCAATATGGCATTCAGAGTATCAATCTCAAGAACTCCTTTCTTCTGAGTTGTCCCACTATTCACATGATTCCTTTCAGAAGTGTACATGAATTGGTTATTTACAACCATTTCAATGAGTTCTTGAGCTTCTGCAGGCGTCTTCTTCAGATGAAGAGATCCTCCAACAGAGCTATCCAAGGACATCTTGGATAGTTCAAACAGACCATCATAGAATATACCTATGATACTCCATTCTGAAAGCATGTCAGAAAGACACCTTCTGATCAATTGCTTGTATCTTTCCCAAGCTTCATAGAGGGATTCACCTTCCTTTTGTCTGAAGGTTTAGACTTCCACTCTAATCTTACTCAATTTTTGAGGTGGAAAGAACTTTGCCAAGAAGGCATTGACTAGCTTTTCCCAAGAGTTCATGCTTTCTTTAGGTTGTGAGTCCAACCATGTCCTAGCTCTGTCTCTTACAGCAAAAGGGAAGAGTATAAGTATGTAGACTTCAGGGTCAACCCCCATTGGTCTTGACAGTGTCACAGATTTGCAAGAATTCAGCTAAAAACTGATGAGGATCTTCCAATGGAAGTCCATGAAACTTGCAATTCTGTTGCATTAGAGAAACTAATTGAGGCTTAAGCTCAAAGTTGTTTGCTCCAATGGCAGGGATTGAGATGCTTCTCCCATAGAAGTCGGGAGTAGGTGCAGTAAAGTCACCAAGCACCTTCCTTGCATTGTTGGCATTGTTGTTTTCAGCTGCCATTGTTTCTTCTTCTTTGAAAAGCTCTGTTAGGCCCTCTAGAGAGAATTGTGCTTTAGCTTCTCTTAGCTTTCTCTTCAAGGTCCTTTCAGGTTCAGGATCAGCTTGAACAAGTATGCCTTTATCTTTGCTTCTGCTCATATGAAAGAGAATAGAACAAGAAAGTAGGGAATTCTCTATGTCATAGTATAGAGATTTCTTGAGGTGTCAGAGGAAAAGAAGAATAGAAGGAGGGGGTAGATAGAAGAGAATTTGAACTTATAAAGAGGGATAGAGTTCGAATTGCACCTTGAGAAGGAGTGTTAGTCCCTTAAATAGAAGGATGTGAGAAGATGGGAAGAATTTTCGAAAATTAAATTAAAAGATTTTGAAATAATTAAAAGAAATTTGAAAATTTGATTGAGATTTTCGAAAATTAAGATTGGGAAAGAAATTAAGTGATTTTGAAAAAGATTTTGAGATTAGAAATTAAAAAGATATGATTGAAAATTAATTTTGAAAAAGATGTGATTGAAAAGATATGATTGAAAATTAATTTTAAAAAGAAAGTTTTAAAATTAAAGTTGATTACTTGACTAACAAGAAATTGAAAGATATGATTCTTAAAATTTAAAATTTGATCCTTTCTTAATAGGCAAGTAACAACTTGAAAATTTTGAAGTAAATCATTAATAGTAGCAAGGATTTTCGAAAATAATAAAAAATGGAAAGAAATTGATTTTGAAGAGATATTATTGAAAAGATATGATTTGAAAAAGATTTGATTTTGAAAAATTATGAAAATTTGAAAAAGATTTGAATTAAAAACAAAATCTTCCCTCTAGTGTCCTTCTGGCGTTAAACGCCCAGAATGGCATCCATTCTGGCGTTTAACACCCAAAATGCTATCCTTTTGGGCGTTAAACGCCCAGCCAGGCACCCTGGCTGGCGTTTAAACGCCAGTTTTCCTTCTTCACTGGGCGTTTTGAATGCCCAGCTTTTTTTGTTTCATTCCTCAGCCGAATGTTCTGAATCTTTAATTCTCTGTATTATTGACTTGAAAAGACATAGTTTTGAAAATTTTATTTGAATTTTTCAATGATGAGAAACAATCAAAATACAACTAATCTTAGGAAACTCAAATCAAACAAACAATGCATGCATGACACTAAACTTAAAAATTTTCATATAAGAGACACTAACAAATTGAGAATGCATATGAGAAACAACAAAACAGACAAAACAAGAGAATTTAAAGATCAGAGCAATGAAATCATCAAGAACAACTTGAAGATCAATGAAGAACAATATGCATATATTCGAAAAATGCAAGAAGAAGAAAGTCATGTAATTGACACCAAACTTAAAATTAGACACTAGACTCAAACAAGAAACATAAAATATTTTTTATTTTTATGATTTTATAAATTTTTTTTATTTTTCAAAAATTGAGTGGAAAAGAAAATAAAGGGATTCAAAACTTTTAATAAAAATTCCAAGAATCATGCAATGTTAGTTGATGAGCGGATAATTTATACGCTTTTTGGCATTGTTTTTAGTATGTTTTTAGTAGGATCTAGTTACTTTTAGGGATGTTTTCATTAGTTTTTATGTTAAATTCATATTTCTGGACTTTACTATGAGTTTGTGTGTTTTTCTGTGATTTCAGGAATTTTCTGGCTGAAATTGAGGGACTTAAGCAAAAATCTGATTCAGAGGTAGAAGAAGGACTACTGATGCTGTTGGATTCTGACCTCCCTGCACTCAAAGTGGATTTTCTGGAGCTACAGAACTCAAAATAGCACGCTTCTAATAGCGTTGGAAAGTAGACATCCTGGACTTTCCAGAAATATATAATAGTCCATACTTTGGCCGAGTTTAGACAATGCAAAAGGGTATTGAACGCCAGTTCTATGCTGCAGTCTGGAGTTAAACGCCAGAAACACGTCACAAACCAGAGTTGAACACCAGAAACACGTTACAAACTGGCGTTCAACTCTAAGAATGACCTCTCCACGTGTAAACTTTAAGCTCAGCCCAAGCACACACCAAGTGGGCCCCGGAAGTGGATTTATGCATCAATTACTTACTTCTGTAAACCCTAGTAACTAGTTTAGTATAAATAGGACTTTTTACTATTGTATTAGAGATCTTTGATCAGTTTTATGCGATCTTAGACTTTCATGGGGGCTGGCCATTCGGCCATGCCTGGACCATTATCACTTATGTATTTTCAAACGGTAGAGTTTCTGCACTCCATAGATTAAGGTGTGGAGCTCTGCTGTTCCTCATGATTTAATGTAAAGTACTACTATTTTCTATTCAATTCAACTTATTCCGCTTCTAAGATATCCATTCGCACCCAAGAACATGATGAATGTGATGATTATGTGATGGTCATCATCATTCTCACTTGTGAATGCGTGCCTGACAAACACTTCCGTTCTACATGCAACCAAGCTAGAATGAGTATCTCTTAGATATCTAATACAAGGGACCGAGTCCGAGTTATTAGTATCTTCGTGGTATAAGTTAGAACCCATGGATGGCCATTCCTGAGATCCAGAAAGTCTAAACCTTGTCTGTGGTATTCCGAGTAGGATCTGGGAAGGGATGGCTGTGACGAACTTCAAACTCGCGAGTGCTGGGCGTAGTGACAGACGCAAAAGGATAGTAAATCCTATTCCAGTATGATCGAGAACCTCCAGATGATTAGCTATGCCGTGACAGAGCATTTGGACCATTTTCATAGAGATGATGGGATGTAGCCATTGACAACGGTGATGCCCTTACAGAAAGCTTGCCATGGAAAGGAGTAAGACTGATTGGATGAAGACAGCGGGAAAGCAGAGATTCAGAGGAACAAAAGCATCTCTATACGTTGGAAAGTAGACATCCTGGGCTTTCCAGCAATATATAATAGTCCATACTTTGGCCGAGTTTAGACGATGCAAAAGGGTATTGAACGCCAGTTCTATGCTGCAGTCTGGAGTTAAACGCTAGAAACACGTCACAAACCAGAGTTGAACACCAGAAACACGTTACAAACTAGCGTTCAACTCCAAGAATGACCTCTCCACGTGTAAACTTCAAGCTCAGCCCAAGCACACACCAAGTGGGCCCCAGAAGTGGATTTATGCATCAATTACTTACTTCTATAAACCCTAGTAACTAGTTTAGTATAAATAGGAGGTTTTTCTATTGTATTAGAGATCTTTGATCAGTTTTATGCAATCTTAGACTTTCATGGAGGCTGGCCATTTGGCCATTCCTGGACCATTATCACTTATGTATTTTCAAACGGTAGAGTTTCTGCACTCCATAGATTAAGGTGTGGAGCTCTGCTGTTCCTCATGATTTAATGCAAAGTACTACTATTTTCTATTCAATTCAACTTATTCCGCTTCTAAGATATCCATTTGCACCCAAGAACATGATGAATGTGATGATTATGTGACGCTCATCATCATTCTCACTTATGAACGCGTGCCTGACAAACACTTCCGTTCTACATGCAACCAAGCTAGAATGAGTATCTCTTAGATATCTAATACAGGGGACCGAGTCTGAGTTATTAGTATCTTCGTGGTATAAGTTAGAACCCATGGATGGCCATTCCTGAGATCTGGAAAGTCTAAACCTTGTCTGTGGTAATCCGAGTAGGATCTGGGAAGGGATGGCTGTGATGAACTTCAAACTCGCGAGTGCTGGGCGTAGTGACAGACGCAAAAGGATAGTAAATCCTATTCCAGTATGATCGAGAACCTCCAGATGATTAGCCATGCCGTGACAGAGCATTTGGACCATTTTCACAGAGAGGATGGGATGTAGCCATTGACAACGGTAATGCCCTTACAGAAAGCTTGCCATGGAAAGGAGTAAGACTGATTGGATGAAGACAGCGGGAAAGCAGAGATTCAGAGGAACGAAAGCATCTCTATACGTTGGAAAGTAGACATCCTGGGCTTTCTAGCAATATATAATAGTCCATACTTTGGCCGAGTTTAGACGATGCAAAAGGGTATTGAACGCCAGTTCTATGCTGCAGTATGGAGTTAAACACCAGAAACACGTCACAAACCAGAGTTGAACACCAGAAACACGCTACAAACTGGCGTTCAACTCCAAGAATGACCTCTCCACGTGTAAACTTTAAGCTCAGCCCAAGCACACACCAAGTGGGCCCCAGAAGTGGATTTATGCATCAATTACTTACTTCTGTAAACCCTAGTAACTAGTTTAGTATAAATAGGAGGTTTTTCTTTTGTATTAGAGATCTTTGATCAGTTTTATGCGATCTTAGACTTTCATGGGGCTGGCCATTCGGCCATTCCTGGACCATTATCACTTATGTATTTTCAAACGGTAGAGTTTCTGCACTCCATAGATTAAGGTGTGGAGCTCTGCTGTTCCTCATGATTTAATGCAAAGTACTACTATTTTCTATTCAATTCAACTTATTCCGCTTCTAAGATATCCATTTGCACCCAAGAACATGATGAATGTGATGATTATGTGATGCTCATCATTATTCTCACTTATGAACGTGTGCCTGACAAACACTTCCGTTCTACATGCAACCAAGCTAGAATGAGTATCTCTTAGATATCTAATACAGGGGACCGAGTCCGAGTTATTAGTATCTTCATGGTATAAGTTAGAACCCATGGATGGCCATTCCTAAGATCCAGAAAGTCTAAACCTTGTCTGTGGTATTCCGAGTAGGATCTGGGAAGTGATGGCTGTGATGAACTTCAAACTCGCGAGTGCTGGGCGTAGTGACAGACGCAAAAGGATAGTAAATCCTATTCCAGTATGATCGAGAACCTCCAGATGATTAGCCATGCCGTGACAGAGCATTTGGACCATTTTCACAGAGAGGATGGGATGTAGCCATTGACAACGGTGATGCCCTTACAGAAAGCTTGCCATGGAAAGGAGTAAGACTGATTGGATGAAGACAGCGGGAAAGCAGAGATTCAGAGGAACGAAAGCATCTCTATACGTTGGAAAGTAGACATCCTGGGCTTTCTAGCAATATATAATAGTCCATACTTTGGCCGAGTTTAGACGATGCAAAAGGGTATTGAACGCCAGTTCTATGCTGCAGTATGGAGTTAAACACCAGAAACACGTCACAAACCAGAGTTGAACACCAGAAACACGCTACAAACTGGCGTTCAACTCCAAGAATGACCTCTCCACGTGTAAACTTTAAGCTCAGCCCAAGCACACACCAAGTGGGCCCCAGAAGTGGATTTATGCATCAATTACTTACTTCTGTAAACCCTAGTAACTAGTTTAGTATAAATAGGAGGTTTTTCTTTTGTATTAGAGATCTTTGATCAGTTTTATGCGATCTTAGACTTTCATGGGGGCTGGCCATTCGGCCATTCCTGGACCATTATCACTTATGTATTTTCAAACGGTAGAGTTTCTGCACTCCATAGATTAAGGTGTGGAGCTCTGCTGTTCCTCATGATTTAATGCAAAGTACTACTATTTTCTATTCAATTCAACTTATTCCGCTTCTAAGATATCCATTTGCACCCAAGAACATGATGAATGTGATGATTATGTGATGCTCATCATTATTCTCACTTATGAACGTGTGCCTGACAAACACTTCCGTTCTACATGCAACCAAGCTAGAATGAGTATCTCTTAGATATCTAATACAGGGGACCGAGTCCGAGTTATTAGTATCTTCATGGTATAAGTTAGAACCCATGGATGGCCATTCCTAAGATCCAGAAAGTCTAAACCTTGTCTGTGGTATTCCGAGTAGGATCTGGGAAGGGATGGCTGTGACGAACTTCAAACTCGCGAGTGATGGGCGTAGTGACAGACGCAAAAGGATAGTAAATCCTATTCCAATATGATCGAGAACCTCCAGATGATTAGCCATGCCGTGACAGTGTATTTGGACCATTTTCACAGAGAGGATGGGATGTAGCCATTGACAACGGTGATGCCCTTACAGAAAGCTTGCCATGGAAAGGAGTAAGACTGATTGGATGAAGACAGTGGGAAAGCAGAGATTCAGAGGAACGAAAGCATCTCTATACGCTTATCTAAAATTCTCACCAATGAATTACATAAGTATTTCTATCTTTATTTTCTATTTATTTATTATTATTATTCGAAAACTCCATAACCATTTGATATCCGCCTGACTGAGATTAACAAGATGACCATAGCTTGCTTCATACCAACAATCTCCATGGGATCGACCCTTACTCACGTAAGGTTTTATTACTTGGACGACCCAGTGCACTTGCTGGTTAGTTGTGCGAAGTTGTGAAGTTATGTTTGGACCATGGTATTGTGCACCAGTTATTGGCGCCATTTCCAGGGAGAGAACGAACAACAAATTTTACAACCTCAGAGTAACAATTTCGCATACCAAGTTTTTGGCACCGTTGCCGGGGATTGTTCGAGTTTGGACAACTGACGGTTCATTGTGTTGCTCAGATTGGGTAATTTTCTTCTTATTTTATTCTCAAAAAGTTTTCAAAAATTTTTCAAAAAATATTTTCTTCTTTTTTGTTTTTCCCAATTAATATTCGAAAAAAATAAATAAATAAATATTTTCAAAAAAAAATAAAATATATTTTTTCTTCAGAATTTTTAAGAATGAATTCTAGTGTTTCATGAAGCATGTAGAAGCCTGGCTGGCTGTAAAGCCATGTCTAATTCTTTTAGACTGAGGCTTCCACTTATAAGTATATGAAGTTGGATGAAGTTTCAGCTGTTGTATGCCTGATTTGTATCTTCTAAAGCTTGGCTGGCTATTAAGCCATGTCTAACCCTCAGATTGGAGCTTTAGACTAAGAGTGCAAGATTCCTGGAATTCATATTGAAAATTTTGGAATCTTTATTTTTCTTTTTCACATTAATTTTCGAAAAAAATCAAAAAAATTTATAAAATCATAAAAATCAAAAATATTTTTTGTTTCTTGTTTGATTCTAGAGTCAACTTTTAAGTTTGGTGTCAATTGCATTTTTTCTAAAAATTCTTTGCATTTTTTGAAAATTCATGCATTCATAGTGTTCTTCATGATCTTCAAGTTGTTCTTGGCCAGTCTTCTTGTTTGATCTTCATATTTTCTTGTTATGTGTCTTTTCTCGTTTTTCATATGCATTCTTGCATTTATAGTGTCTAAGCATTAAAGATTTCTAAGTTTGGTGTCTTGCATGTTTTCTTTGCATCAAAAATTTTTCAAAAATATGTTCTTGGTGTTCATCTTGATCTTCAAAGTGTTCTTGGTGTTCATCTTGACATTCATAATGTTCTTGCATGCATTCATTGTTTTTATCTAAAAATTCTCATGCATTGAGTCTTTTTCATGTTTTTCTCTTTCTTCATTGAAAATTCAAAAAAAAAAATCTTTCCTTGTTTCTCTCATAAATTTCGAAAATTTGGATTGACTTTTTCAAAACTTTTTAAAATTTAGTTGTTTCTTATGAGTCAAATCAAATTTTCAATTTAAAAATCTTATCTTTTTCAAAATCTTTTTCAAAAAATCAAATCTTTTTCATTTTCGAAAATTTTAAAAATATTTTTCAAAAATATTTTTCTTAATTTCATCTCATAATTTTCGAAAATATCTTCAACAATTAATGTTTTGATTCAAAAATTTCAAGTTTGTTACTTGCTTGTTAAGAAAGATTCAAACTTTAAGTTCTAGAATCATATATTGTGATTTCTTGTGAATCAAGTCATTAATTGTGAATTTAAAAATCAAATCTTTTTCAAAACTAATTTCAATCATATCTTTTCAAAAATATATTTTTATCTTATTTTTTTTCATATCTTTTTAAATCATATCTTTTTAAAACATATCTTTTTCAAAAATTTGATTTTAAAATATCTTTTCTAACTTCTTATCTTCTTATCTTTTCAAAATTGATTTTCAAATTTGTTTCAACTAACTAATTAACTTTTTGTTTGTTTTTTATCTCTTTCAAAACTACCTAACTAACTACCCCTCTCTAATTTTCGAAAATACCTCCCTCTTTTTCAAAAATTCTTTTTAATTAATTAATTGTTTAAATTTTAATTTTAATTTTAATTCTCCTTTAATTTTCGAAAATCATTAACTATTTTTCAAAATCAATTTTCGAAATTTCCTCTCCCTCATCTCCTTCTATTTATTTATTCATCTACTAACACTTCTCTTCACCAAAAAAAATTCCGAACCCCTTCTTCCCCTCTGAGTTCGAATTCTTCTCTTCTACATTCTTATTCTTCTTTTCTTCTACTCACCCAAAGGAATCTCTATACTGTGACATAGAGGATTCCATATTTTCTGTGTTATTCCCTTCTTTATCATATGAGCAGGAGCAAGGATAAGAACATTCTTGTTGAAGCAGACCCAGAACCTGAAAGGACTCTGAAAAGGAAACTAAGAGAAGCTAAAATACAACAATCCAGAGACAACCTTACAGAAATTTTTGAAAAGGAAGAGGAGATGGCAGCCGAAAATAATAATAATGCAAGGAGGATGCTTGGTGACTTCACTGTACCTAATTTCAATTTACATGGAAGAAGCATCTCCATCCCTGCCATTGGAGCAAACAACTTTGAGCTTAAACCTCAATTAGTTTCTCTGATGCAAGAAAACTGCAAGTTTCATGGACTTCCATCTGAAGATCCTTTTCAGTTCTTAACTGAATTCTTGCAAATATGTGATACTGTTAAGACTAATAGAGTAGATCCTGAAGTCTACAGGCTCATGCTTTTCCCTTTTGCTGTAAGAGACAAAGCTAGAATATGGTTAGACTCTCAACCTAAGGATAGCCTGAACTCTTGGGATAAGCTGGTCAAGGCTTTCTTAGCCAAGTTCTTTCCTCCTCAAAAGCTGAGTAAGCTTAGAGTGGATGTTCAAACCTTCAGACAGAAAGAAGGTGAATCCCTCTACGAAGCTTGGGAGAGATACAAGGAACTGACCAAAAAGTGTCCTTCTGACATGCTTTCAGAATGGACAATCCTAGATATATTCTATGATGGTCTGTCTGAATTAGCTAAGATGTCATTGGATACTTCTGCAGGTGGATCCATTCACCTAAAGAAAACGCCTGCAGAAGCTCAAGAACTCATTGACATGGTTGCTAATAACCAATTTATGTACACTTCTGAGAGGAATCATGTGAGTAATGGGACGCCTCAGAAGAAGGGAGTTCTTGAAATTGATACTCTAAATGCTATATTGGCTCAGAATAAAATATTGACTCAGCAAGTCAATATGATTTCTCAGAGTCTGAATGGAATGCAAGCTGCATCCAACAGTACTCAAGAGGCATCTTCTGAAGAAGAAGCTTATGATCCTGAGAACCCTGCAATAGCAGAGGTAAATTATATGGGTGAACCTTATGGAAACACCTATAACCCCTCATGGAGAAATCACTCAAATTTCTCATGGAAGGATCAACAAAAGCCTCAACAAGGCTTTAATAATGGTGGAAGAAACAGGTTTAGCAATAGCAAGCCTTTTCCATCATCCACTCAGCAACAGACAGAGAACTCTGAACAAAATACCTCTAATTTAGCAAACTTAGTCTCTGATCTATCTAAGGCCACTCTGAGTTTCATGAATGAAACAAGGTCCTCCATTAGAAATTTGGAGGCACAAGTGGGCCAGCTGAGTAAGAAGATCACTGAAACCCCTCCTAGTGCTCTCCCAAGCAATACAGAAGAAAATCCAAAAGGAGAGTGCAAGGCCATTGATATAACCATCATGGCCGAATCCAAGGAGGAAGGGGAGGACGTGAATCCCAAGGAGGAAGACCTCCTGGGACGTCCAGTGATCAACAAGGAGTTTCTCTTTGAGGAACCAAAGGACTCTGAGGTTCATCTAGAGACCATAGAGATTCCATTAAACCTCCTTACGCCCTTCATGAGCTCTGATGAGTATTCTTCTTCTGAAGAGAATGAGGATGTTACTGAAGAGCAAGTTGCCAAGTTCCTTGGTGCAATCATGAAGCTGAATGCCAATTTATTTGGTAGTGAGACTTGGGGAGATGAACCTCCCCTGTTCACCAATGAACTAAATGCATTGGATCAACTGAGATTGCCTTAGAAGAAACAGGATCCTGGAAAGTTCTTAATACCTTGTACCATAGGCACTATAACCTTTGAGAAGGCTCTATGTGACCTTGGGTCAGGAATAAACCTCATGCCACTCTCTATAATGGAGAAAATTGGAATCTTTGAGGTGCAAGCTACTAGAATCTCATTAGAGATGGCAGACAATTCAAGAAAAGAGGCTTATGGACAAGTAGAGGACATGCTAGTAAAGGTTGCAGGCCTTTACATCTCTGCTGATTTCATAATCCTAGATACTGGGAAGGATGAGGATGAATGCATCATCCTTGGAAGACCTTTCCTAGCCACAGCAGGAGCTGTGATAGATGTTAACAGATGTGAATTAGTCCTTCAATTGAATGAGGACTCCCTTGTGTTTAAAACTCAAGGTCATCCTTCTGTAAATATGGAAAAGAGGCACAGTAAGCTTCTCTCAAAACAGAGTCATACAGAGCCCCCACAATCAAACTCTAAGTTTGGTGTTGGGAGGCCACAACCAAACTCTAAGTTTGGTGTTGAACTCCCATATATAAACTCTAAGTTTGGTGTTGGAAAGTCTCAACAATGCTCTGAACATCTGTGAGGCTCCATGAGAGCTCACTGTCAAGCTATTGACATTAAAGAAGCGCTTGTTGGGAGGCAACCCAATTTTTATCTAATAATTTTTTTTTATTGTTCTTTCATGTTTTATTAGGTTCATGATTATGTGGAGTCACAAAATAAATCAAAAAATTAAAAATAGAATCAAAAATAGCAGAAGAAAAATCACACCCTGGAGGAAGGACTTACTGGCGTTTAAACGCCAATAAGGAGCATCTGGCTGGCGTTCAACGCCAGAACAGAGCATAGAGCTGGTGCTGAACGCCAGAAACAAGCATAGAACTGGCGTTCAACGCCAGAAACATGCTGCATCTGGGCGTTGAACGCCCAGAACAAGCATCAGTTCAGCGTTTAAACGCCAGAATTGTATGCAAAGGCATTTTACACGCCTAATTGGTGTAGGGATGTAAATCCTTGACACCTCAGGATCTGTGGACACCACAGGATCCCCACATACCTTCACTCACCTTACCTCCTCATAATCCTATATCACCCTTTCCCAAGAACCCTTTACCAATCACCTCCAAAACCATCATACACCCCACCTACCTTCAAAATTCAAAATCTCCTTCCCATCCAATCCCACCCATATAGCCGAATATACACATCCCTCCATCTCCTCCACATCTTCTTCTTCTTCTTCTATTCTTTCTTCTTTTGCTCGAGGGCAAGCAACACTCTAAGTTTGATGTGGTAAAAGCATAGCTTTTTTTTATTTTTCCATAACCATTGATGGCACCTAAGGCAAGAGAAACCTCTATAAAGAGGAAAGGGAAGACAAAAGCTTCCACCTCCGAGTCATAGAAGATGGAGAAATTCATCTCAAGGGTCTATAGCTCAGTGGTAGAACATTTGACTGCAAATCAAGAGATCCCTGAGATACCTCAGGGGATACATTTTCTTCCACACAATTATTGGGGACAATTAAGGGTGGAACATCAAGAGCACTCCATCATCCTTCATGAAATTAGAGAAGATCAAAAAGCAATGAGGGAGGAGCAACAAAGACAAGGAAGAGACATAGAAGAGCTCAAGCACATCATTGGTTCCTCAAGAAGAAAACGCCATCATCACTAAGGTGGACTCATTCCTTGTTCTTAAATTTTCTGTTTTTCGTTTTCTATGTTAAATGTTTATCCATGTTTGTGTCTTCATTACATGATCATTAGTATTTAAGTGTCTATGCCTTAAAGTGGTGAATATGAATCCATCACCTCTCTTAAATGGAAAAATGTTTTAATTCAAAAGAACAAGAAGTACATGAGTTTCGAATTTATCATTGAACTTAGTTTAATTATTTTGATATGGAGACAATACTTTTTATTTTCTGAATGAATGCTTGAACAGTGCATATGTCTTTTGAAGTTGATGTTTTAGAATGTTAAATATGTTGGCTCTTGAAAGAATGATGAATAGGAGACATGTTATTTGATAATCTGAAAAATCATAAAAATGATTCTTGAAGCAAGAAAAAGTAGTGAATACAAAAGCTTGCAGAAAAAAAAATATGTGAAAAAAATAATAATAGAAAGAAAAAAAGAAGAAGCAAGCAGAAAAAGCCAAAAGCTCTTAAAACCAAAAGGCAAGGGTAAATAAAAAGGATCCCAAGGCTTTGAGCATCAGTGGATAGGAGGGCCTAAAGGAATAAAATCCTGGCCTAAGCGGCTAAACCAAGCAGTCCCTAACCATGTGCTTGTGGCGTGAAGGTGTCAAGTGAAAACTTGAGACTGAGTCACCTCTAATTGGGGACTTTAGCAAAGCTGAGTCACAATCTGAAAAGGTTCACCCAGTTATGTGTCTGTGACATTTATATATCCGGTGGTAATACTAAAAAACAAAGTGCTTAGGGCCACAGCCAAGACTCATAAAGTAGCTGTGTTCAAGAATCAACATACTGAACTAGGAGAATCAATAACACTATCTGAACTCTGAGTTCCTATAGATGCCAATCATTCTGAACCTCAATGGATAAAGTGAGATGCCAAAACTATTCAAGAGGCAAAAAGCTACAAGTCCCGCTCATATGATTGGAGCTATGTTTCATTGATATTTTGGAATTTATAGTATATTCTCTTCTTTTTATCCTATTTGATTTTTAGTTGCTTGGGGTAAAGCAACAATTTAAGTTTGGTGTTGTGATGAGCGGATAATTTATACGCTTTTTGGCATTGTTTTTAGTATGTTTTTAGTAGGATCTAGTTACTTTTAGGGATGTTTTCATTAGTTTTTATGTTAAATTCATATTTCTGGACTTTACTATGAGTTTGTGCGTTTTTCTGTGATTTCAGGTATTTTCTGGCTGAAATTGAGGGACTTGAGCAAAAATCAGATTCAGAGGTAGAAGAAGGACTGCTGATGCTGTTGGATTCTGACCTCCCTACACTCAAAATGGATTTTCTAGAGCTACCGAACTCAAAATGGCACGCTTCCAATTGCGTTGGAAAGTAGACATCCAGGGCTTTCCAGAAATATATAATAGTCTATACTTTGGCCGCGTTTAGATGACGCAAAAGGGCGTTGAACGCCAGTTCTACGCTGCAGTCTGGAGTTAAACGCCAGAAACACGTCACAAACCAGAGTTGAACGCCAGAAACACGTTACAAACTGGCGTTCAACTCCAAGAATGACCTCTCCATGTGTAAACTTCAAGCTCAGCCCAAGCACACACCAAGTAGGCCCCGGAAGTGGATTTATGCATCAATTACTTATTTCTGTAAACCCTAGTAACTAGTTTAGTATAAATAGGACCTTTTACTATTGTATTAGAGATCTTTGATCAGTTTTATGCGATCTTAGACTTTCATGGGGGTTGGCCATTCGGCCATGCCTGGACCATTATCACTTATGTATTTTCAAACGGTAGAGTTTCTGCACTCCATAGATTAAGGTGTGGAGCTCTGCTGTTCCTCATGATTTAATGCAAAGTACTACTATTTTCTATTCAATTCAACTTATTCCGCTTCTAAGATATCCATTCGCACCCAAGAACATGATGAAATGTGATGATTATGTGATGCTCATCATCATTCTCACTTGTGAATGCGTGCCTGACAAACACTTCCGTTCTACATGCAACCAAGCTAGAATGAGTATCTCTTAGATATCTAATACAAGGGACCGAGTCCGAGTTATTAGTATCTTCGTGGTATAAGTTAGAACCCATGGATGGCCATTCCTGAGATCCAGAAAGTCTAAACCTTGTCTGTGGTATTCCGAGTAGGATCTGGGAAGGGATGGCTGTGACGAACTTCAAACTCGCGAGTGCTGGGCGTAGTGACAGACGCAAAAGGATAGTAAATCCTATTCCAGTATGATCGAGAACCTCCAGATGATTAGCTATGCCGTGACAGAGCATTTGGACCATTTTCATAGAGATGATGGGATGTAGCCATTGACAACGGTGATGCCCTTACAGAAAGCTTGCCATGGAAAGGAGTAAGACTGATTGGATGAAGACAGCGGGAAAGCAGAGATTCAGAGGAACGAAAGCATCTCTATACGCTTATCTGAAATTCTCACCAATGAATTACATAAGTATTTCTATCTTTATTTTCTTTTTATTTATTATTATTATTCGGAAACTCCATAACCATTTGATATCCGCCTGACTGAGATTAACAAGATGACCATAGCTTGCTTCATACCAACAATCTCCGTGGGATCAACCCTTACTCACGTAAGGTTTTATTACTTGGATGACCTAGTGCACTTGCTGGTTAGTTGTGCGAAGTTGTGAAGTTATGTTTGGACCATGATATTGTGCACCAGTTATTGGCGCCATTGCCAGGGAGAGAACGAACAACAAATTTTACAACCTCAGAGTAACAATTTCGCATACCATTAGTCTAAAGCTTCAGTCTAAAAAGATTAGACATGGCTAGCCAAGCTTCAGCAGGACATTACATTCAGCAGCTAAATTGATGAGAATCAATCAACTTTTGTGATGATAAGAACATAACCTTGAAACTCTAGAATTCATTCTTAAAAATTCTGAAAAAGAAAAGTACCTAATCTAAGCAACAAGATGAACCGTCAGTTGTCCAAACTCGAACAATCCCCGGCAACGGCACCAAAAACTTGGTGCATGAAATTGTGATCATCAACAATGGCACCAAAGACTTGGAGCTCTCAAACGTAAATCACATGTTGTCACAATTCCGCACAACTAACCAGCAAGTGCACTGGGTCGTCCAAGTAATAAACCTTACGCGAGTAAGGGTCGATCCCACGGAGACTGTCGGCTTGAAGCAAGCTATGGTCATCTTGTAAATCTCAGTCAGGTGGATTCAAATGGTTATGGAGAATGGATAATTAAAATATGAATAAAATATAAAGTAAAGATAGAGATACTTATGTAATTCATTGGTAGGAATTTCAGATAAGCGTATGAAGATGCTTTGTTCCTCCTGAACCTCTGCTTTCCTATTGCCTTCTTCCAATCATTCATACTCCTTTCCATGGCAAGCTTTATGTTGGGCATCACCGTTGTCAATGGCTACTTCCCGTCCTCTCAGTGAAAATGTTCTACGCACGCTGTCACCGCACGACTAATCATTTGTCGGTTCTCGATCATGTTGGAATAGGATCCATTGATCCTTTTGCGTCTGTCACACGCCCAACACTCGCGAGTTTGAAGCTCGTCACAGTCATCCCTTCCCAGATCCTACTCAGAATACCACAGACAAGGTTTAGACATTCCGGATCTCAGGAATGGCCGCCAATAATTCTAGCCTATACCATGAAGGTTCTAATCTTATATTAGAAACCCAAGAGATACACATTCAAGCTTGTTTGCATGTAGAACGGAAGTGGTTGTCAGTCATGCGTTCATAGGTGAGAATGGTGATGAGTGTCACATAATCATCACATTCATCATGTTCTTGGGTGCGAATGAATATCTTGGAGAAGAAATAGACTTGAGTTGAATAGAAAAACAATAGTACTTTGTATTAATTCATGAAGAACATCAGAGCTCCACACCTTAATCTATGGTGTGTAGAAACTCCACCGTTGAAAATACAAAAGTGATAATGGTGTAAGCATGGCCGAATGGCCAGCCTCCAAGGTCTAGGGACTAAACGTCCAAAGATGAAAATACAATAGCAAAAGGTCCTATTTATAGAAAACTAGTAGCCTAGGGTTACAAAAATAGGTAATTAATGCAAAAATCTTCTTCCGGGCCCACTTGGTGTGTGCTTGGCCTGAGCATTGAAGCCTTCATGTGTAGAGACTTTTCTTGGAGTTAACCGCCAGCTTTTGTGCCAGTTTGGGCGTTTAACTCCAGCTTTTGTGCCAGTTCTGGCGTTAAACGCCAGAATTCTTGAGCTGACTTGGAACACCTGTTTGGGCCATCAAATCTTGGGCAAAGTATGGACTATTATATATTGCTGGAAAGCCCAGAATGTCTACTTTCCAACGCAATTAATAGCGCACCAATTGGACTTCTGTAGCTCCATAAAATCCACTTCGAGTGCAGAGATGTCAGAATCCAACAGCATCTGCAGTTCTTTTTCAGCCTCTGAATCAGATTTTTGCTCAGGTCCCTCAATTTTAGCCAGAAAATACCTGAAATCACAGAAAAATACACAAACTCATAGAAAAGTCCAGAAATGTAATTTTTATTTAAAAACATAATAAAAACTAACTAAAATATACTAAAAACATACTAAAAACAATGCCAAAAAGCGTATAAATTATCCGCTCATCAGTAGTTCTATATCTGCTTTAATGGAAAATATACCTGAAAAATGTAGTGATCCAGGCCCATGTATGGTTAACTGTACCATTGGAGGTGTGAAATTTTCTGACTGTATGTGTGATCTAGGAGCGTGCGTGAGTATTATGCCCTTGTCTATATATGATGCTTTAAGGCTCCCTCCCTTAAAAAGGTCGGCAGCATGTTTTGTGTTAGCAGATAAAAGCATTATTACAGTGATTGGGATTGCTGAAGATGTGTTAGTGAGCATTAAGGGGCTCATGTTTCCCATTGACTTCTATATCTTGGAGATGCCCCAAAATGACTCCGGAAAGCCTTCATCAATCCTGCTTGGAAGACCGTTCTTAAAAACTTCGAAGTTCAAGCTGGATGCCTTTTCGGGAACCTATTCTTTTGAGGTAGATGGCAGAACAGTGAGTTTCAATCTGGACGAAGCTATGAAGCATCCCCCAGAAGATCACTCCATATTCCAATGTGACATCATTGATGATATTATAGCTGCAACTCACCAGGAAGAAATGGAAGAGAGTCACCTGGAGCAAGATCCAAGTGTGGGGACACCCTCTGAACATACTGAAGATTCATTACCATTTTCACCAGCCCCAGATGATCCAGAGCCAAGCCATGAGAAAAAAATGGAATTAAAGCCCCTTCCTCCACACCTCAAGTATGCTTATCTTGAGGACAAGCAGAAGTTCCCAGTTATCATTGCAAGGGAGCTCACTTCCCAACAAGAAGAACAACTACTTAGTGTATTGAGAACGCATAAGAGAGCAATTGGATGGAGCTTGACAGATATAGTAGGCATCAACCCTCAAGTTTGTGAACACAGAATATTCTTAGAAGTAGGAGCAAAGCCTGTCCGACAACCTCAGTGAAGATTAAATCCAACCATCTTAGAAGTTGTCAAGAAGGAAGTAACCAGACTACTTGAAGCAGATATCATTTACCCCATTTCAGATAGCGAATGGGTCAGCCCAGTGCAAGTGGTGCCCAAGAAGTCTGGAGTAACAACAATAAGGAATGAGCAGGGAGACCTTCTCACAACCAAAGTACAGAACTCATGGAGAGTTTGCATTGACTACAGGCGTCTCAACCAAGCCACTCGCAAGGACCATTACCCCTTGCCATTCATTGATCAGATGCTTGATCGCCTGTCAGGTAAATCTCATTACTGTTTTTTAGATGGTTATACAGGTTATTTTCAAATCCATATAGCTCTTGAAGATCAGAAAAAGACTACTTTTACATGTCCTTTTGGGACTTATGCTTATAAGAGAATGCCCTTTGGCTTATTGGTGCACGAATTGTGAATCACACTTTTCACAACTCGTACCACTAACCATCAAGTGCACTGGGTCGTCCAAGTAATACCTTACGTGAGTAAGGGTCGATCCCACGGAGATTGTTGGTTTGAAGCAATCTATGGTTATCTTGTAAATCTTAGTCAGGAAATCAATTATAATTATCAGTATGAATTACGAAGAATAAAAGAGCATGAATTAAATACTTGTTCTGCAGTAATAGAGAATATGTTGGAGTTTTGGAGATGCTTTGTCTTCTGAATCTCTGCTTTCTCCTTGTCTTCTTCTTCACGCACGCAAGGTTTTTCCTATGGCAAGCTGTGTGTTGGTGGATCAAAGTTGTCAATGGCTACCATTCGTCCTCTCAGTGAAAAAGGTCCAAGTGCGCTATCACCGCACGGCTAATCATCTGTCGGTTCCCACTCATGCTGGAATAGGATCCATTGATCCTTTTGCGTCTATCACTATGCCCAACCCTTGTGAGTTTGAAGCTCGTCATAGTCATTCAATCCCTGAATCCTACTCGGAATACCACAGACAAGGTTTAGACTTTCCAGATTCTCAAGAATGCTGCCAATGGATTCTAGCTTATACCACGAAGATTCTGATTAAAGAATCCAAGAGATATTCATTCAATCGAAGGTAGAACGGAGGTGGTTGTCAGGCACGCGTTCATAGGTTGAGGATGATGATGAGTGTCACGGATCATCACATCCATCATATTGATGTGTGAATAAACATCTTAGATAGAAACAAGCGTGTTTGAATAGAAAACAAAAATAGTTGCATTAATTCATCGAAACACAGCAGAGCTCCTCACCCCCAACAATGGAGTTTAGAGACTCATGCCGTCAAAGAGTACAAAGTTCAGGTCTAAAAATGTCATGAGATACAAAATAAGTCTCTAAAAGTTGTTTAAATACTAAACTAGTAACCTAGGTTTACAGAAAATGAGTAAACTAAGATGGATAGTGCAAAAATCCACTTCTGGGGCCCACTTGGTGTGTGCTGGGGCTGAGACTTAAGCTTCTCACGTGCCTGGACTATTTCTGGAGTTGAACGCCAGATTGTAACCTGTTTCTGGCGTTGAACTCCAACTTGTAACCTGTTTCTGGCGCTGAACGCCAGACTGCAACATGGAACTGGTGTTGAACGCCAATTTACGTCATCTATCTTCGTGCAAAGTATGGACTATTATATATTGTTGGAAAGCCCTGGATGTCGACTTTCCAACCCAATTGAGAGCGTGCCAATTGGACTTCTGTAGCTCTAGAAAATCCATTCCGAGTGCAGGGAGGTCAGAATCCAACAGCATCAGCAGTCTTTTTTCAACCTGAATCAAATTTTTGCTCAGCTCCCTCAATTTAAGTCAGAAAATACCTGAAATCACAGAAAAACACACAAACTCATAGTAAAGTCCAGAAATATGATTTTTAATTAAAAACTAATAAAAATATACTAAAAACCAACTAAATCATACTAAAAACTAAGTAAAAACAATGCCAAAAAGCGTATAAATTATCCGCTCATCACAACACCAAACTTAAATTATTGCTTGTCCCCAAGTAACTAAAAACAAAGTAGGATAAAAAGAAGAGAATATACAATGAATTCCAAAAACATCTATGAAGATCAATGTTAATTAGATGAGCGGGGCTATTAGCTTTTTGCTTCTGAACAGTTTTGGCATCTCACTTTATCCTTTGAAGTTCAGAATGATTGGCATCTATAGGAACCCAGAATTTAGATATTGTTATTGATTCTCCTAGTTCAGTATGTTGATTCTTGAACACAGCTACTTTATGAGTCTTGGCCGTGGCTCTAAGCAATTTGTTTTCCAGTATTACCACCGGATACATAAATGCCACAGACACATAACTGGGTGAACCTTTTCAGATTGTGACTCAGCTTTGCTAGAGTCCCCAATTAGAGGTGTCCAGGGTTCTTAAGCACACTCTTCTTTTTGCTTTGGACCTCGACTTTAACCGCTCAGTCTCAAGTTTTCACTTGACACCTTCACGCCACAAGCACATGGTTAGGGACAGCTTGGTTTAGCCGCTAAGGCCAGGATTTTATTCCTTTAGGCCCTCCTATCCACTGATGCTCAAAGCCTTGGATCCTTTTTATTACCCTTGCCTCTTGGTTTTAAGGGCTATTGGCTTTTTTTTCGCATTTTTTTCTGCAAGCTTTGTTCTTCACTGCTTTTTCTTGCTTCAAGAATCATTTTTATGATTTTTCAGATTATCAAATAACATTTCTCCTTTTTCATCATTCTTTCAAGAGCCAACAATTTTAACATTCATAAACAACAAATTCAAAAGACATATGCACTGTTCAAGCATTCATTCAGAAAATAAAAAGTATTGCCACCACATCAAAATAATTAAACTATTTTAAAATTCGAAATTCATGTACTTCTTTTTCTTTTTCAGAAAACAACTTTCATTTAAGAAAGGTGATGGATTCATAGGACATTCATATCTTTAAGACATAGACACTTAGATACTAATGATCATATGGTAAAGACACAAACATAATTAAACATGAAGCATAGTAAAGGAAAAACAGGAAAATAAGAACAAGGAGATTAAGGAATGGGTCCACCTTAATGAGGGTGGCGTCTTCCTCTTCTTGAAGAACCAATGGTGCTCTTGAGCTCCTCTATGTCTCTTCCTTGCCTTTGTTGCTCTTTTCTCATAGCTCTTTGATCTGCAGTCAATTGCTCTACCATTGAATTATGGAAAAACAAAAGCAATGCTTTTACCACACCAAACTTAAAAGGTTTGCTCGTCCTCGAGCAAAAGAAGAAAGAAGTGGAGAAGATGGAGGAGATGGAAGTGTGTGAATGGGTGGGTTTGGGAGGGGAATGGTTTGAATTTGAATGGTGAGGTAGGTGGAGATCCTGTGGGGTCCACAGATCCAGTGGGGTCAAGGATTTAGCATCCCTGCTCTAATTAGGCGTACAAAATGCCCTTACTATGCAATCCTGGCGTTTAACGCCAGACTGCTGCCTATTTCTGGCGTTAAACGCCTAAATGTAGCCTGTTTCTGGCGTTTAACGCCAGACTGATGCTTGTTTCTAGCGTTAAACGCCAGCTTGGTGCTTGTTTCTGGCGTTTAAACGCCAGAATAATCTTCCTCCAGGGTGTGCTATTTTTCATACTATTTTTCATTCTGTTTTTTTATTTTCCATTTGTTTTTGTGACTTCACATGATCATCAACCTAAAGAAAACATAAAATAGCAATGGAAAATAAATAGATATAATTAAATGATATTGGGTTGCCTCCCAACAAGCGCTTCTTTAATGTCAATAGCTTGACAGTGAGCTCTCATGGAGCCTCACAGATAATCAGAGCAAGGTTGGAACCTCCCAACACCAAACTTAGAGTTTGAATGTAGGGGGTTCAACACCAAACTTAGAGTTTGGTTGTCGCCTCCCAACACCAAATTTAGAATTTGACTGTGGGGACTTTGGTTGACTCTGCAGTGAGAGAAGCTTTTCATGCTTCCTCTCCAAGGTTACAGAAGGAGAACCTTGAGTCTTATAGTTTGCAATGTCTGCAAACCATGGAGCTTCCTGAATAGCAAACAATTGCTCATCCAGAAAGGTTTCAGAGATCTCAGTAGGAGGGAGGGATGCTCCTGCTATTGGTTCTATCCGGGACATGTGATCAGCTACTTGATTCTCTGTCCCTTTTCTGTCTCTTATTTCTATATCAAACTCTTGCAGAAGCAACACCCATCTTATGAGCCTGGGCTTTGAATCCTGCTTTGTGAGTAGATATTTAAGAGCAGCATGGTCAGTGTACACAATCACTTTTGATCCTACTAAGTATGATCTAAACTTGTCAATGGCATAAACCACTGCAAGCAGCTCTTTTTCTGTGGTTGTGTAATTTTTCTGGGCATCATTTAAAATGCGGCTAGCATAATGAATGACATGCAGAAGCTTGTTATGCCTCTGTCCCAGTACTGCACCAATGGCATGGTCACTGGCATCACACATTAGTTCAAATGGTATTGTCCAGTCTGGTGCAGAAATAACTGGTGCTGTGACTAGCTTAGCTTTCAGAATTTCAAACGCCTGCAGACACTCTGTGTCAAACATAAATGGCGTGTCAGCTGCTAGCAGATTGCTCAGAGGTTTTGCAATTTTTGAAAAATCCTTTATAAACCTCCTATAGAATCCTGCATGCCCCAGAAAGCTTCTGATTGCCTTAACATTGGTGGGTGGTGGTAGTTTTTTAATTACCTCTACCTTAGCTTGATCCACCTATATTCCCTTGTTCGAAATTTTATGCCCAAGGACAATTCCTTCAGTCACCATAAAGTGACATTTTTCCCAATTTAGAACCAGGTTAGTCTCTTGGCATCTTTTCAGAACAAGTGCTAGATGGTTAAGACAGGAGCTAAATGAGTCTCCAAATACTGAGAAGTCATCCATGAAGACTTCCAGAAATTTCTCTACCATATCAGAGAAGATAGAGAGCATGCACCTCTGAAATGTTGCAGGTGCATTGCACATACCAAAAGGCATTCTTCTGTATGCAAATACTCCAGATGGACATGTGAATGCTGTTTTCTCTTGGTCCTGAGGATCTACTGCAATTTGGTTGTAACCTGAATAGCCATCCAAAAAGCAGTAGTATTCATGACCTGCTAGTCTTTCTAGCATCTGGTCTATGAATGGTAAAGGGAAGTGATCCTTCCTGGTGGCTGTATTGAGCCTTCTGTAGTCAATACATATACGCCACCCTGTAACTGTTCTTGTAGGAACCATTTCATTTTTTTCATTATGAACCACTGTCATACCTCCCTTCTTAGGGACAACATGGATAGGACTCACCCAGGGGCTATCAGAAATAGGATAAATAATCCCAGCCTCTAGTAACTTAGTGACCTCTTTCTGCACCACTTCCTTCATGGCTAGATTTAGCCGCCTCTATGGTTGAACCACTGGCTTAGCATCATCCTCCAATAGGATCTTGTGCATGCATCTTGCTGGGCTGATGCCCTTAAGGTCACTTATGGACCACCCAAGAGCTGTCTTGTGTGTCCTTAGCACTTGAAGTAGCGCTTCCTCTTCTAGGGGATTTAAAGCAGAGCTTATGATCACCGGAAAAGTGTCACCTTCTCCCAGAAATGCATATTTCAGGGATGGTGGTAATGGTTTGAGCTCGGGTTTAGGAGGTTTTTCCTCTTCCTGAGGAAGTTTCAGAGGCTCTTTCAATTCCTCTGAATCCTCCAGATCAGGCTGAACATCTTTAAAAATGTCCTCTAACTCTGATTCGAGACTCTCAATCATATTGACCTCTTCCACTAGGGAGTCAATAATATCAACGCTCAGGCAGTCGTCTGATGTGTCTGGATGTTGCATAGCTTTGACAACATTCAACTTAAACTCATCCTCATTGACTCTCAGAGTTATCTCCCCTTTTTGGACGTCAATGAGGGTTCGTCCAGTTGCTAGGAATGGTCTTCCTAGAATGAGAGTTGCACTCTTGTGCTCCTCCATTTCCAGCACTACAAAGTCAGTAGGGAAGGCAAATGGCCTAACCTTGACAATCATGTCCTCAATTATGCCTGATGGGTATTTAATGGAGCCATCAGCAAGTTGAAGATAGATCCGGGTTGGTTTGACCTCTTCAGTCAAGCCAAGCTTTCTGATGGTGGATGCAGGGATTAGGTTGATGCTTGCCCCAAGATCACATAAAGCTGTCTTGGTGCAATTACCCTCTAATATGCATGGTATCATAAAGCTCCCGGGATCTTTAAGCTTTTCTGGGAAGCTTTTTAGAATGACTGCACTGCATTCTTCAGTGAGGAGAACTCTTTTAGTTTCTCTCCAATCCTTCTTATGACTCAAGATATCTTTCATGAACTTCGCATAAGAGGGTATTTGCTCAAGTGCCTCTGCAAACGGAATCTTTATTTTAAGAGTCCTGAGATAGTCTACAAAGCGAGCAAATTGCTTATCCTGCTCCTCTTGGCGGAGTTTTTTAGGATAAGGTATCTTGGCTTTGTACTCCTCAACCTTGGTTGCTGCAGGTTTATTTCCTACAGAAGTGGTTGGGAAAGCCTTTTTAGAGGGGTTGTTATCAGCACTTGTGTGTCTGATCCCTCACTGGCGTTTGAATGCCAGGGTTGGAAGCTTGATTGACGTTGGACGCCAACTTCCTACCTGTTTCTGGCGTTTGAACGCCAGAACTGAGCTTCCATTGGGCGTTTAACGCCAGCTTTGCACCCTTTTCTGGCATTTGAACGCCAGAGTTATTCCTCTCTGGGCTCTTACTGTCCTTAGAGGGATTTTGGATAGTATTTTGCTCATCCTCTATCAGTTGTTCTTTTCTTGGCTTTCTGCTGCTCTGAAGTGAGGTTTTAATGTTTTCCCACTTCTTAATTGAACTACTTGGCACTCTTCTGTTATTTGTTTTGATAACAGCTGTTTTGTTTGCTTCAACTATACTTCCATATTCATATTAGCCATTCTTGTGTCTTGTAGTATCTCCTTGAATTTGGCTAGCTGTTTTGTTAGAAAATCTAATTGCTGATTGAATTCAGTAACTTGTTCTGCAGAACTGAGTTCAGCAGTTACTGTTTTAGCCTCTTCTTTCATGGAAGACTCACTACTTAGGTACAGATGCTGATTTCTGGTAACTGTATCAATGAGCTCTTGAGCTTCTTCAATTGTCTTTCTCATGTGTATAGATCCACCAGCTGAGTGGTCCAAAGACATCTGAGCTTTCTCTGTAAGCCCATAATAGAAGATGTCTAACTGCACCCACTCTGAAAACATTTCAGAGGGGCATTTTCTTAGTATCTCTCTGTATCTCTCCCAGGCATCATAAAGAGATTCATTATCTCCTTGTTTAAAGCCTTGGATGTTCAGCCTTAGCTGTGTCATCCGTTTTGGAGGGAAATATTGATTCAGAAATTTTTTTGACAGCTGTTTCCATGTCCTTATGCTAGCCTTAGGTTGGTTATTTAACCACCTCTTAGCTTGGTCTTTTATAGCAAATGGAAATAGTAATAATCTGTAGACATCCTGATCTACTTCCTTATCATGTACTGTGTCAGCAATTTGTAAAAACTGTGCCAGAAACTCTGTAGGTTCTTCCTGTGAAAGACCGGAATACTGGCAACTTTGTTGCACCAGGATAATGAGCTGAGGATTCAACTCAAAGCTACTAACTCCAATGGAGGGTATACAGATATTACTCCCATATGAAGCAGTAGTGGGGTTGGCATATGACCCCAGAGTCCTTCTAGACTGTTCATTTCCACTTAGATCCATGATGGAGAAAAGGGAATTGATATGAATAGCAAATAGAATATATTTTTATTTTATTTTTTTATATTTTTTTTTTTGAAAATCTAAATTAAAATAAAATAAAATAAATGAAAAATTGACTATAATTTCAAAATTTGAAGAAAAATAAATAAAATAAAGTTGAAAACTAAATTAATTAATTAAAAAGATTAAAAAAATGTGGGTGAGGATTTTTGAAAAAAATGAAAAGAGAGAAATTGGTTAGGAAGTTTTGAAAAGGATATGTCTTAAAATTAAAGATACTTGTAAGAAAGTAAAATAAAATAAAATAAGAAAAGAAAAGATATGAAAAAGATTTGATTTTAAGAATTGAGATTATAAAAGATAAGATAAGCTAGCTAAGAGAAGATAAGGAATTTAAATTAAAAAGTCTTGAAATTTAAATTTGAAATTTGAAATTTTGAAAATTGAAATTTGAAAACTGAATTTTGAATTTTCGAAAAAGTCAACAATATAAGATAACGATTTGAAAAAGATTTAAATTTTAAAAAGATTTGATTTTTTAAATTTGAAAATTAGATTTTGAATTTTAAATTTTGAAAATTAAATTTTGAAATTTTGAAAGTTGAAATTTGAAATTTGAAATAAGATGAGATAAAATTTTGAAAAAGATATGATTTTTTTGGAAAAAAATTTGAATTTTGAAATTTTAAAAACTAAGATAAGATAAAATAGAAATTTTAAAATAAAAATCTGAATTTTTTTGAAAAAATTTCGAATATTTGCTCAAAAATAGTTAGAGAAGATTTTTTTTTATTTTTGAATTTTATGATGAAAGAGAAAAACACACAAAAGACACACAACTTAAAATTTTTAGATCTAATGTTCCTTATTTTCGAAAATTTTGGAGGGAAACACCAAGGAACACCAAACTTAAAAATTTTTAGATCAAAACACAAAGAAGACTCAAGAACACTTTGAAGACTCACAAGAACATGAAGATAGAACACCAACTTAAAATTTTTAGAAAACCAAAACAAAATTTTCGAAAACTAAAGAAAATCAACAAGAAAACACCAAACTTAAAGTTTGGCACAAGATTTGTTCAAAGAAAAATTATTTTTGAAAAAGTTTTAAAAAGAAGATAGCCAATTACCAAGAACATAAGCACCACGCTCTAGCCAACTGAGCTATAAATTTAAAGTGTTTTAACAAAGGTATTTAATATATAAAGATGTTTTATTTATTATTTTTTTTAATACTAATAATTCGAAAATACACAAGGAAAACAAGGAAAATCACAGAACAAGAAAAACTAAAGATCAAACAAGAAAAATAAATAAGAACAACTCGAAGATTAAGAAAGAACAATGAACACAAATTCGAAAATTTTAAAGGAAAATAAAGACATTCAATTGACACCAAACTTAAAATATAAAACTAAACTCAAACAGAGAAATTCAATTATTAGTAAAAAAAGAAAATTTCGAAAAATTATTTTTGAAAAAGAAAACAAGGATTCTAAAATTTTAACAAGAACAATAATAAAAGACTCAAAGACAAATCACAGAATAATAAAGAAAAATAAAAATCTTTTGAAAGATTTTTGAAAAGAAAGTAAAAGACTCTGACCCAAAAGACAAAATCTTCCTAATCTAAGCAACAGGATGAACCGTCAGTTGTTCAAACTCGAACAATCCTCGGCAACGGCGCCAAAAACTTGGTGCACAAATTGTGAATCACACTTTTCACAACTCGTACCACTAACCAGCAAGTGCACTGGGTCGTCCAAGTAATACCTTACGTGAGTAAGGGTCGATCCCACGGAGATTGTTGGTTTGAAGCAATCTATGGTTATCTTGTAAATCTTAATCAGGAAATCAATTATAATTATCAGTATGAATTGCGAAGAATAAAAGAGCATGAATTAAATACTTGTTCTGCGGTAATGGAGAATATGTTGGAGTTTTGGAGATGCTTTGTCTTCTGAATCTCTGTTTTCTCCCTGTCTTATTCTTCACGCACGCAAGGTTCCTCCTATGGCAAGCTTTGTGTTGGTGGATCACTGTTGTCAATGGCTACCATCCGTCCTCTCAGTGAAAAAGGTCCAGGTGCGCTGTCACCGCACGGCTAATCATCTGTCGGTTCCCACTCATGCTGGAATAGGATCCATTGATCCTTTTGTGTCTGTCACTATGCCTAGCCCTTGTGAGTTTGAAGCTCGTCACAGTTATTCAATCCCTGAATCCTACTCGGAATACCACAGACAAGGTTTAGACTTTCCGGATTCTCAAGAATGCTGCCAATGGATTCTAGCTTATACCACGAAGATTCTGATTAAGGAATCCAAGAGATATTCATTCAATCGAAGGTAGAACGGAGGTGGTTGTCAGGCACGCGTTCATAGGTTGAGGATGATGATGAGTGTCACGGATCATCACATCCATCATATTGATGTGTGAATAAACATCTTAGATAGAAACAAGCATGTTTGAATAGAAAACAGAAATAGTTGCATTAATTCATCGAAACACAGTAGAGCTCCTCACCCCCAACAATGGAGTTTAGAGACTCATGCCGTCAAAGAGTACAAAGTTCAGGTCTAAAAATGTCATGAGATACCAAATAAGTCTCTAAAAGTTGTTTAAATACTAAACTAGTAACCTAGGTTTACAGAAAATGAGTAAACTAAGATGGATAGTGCAAAAATCCACTTCTGGGGCCCACTCGGTGTGTGCTGGGGCTGAGACTTAAGCTTCTCACGTGCCTGGACTATTTCTGGAGTTGAACGCCAGGTTGTAACCTGTTTCTGGCGTTGAACTCCAACTTGTAACCTATTTCTCGCGCTGAACGCCAGACTGCAACATGGAACTGGTGTTGAACGCCAGTTTACGTTGTCTATCTTCGAGCAAAGTATGGACTATTATATATTGCTGGAAAGCGCTGGATGTCGACTTTCCAACCCAATTGAGAGCACGCCAATTGGACTTCTGTAGCTCCAAAAAATCCATTCCGAGTGCAAGGAGGTCAGAATCCAACAGCATCAGTAGTCCTTTTTCAGCCTGAATCAAATTTTTGCTCAGCTCCCTCAATTTCAGTCAGAAAATACCTGAAATCACAGAAAAACACACAAACTCATAGTAAAGTCCAGAAATGTGATTTTTAATTAAAAACTAATAAAAATATACTAAAAACCAACTAAATCATACTAAAAACTAAGTAAAAATAATGCCAAAAAGCGTATAAATTATCCGCTCATCACTTATGTAATGCACCAGCCACTTTCCAAAGGTGCATGATGAGTCTTTTCTCTGATATCATTGAGACTTGTATGGAAGTTTTTATGGATGACTTTAGCGTATATGGTGATTCATTTAGCCTTTGCTTGGATAGTTTATCTAAAGTATTGGACAGGTGTGTTAGTTCAAACCTTGTTTTAAATTTTGAAAAGTGTCATTTTATAGTGAAACAAGGAATTGTTCTAGGACATGTTGTTTCTGATACTGGTATCTTTGTAGACCCAGCAAAGGTGGATGTTATTTCTAGTTTACCTTACCCCTCCTCTGTGAGGGAAGTCCGTTCGTTCCTTGGCCATGTAGGTTTTTACAGGAGATTCATTAAGGACTTCGGTAAGGTAGCACTACCCTTATCCAGACTATTGCAGAAAGATATTGAGTTCGAGTTCAGTGAGGATTGCAAACAGGCATTTGATAAGCTGAAGACCACCTTGACTCAAGCTCCGATTGTGAGGGGACCAGACTGGAGTCAACCATTTGAAATCATGTGTGATGCTTCCAATCATGCAGTAGGCGCAGCGCTGGCTCAGCATGAAGGTAACGATCCTTTTGTAATTGCTTATGCATATAAAACTTTAGATGCTGCTCAATCTAATTACACTACTACTGAAAAAGAGCTTTGACGTTGGGATTTTTGCCAGTAAAGAATTTCATAAAAACAGTCGCGTTGTAGATATAGTCTTTAAACCGACAGAAATCCCTTCGTACAAACGTTTTGGTTGTCACAAGTAACAAACCCCTTTTAAATTGATAACCGAGTATTTAAACCTCGGGTCGTCTTCTCAAGGAATTGCAGGGAGGTATGTTCTTATTATTAGTTATGAGTCTTGTAAATTAGGGGTTTTAGAAAGTAAGGAAGCAGTATGTTGCATAAGAAGAATAAGATAAATAAATAACTATAAAATAAACTCTTGGCAAAGTATAAGAACTGGAAGTCCTATCCTTATCAATTGTGATGAGAATTGGATTTTAATCCCACTTGGTCAGCCTTTACTAAACAAAGGAAAGTTAAGTGGGCTGATTGGCTTGATTCTCAAGTCCTAGTCAACTCCTGTGGAGAGACTAGCTTTAGAGCAATCCTAGTGCAATCAGAATCTGCCAATTTCAACCACTGTTTTATTTGACAGCTCAAGTGTTACCAATTACTTGACCCAAGCCAAAAAGGGGAAAAATATCTAAATTATTTATAAAATAAAGCAAACATATAAATAAAGCAAAGCAAAATTAAGTCTGAAAATACCTCGAATTGCATTCACAAAAGAACTTAAATCTGACATACAAATTAAATTGGAGAAATAAATAAAAAGAACATTGAACCTGGGATTGAGAGTCACTCTTAAAACTAAGAGAAGTCCTAAATCCTAATCCTAAGAGAGAGGAGAGAACCTCTCTCTCTAAAAACTACATCTACTCCTAAAATTGTGAATTATGAGAGCCTTCTCATGAATGGATACATTCCTCCACTTTATAGCCTCTAATCTGTGTTTTCTGGGCCGAGAACTGGGTCAAAAACAGCCCAGAAATTGCCCCCTGCATATTCTGGTACGTTCAGGTCGCGGACAAGTGACGCGAAGGCGTCGTCCATGCGGCCGCGCGGATTGAAGTTCGCAGATGCGACGCGTCCGCGTGGATCACATGTTCGCGTCACCTAGCGTCAGAGAAACTATGGCATATTATATATCAAATCGAAGCCCCAGACGTTAGCTTTCCAACGCAACTAGAACTGCGTTGTTTGAACCTCTGTAGCTAAAGTTATAGCCGTTTGAGTGCAAAGAGGTCAGGCTGGACAGCTTAGCAGTTTCTCCAACTTCTTGTATTCCTTCCACTTTTGCATGCTTCCTTTCCATTCTCTGAGCCATTCCTACCCTGTAATCTCTGAAAACACTTAACACACATATCAAGGCATCTAATGGTGATAAGAGAGGATTAATAATAAGCAAATATAATATCAAAGAAGCATGTTTTCAATCATAGCACAAAACCAGGAAGGAAAATGTAAAACATGCAAATAGTATGAATAAGTGGGTAAAGAGTTGATAAAATCCACTCAATTGAGCACAAGATAAACCATAAAATAGTGGTTTATCAACCTCCCCACACTTAAACATTAGCATGTCCTCATGCTAAGCTCAAGAGAAGCTATAAAGATGAAGAGGAATGGTAGAATGTATGAAATGCAACCTATGAATGCAACTACATGCAAAATATTTCTACCTACTTGGTTAAAAGTAAACAAATCTTTCAAGAGGAAATATGAACTGGATTTCACTAATTCAAATCATAAAAATGAAGTACAAATAGACTTGCAAGAAGAAAATAGCTCATGAAAGCAGGGAACAAGGGATTGAGCATCGAACCCTCACTGGTAGTGTATACACTCTAATCACTCATGTGTTTTAGGTTCGATTCTCTCAATTCTCTACTAACCTTGTTTTCTAAGGCTTGCTCTTCATCTAACAATCAACATAAATTTAATGCACAAATACACAAATCAAGAGGTCTTTTAAGGGTTGTAATGGGGTTAGGGTCAAGGTAGGATTGTATTTGGCCAAGTGGACTAAAATCTGAATCATTAATTAACTTAAACTTTTCACCTAACTTTAGACAATCCATGTAATCATAACCACCCTTAACTATCCATTAACCATGTTTCCACATATTCATGCATCCTAATTTTAAGTACAGTACATATGCATTGCTTTCACCATTTACTTTGGGGCATTTTGTCCCCTTTTTGCTTAATTGCTCTTTTTCTCTTTTTCTTTTTTTTTTCTCTTTTTTTTTCTTTTCTTTTTTTTATATATATATTTTTTTTTCTTTTATTTTTCTCAATGCATATGATTAAATTATTGAATGCATGAACATGTCCTAAACATTTCTTTCACATTTTCATAAAGATATATAACACCCAATTCTTAAACCAAATATTTCCAAACCCACTTTTCCCCACACTTAATTCATAAGCACTCTCACTAGTCTAAGCTAACCAAGGATTCAAATTAAGGACAATATTGTTTTCCGCTTAGAGTTGAAGATGTGCTAAAGTAAAGAACAAAGGGGTAAAATAGGCTCAAATTGGTTTGCAAAGGATAATGAAAGGTAAGGCCATATGGGTATGTAAGCTCAGTGAAACAAAGGCCTCAATCATGTAAGTGTATGCATACATCAAATAATGGAAATATAGAATTAAGCAAGACAAAGATTACAATTTTAGAGAGAAAAATACACACTAAAACAAAATTTTGGTTGATAAAATGCAACCAATTTAAATAGGCTCAAAAATCTCACGGGTTTTGTGTGTTCGAGTTCTAAATCATGTTCCAGTATAATATCTCTTCAAACAAGTGTAACATTAAATTTTATTCAAATTAGTGAAATTCTCTAAAAAGGTTTCTTGAAAAAGAAAATATTACTTTAACCAAGTGGTAAGATATGCAAAAAAATTCAAACAAATATGCAATCAAACATGCAAATGCAACAATCAATCTACAAAGAAGATTTAAACATTGGTGTTGAGACAAGAAAGTACTGACCCATGGAGATCGGTATCGGCCTCCCCACACTTAAAGATTGCACCGTCCTCGGTGCATGCTGAGATGTGCAGGTGGACGGGTTGTCCCAGCTGATGCTTTTCTTTAAGATTTTGCAGATGGACTTGTCTGTCTCCCCATGTAAACTTCTTTCAGTTCCCTTCCTGGTGGCCATCCTGAAAGAAAAAGGAAAGAAAAGTAACCCAAAAATAAAGATAGAAAATAAATGAAATATAGGTTGGGTAATGCCAAATGATAATGGTCTCATTTACATGGAAGCTTCAACATGTACGTGAGAAAACAATAGAAGCCATGGCATACCAGTGGTATAAAATTTGTAACATAGGGGAGGAGTGTGGGTAGTGGAAGTATCAACACAAGCTCATATCAATGCAAATGGAGTGCAAGTATCATAAAAGATTGGCATTGGCATATAATTAATATCATCCCACAGTGTAAAACAAGTTACCAAAATAAATTCAAGAAAAGAAGCAACAGTTGAATAAGAAAAAAATTTTTTAACACCAATGGAAAAATAAAAATTCAGAAAAGAAAATAAAAATATGCACAAATTAAAATGCAATGAATGAAATATGCAAATTAATTAAAATAAAATAAAAGAAAGAAGATGAGAAGTGAAAGAAATAAAGTAAGAAAAAAAGATAGGAGAAATTAGGATTGGAAGAAAAGATAAAATATTTGGCTCATCTGGATAAGTTGTGCGTCGCTTTCGACGCGGACGCGTGGGGCACGCGGTCGCGTGACATGCGCTTTTAAGTTAATCGACACGGTCGCGTCAGTCACGCGGTCGCGTGACACGTTTTGTGCTACTGGCGCGAGGGCAGCCTCGCGCTCGCACAACTCTCTGTTCAAAACTCATTTTGCCAAATCTTAGGGTGACGCGGTGGCGTGGGTGACGCGATCGCGTGAATGGCCTGATTTCCAATATGGCACGGACGCGTGGGGCACGCGTTCGCGTGGGAGGGCTTGGGCTTCCAGCACGAGTCCAGCCCAACTCCAGCACAACTTTCAGCCATGCACCCTTTTGACGTCGATTTTCAGGTCACGCGGCCGCGTGGGTGACGCAGTCGAGTGGGAGGCCAAAGTTCCCATGTGACACGGACGCATCGGCGACGCGGTCGCGTGGGTCGATTTGTGCCACTGGCACGCCTCCAGCCACGCTCCAGCGTGACTCTCTGTTCGTTTTTATTTTTCTCCCCTCTCCTTGCGACGCGGACGCGTCGCTGATGCGGTCGCGTCGCGTGGCATTTTTTTATCTGAAAAGAAAATGCAGAATGCAGTGTTAATATGAATGTGATGCAAAACTCCAGGTTCAATAAAATAAAATAAAACTCAAAAACAAATAAAACTAAATAAAAATAAAAAAGTAACGATCATACCACGGTGGGTTGTCTCCCACCTAGCACTTTTAGTTATTGTCCTTAAGTTGGACATTTGGGGAATCCTTTGTTATGGTGGCTTGTGCTTGAACTCATCCAGGAACCTCCACCAATTTTTATGATTCCAATGTCCTCTGGGATCCCAAACTAGGTGCAGAAAGCCTTCAAGTAAGTTAAAGCATGTGACAAGGCCCCAAGAGTGCTGATTTCTAGATTGGATTCCGGGGTCCCAAATCTTGCTTTTGCACCCGTCTTCTTGTTGATCATCATGATTCCATCCGAGTGGTAGGAAATCTGAATTCTCACTAAAGCGGCCAAACAACTTCCTAGACCCGTTCAGTTGAGCTTTACACCAACCTTTGTATTTAAACTTAAAGCTTCCAACCATAATGAATCTTGCAGGACAATTCTTACCACTAGCCATCTTCCTCTTACTCTTAATGCCACAAAGAGCTCTAAGTTGACCATCCATCTCCAGTAGCCCATATTCAAGTGGGATTAGAAAGCTATGGGATATGAATTTTACCCACTTGAATATTGTGAAGGATGATGGCAACTTAGGGGGAGGGGTTTCCAACAACTTTGGCAAGGTAATTTCAAGCTCCACTCCCTTGTGCTCTTCTTTGACATCTTCTACCTCTTGATCAACCTCTACAAAATCTTCAACTATGATCTGCCTTGGAGTTTGTACGCTCTTCTCAACATCAACATCAAACACCGTGGAAGGAGGCTCTGTGACTGGACTTTCCAATGGAGGTACAGCATCTCTTAAGTCCGCAACCACTTCTTCCTTTTTAATAATTGCTGCTTTGTCCAGTTGTTTAAGTATACTCATCCTCGATGTTTTTCATTCTATGACAATTTCCTTCAACTATTCTTTCATCTTCAAGGGTCTCTCCTACCCTTACCCGTAGGGCCTCCTCTAGCTCTTTATGAAGTATGGATTCGCGAAGATGATTCCTTCTTTCCTGTTCTATATCAATAGCATAATTGGGATCATCTTGCTCTTGGATTGATGGATGTGGGTGCTCTTCCATGGATGGTGGTGATGGGATGGAGAGATTATTCTGTGGTTGACAAGGAAGTGCACTAGAGCTTGAGGGTTGATTGTTGAAGGTATTTGGTGGTCTGATTTGGGCGACGAGAGCTTGTATAGTAGAGTTTAGATTGGCAAGTGCTTTCTCCATGGAGGTTTGGGGTGGGTCTATGTATGGTTCATTTAGTTCATAAGGTGGTTGGTATGGTGGATGTGGGTTAGGGTCATATGGAGGTGAATAGTGGAAAGGGGCTTGTGAGTATGGTGGTCCAAAGTCATGTTGAGGAAAGGGTTCATAGGCATATGGTGGTGGTTGTTGATAGTCCACTGGAGGTGGTTGTTGCCATGAGGGTTGATCAAATCCTTGTGGCTCCTCCCATCTTTGATTGTTCCAACCCTGATGCATGTTCTCATTGTAATTTCTTCTTCCTGCAACATAATTGTAACCAGACTCATAGCCAAAGGGGTGAGAGTTCATAGTAGTAAATAAAAATTAAAAACAAAAATAAAAACAAATTTAAATTAAAAGGTTATTTAAATTTTGAAATTAAAAATTAAATTTTGAAAATTTTTAAATTTGAATTTTGAAATTTGATTTTTGAAATAAGATAAGATAAGATAAAAATTTTAAAAATAAAAATCTGAAATTTTTTTTTCGAAAAAATTAATTAAAAATATTTTTGAATTTAATGAGGAAAGAGAAAAACAATAAAATGACACCAAATTTCAAATTTTTAGATCAAAACGAAGAAAACAACTAAGAACAGCTTGAAGGTCAAGATGAACGTGAAGAACAACTTGAAGACCAAGACGAACACTAAGAACAAATTTTTGAAAAAAAAAATTTTAATAACTAAATAAAAACAAATAACCTCTTAATTTATGGAAAATCAAAAATAAAAACAAAAATAAAAACAAATAAACAAGAAAAAATCAAAAAAAATATTTACAATAACTAATAATAAGGCACACGTTTGCAATTCCCCGGCAACGGCGCCATTTTGACGTTGGAATTTTTACCAGTAAAGAATTTCATAAAAACAGTCGCGTTGTAGATATAGTCTCTAAACCGACAGAAATCCCTTCGTACAAACGTTTTGGTTGTCACAAGTAATAAACCCCTTTTAAATTGATAACCGAGTATTTAAACCTCGGGTCGTCTTCTCAAGGAATTGCAGGGAGGTATGTTCTTATTATTAGTTATGAGTCTTGTAAATTAGGGGTTTTAGAAAGTAAGGAAGCAGTATGTTGCATAAGAAGAATAAGATAAATAAATAACTATAAAATAAACTCTTGGCAAAGTATAAGAACTGGAAGTCCTATCCTTATCAATTGTGATGAGAATTGGATTTTAATCCCACTTGGTCAGCCTTTACTAAACAAAGGAAAGTTAAGTGGGCTGATTGGCTTGATTCTCAAGTCCTAGTCAACTCCTGTGGAGAGACTAGCTTTAGAGCAATCCTAGTGCAATCAGAATCTGCCAATTTCAACCACTGTTTTATTTGACAGCTCAAGTGTTACCAATTACTTGACCCAAGCCAAAAAGGGGAAAAATATCTAAATTATTTATAAAATAAAGCAAACATATAAATAAAGCAAAGCAAAATTAAGTCTGAAAATACCTCGAATTGCATTCACAAAAGAACTTAAATCTGACATACAAATTAAATTGGAGAAATAAATAAAAAGAACATTGAACCTGGGATTGAGAGTCACTCTTAAAACTAAGAGAAGTCCTAAATCCTAATCCTAAGAGAGAGGAGAGAACCTCTCTCTCTAAAAACTACATCTACTCCTAAAATTGTGAATTATGAGAGCCTTCTCATGAATGGATACATTCCTCCACTTTATAGCCTCTAATCTGTGTTTTCTGGGCCGAGAACTAGGTCAGAAACAGCCCAGAAATCGCCCCCTGCATATTCTGGTACGTTCAGGTCGCGGACAAGTGACGCGGAGGCGTCGTCCACGCGACCGCGCGATTGAAGTTCGCAGATGCAATGCATCCGCGTGGATCACGCGTTCGCGTCGCCTAGCTTTAGGGAAACTATGGCATATTATATATCAAATCGAAGCCCCAGACGTTAGCTTTCCAACGCAACTAGAACCGGGTTGTTTGGACCTTTGTAGCTAAAGTTATAGCCGTTTGAGTGCGAAGAGGTCAGGCTGGACAGCTTAGCAATTTCTCCAACTTCTTGTATTCCTTCCACTTTTGCATGCTTCCTTTCCATCATCTGAGCCATTCCTGCCCAATAATCTCTGAAAACACTTAACACACATATCAAGGCATCTAATGATGATAAGAGAGGATTAATAATAAGCAAATATAAGATCAAAGAAGCATGTTTTCAATCATAGCACAAAACCAGGAAGGAAAATGTAAAACATGCAAATAGTATGAATAAGTGGGTAAAGAGTTGATAAAATCCACTCAATTGAGCACAAGATAAACCATAAAATAGTGGTTTATCAAGCTTCTAGCTATTGTTTTTGCTTTGGATAAATTCCGAGCCTATTTACTTGGTACTAAGGTAGTAGTGTATTCAGACCATGCAGCTCTAAAGTATTTATTGGCTAAAAAGGAGTCTAAACCAAGGCTAATACATTGGATGCTACTGCTGCAAGAATTTGATTTGGAAATTAAAGATAGGAGTGGTAACCAAAATTTAGTGGCAGACCACTTGAGTCGCCTCGAGCACATTAAAGATGACTCCATTCATATCAATGATAATTTCCCATTTGATAGCTTACAGGCAGTATCTGATGTAGTTCCTTGGTATGCACCTGTAGCTAATTATCTAGTTAGCCACACTTTTCCTCCCGATTTTACTAAGCATCAGAGAGACAAGCTAAAAAGCGAGTCCAAATATTATGTATGGGATGATCCATATCTATGGAGGTGTGGTGCTGACCAGGTAATTAGACGGTGTGTACCTCAATCAGAATTCCAGTCCATTTTAGAGGCCTGCCACTCGTCTGAGAGTGGAGGACATTTTGGCCCTCAACGAACAGCTAGAAAAATTTTAGACTGTGAATTCTGGTGGCCTACTCTTTTTAAAGACGCTGCTGAATTTTGTAAATCTTGTTCCCCATGCCAAAGGTTTGGTAATATATCCAAGAGGGATGAAATGCCTCAACAAATTATGCTTTTCTGTGAAATTTTTGATGTTTGGGGCATTGACTTCATGGGTCTATTCCCAAATTCTAATGGTCACCTTTATATACTGTTAGCTGTAGATTATGTTTCTAAATGGGTGGAAGCAATTCCAACCCGTACTGATGATGCTAACACTGTTGTTTCCTTTGTTAGAAACCATATTATTTGTCGCTTTGGATCACCACGAGCAAGGCACTCACTTTTGTAACAGGCGACTAACAGGATTACTGAAGAGGCATGGGATAATTCATAAAGTATCAACAGCCTATCACCCCCAGACTAATGGGCAGGACGAGGTGTCTAACAGAGAGATAAAGCGCATACTGCAAAAGATAGTCAAGCCTCATAGAAAGGACTGGAGCACCAGGCTCCAAGATGCGCTTTGGGCATATCGGACAGCATACAAGACGCCAATCGGGATGAGTCCTTTCCGCTTAGTTTATGGAAAGGCATGTCATCTCCCAGTTGAGTTAGAACATAAAGCCTTCTGGGCGGTAAAGGAATGCAACATGGACTATGAAAAAGCCGGAGTTGAACGGAAGTTACAACTGCAAGAATTAGAGAACCTTCGCCTAGAAGCTTATGAAAACTCCAAGCTGTATAAAGAAAAGGTGAAAGATGTGCATGATAAGAACATCAAGAGAAGAGAGTTCCAACCTGAGAACTTAGTCCTCCTCTACAACTCCAGAATACGGCTCATGCCAGGCAAGCTGAGATCCAGATGGGACGGTCCCTATCGAGTAGAGAGAGCGGAGCCATACGGAGTCTTTCACTTGAGCCATCCTTCAAGCCCTGAACTTATAAAGGTCAATGGACATCGCTTGAAGTTATTTCATGGCGAAAAGATGGCAAAAAACCAGGAGCTAGAGATCTTCCTCTTGGAGGATCCACCCACAGCAGAAGACTGAGCTAGTGGAGCGTCCAACTTAAGGATGTTAAAGCAAAGTGCTGGGTGGGAGACAACCCACCATGATATGATCGTTTCCCCTCTCCTTTATTTACTTTTTCAATAACTCTTCTCAGTACTAGTGTCTATAGTTGCATCTGCATTTGCATATCGAAAAAAAAGGCACGTGACGCGACAGCGTCGCCGACGCGTCCGCGTCGTATGTGCCTCAAGGAAGAAAAGAGATTTTACAGTGAGTCATGCGAGAGCATGGCTGGAGGCGTGCCTTTGGCACAATTTGACCCACGCGACCGCGTCGCTGACGCGTCCGCGTCATCTGGGAAAAATGCCTCCCACGCGTCTGCGTCAAGCACGCGAACGCGTGTCCTGAAAATCGACGTAAGAAATGGTGTATGGCAGAATGTCACGCTGGACTGGGGCTGGAATGGTGCTAGACGCACAAGCCCTACCACGCGAACGCGTGCCCCACGCGTCCACGTCGTTTTCCAATCTTGGCCATTCACGCGATCGCGTCCACCACGCGAACGCGTCACCCTGAAATTTGGCAACAATGAGTTTTGAACAGAGAGTTATGCGAGCGCGAGGCTGCTCTCGCGCCACTAGCACCGATCATGTCACGCGTCCGCGTGAACGCGCGTCCGCGTGAACGACGCGTCCGCGTGAACGACGCGTCCGCGTGAACGACGCGTCCGCGTCGTTTCATCTAAGCGCCATTCGCGTGAACGCGTACCCCACGCGTCCGCGTCGCTTGCGCCGCACAACTTATCCAAATATGCCAAAATATCTTATCTTTTTCTTCCCCAGATCCTACTTTTTCTTTTCCCTTCTTCTTTCTTCCCCCCTTTTCTTCCTTCTTCCTTCTTTCTCACTTTCTACTTTCTCTCTCTCACCACCATTATCAAGGTTTTTCTTTTCTTCTTCCCTCCTTACTTTTCTATTCTTCTTCTTATTTTTATGTTTTCTTCTACTTTTCTTTTTTTTTTCTTTTTACTTTCATTATCCATGTTTTCTTTTTCTTTCTTTTTCTTTTAATTGGTGTTGGAAATTTATTTGGGTCATCATTTCTTATGATTTGCTTGTGGATTGTTAAGGAATTGTTTGACAATTATATATTAATTTTATAGGGTTGCTTGCATGTTCAATTTAATACTTTCAATAGCTTATTTACCATGCATGCTATGTGTTTGTGAAAATGCCCGTATGACATTGTGCACTATTTTTAGATTTCTTTTAATCTACTACTCTAAATGCTTGATTTTCACAAAATACTTTTTATATTTCATTAACTAAATATAATTGTTATTACAAAGAGATTGTTAGTTTGACAGACTTGGTAATCTAACTTGGACTTTGAATGCTTGATCTATGCTACTCATGCCTTTGCCGGCATGCCAATAAACACCTTGCATTTAACTGTCTTCATATGCACTTGCTATATTTTCATTGATGATTTTTCACATGTAGTCATGACCATATGTTAACATCATTCGTTTTAATGTGCATTGATTACCACCTTTCATATTCTCTTCCTTGCTCTAACCCTTGAATTCTTAACACCCTTATTCTTTCCCTTTCAGGATGGCCACCAAGAAAGGAAAAGAGAAAGCTACTCCCAAACCACCAACAAGGAGAAGAACAAAAAGAGCATTAGTGGCAGAGCCCTCTTCAACTGCAGTTAAGCCCTCAACAAAATGAATTAAGAGGATTATCAAGGTCGATGAAAAAGAGAAAGCCTTCCCAGCAAAGGACACTGCGCGATTTCCCAACCGCTACTGTGAGCAGATGTTCCCTATCCTGGCAGCAAGGAATTACAACAACGAATACCTACTTATCCTCCCGACCCGTATTGCTGAATTTGTTGAGCCGCGAATCAAACACAGACACTGGGGATTCCTACAAAGACAGCCACGACAGGTTAATCTCTCATGGGTAGTCGAGTTCTACTCTAATTTCCACTTGCCAACCCTGCAATCTGTCTATGTCCGTCAGAAGCAAATCCCCATTACAGAAGAGGCCGTTCAACGAGCTTTGGATCTCCCCCCTGCTCCAGAAGGACTAGACGCATTCCAAGAGGCCGCACTCAAGCGCCAGATGTACCAATTTCACTGGGACGCTGTTCTCAGAGTTATCACACAACCTAGCAGCAGATGGATTTATGGATACCATCGTTCCCGACCTAAGGGAATATCAGCTTCTGCACTTACCTTGGAGGCTCGCGTATGGGCACAAATTATGTCCCACTACGTCTTTCCGAGCACTCATGAGTCCTCCTTCACTGCAGACATGGCCATTCTACTTTGGTGCATCCTCACAGACCAGCCTCTACACCTACCAAGACACATCCGAAATGCCATGGGACACGCACAAATTGTGCGCAACCTACCTTTTCCCGCCTTGGTCTCAGATCTTGTCGCAGTAGCCGGAGTCTCCTACAGAGCTGGGGACACCAGAGCCATGCTTCCACGGGATGATCAGTACGTCCCTAACGGGAAATATCTCAGGCCACCAACAGCCACTACTAGCCAGTCCGCAGAACAAGCTGCAGACATTCCCCCTTCCACACCACAAGCACCTTCAACAAGTCAGTTACTCCATCAAATACTGGAGAGGTTGGACCGGCAAGAACAGAAAGCGAATCTACGAGAGCGCCGCAACTAGCGCTGATTCAAATACCTCAAGGAGCTACTCACAGGCAACCACAGGCCTGACAAGGACCCAGACACCCCAGACTCCATTTCATTTACCAGCACAGGGAGCCATGACGGTCCCGACTGTGGAGATACTACTACCAGCCTCCCCTTTGTTCCTGACAGATGGCACCGAGGACGGTGCAAAGCCTTAAGTATGGGGAGGTCGGTCAGTGCCTGACTTCTGGAGGTAATTTCTCTTCCTTAACACCAATAAAATAGTTAGTTTTTCAATTTTTTGTTTTAGAATATGATAGATTGCATAGTAATAGGTTAATTGCATGCATGTTCTACTTGATTGAAAGGATAATAGGTTTCTCCTAAGACCTAAATCTTTCACTAATTTAAATCAAAACCCTTATGTTAAAATTGTTTGAAGTTGTAATTGGAACATGGTTTTTGAGCTAAAGAACACACAACCTGTGAGACTTTGAGCCTAAATACATGGTTACATTATTTAACCATAACTATTTTATTCTTGTGTGTTCATTTATCTATGATTGTAATTTGAATTTTGTTTTATCCTATATGTCCATTATTTAGTGTATTTACATGCTTGCATATGATTGAGGCCATTATTTGTTTAGCTCACTTATCCCAAATAAGTCTACCCTTTTAATTACCTTTGTTAGCCACTTTGAGCCGTTTTAATCCCATTTGTTCTACATTTTACCATATTACTAGCCTTAAGCAGAAAAATAATTAAATATCCCTATTGAATCTTTGGTTAGCTTAAGATAGAAATTGTGTGTTAATTGAGTTTGGGAAGATTGTGGGAACAAAGGTTAATAAAGAAATGTGTCATGATAAGATAATGGAAATTTGGGTACCTACTCATGTGAAACTATAAAAGAAAATTGAAAATCTATGTGCATTGATAAGCTATGTTTATTTTTATGTTCAAAAAAAATTTATAATATTTTAGTAAATAAGGGGACAAAATTACCCCAATGATAAGTTAAAGTTCAACAATCAATGCACATGTGATAAAATCAAAATAAAGGTTGATGCATGAGTATGGAATGTGAAAAGAAAATTCTGGGTAGCTAGGTATGAAATTTAAAGTTATATAGAATATACATATATGATCAGGTGAAAGCTTGGGTTAATTAAAGATTCAATTTATAAGCTCACTTAGCCATATATACCCTTACCTTTACCTTAGCCCCATTACAACCTTGAAAAGACCTCATGATGTTTGTATTGGTACATTAAATGTTGTTGATTGATTAGGTGAAGAACAAAAATTAGAAAGCATGATTAGAGAAGGATAGAGTGATTACCCTATACACTAGAGAGATTAGAGTGCACACACACCATCAGTGAGGGTTCAATGCTCAACTCCATGTCCCCTGCTTTCACAAGCTGTCTTCTTACAAATTTACTCGCTTTTACTGTATGATTTAAACTAGTGGAATCTACTCTATGTTCTGTCTTAGAGAACTTATTTATTTTAATCAGATAAACAAAATCATATAGTTGCATTGCATTGCATGAGTCTTACATACCCCTATTCATTCATTTTTACCTCCTTCAACTAAGCATGAGGACATGCTAATGTTTAAGTGTGGGGAGGTTGATAAACCATTATTTTATGATTTATATTGTGTTTAATTGAGTGGTTTTATCAAGTCTTTCACCCACTTATTCATATGATTTGCATGTATTCACAATTCCTTCCTAAAATTGTTCTATGATTGAAAACTTGCTTCCTAAAGATCTTTTAATTGAATATTGTTTTATTCTCCTTTATACCATTCGATGCCATGATCTGTGTGCTAAGTGTTTCAAGCTTCATAAGACAGTAATGACTTAGAGAATGGAGAGGAAGCTTGCAAAGATGGAAGGAACACAAGAAATTGAGGAGATGACCAGCGAGAAGTGACGCGGGCGCATGGCTCACGCGACCACGCGAAATAGAGGAAATGGCAGTGACGCGCTCACGTGCCTGACGCGAACGCGTGGATTGGAAGCTGCACGAGTGACGCGAATGCGTGGACAATGCGCACGCGTGGCACAGAAAATGTTGAGTGACGCGAACGCGTGGACGACGCGGTCGCGTGGCGTGCACGATCTGCAAAATTTACAGAAGTCGCTGGCGTGAATTCTGGGCCGCATTCTAACCCAGTTTTCGGCCCAGAAACGCAGATTAGAGCCAAGGAACATGTAGAGACAAAGGACGACATTCATTCTGCATAATTTTTAGTTTTTAGATCTGATTTTACTCGTCCTCTAGGTTTTCTCTCTACACATTCATAGTTCTTAGGATTTTGTTTTTTATTGCTTTTTGGATTGGGATATCGAGAAGAGTTGTTACCTCCGTAAGACTTCATCTCTCTAGTTTGTTTTCTCTACTTTTTACTTACTCTTCCATATCCTTAATTTGTCCAGAGTACAATTGGATTATTTTTAGAATTATTTAATACAAAGACTGTTTTTTTAATTAATCTCTTTGATTATTGTTTATCATGTCTCTTTTTATTTCCCCTCTTTATTTTGTGAAGTCTATATTTATGATAATGGAGTAGTCCCCAACTTGATTGGGAGTTGATTAAAAGGAGAACCCTGAGTTGGAATACTCAAGAGTTCAATTGTAATTGGTTCGTTGTTGGTGGCTTGTTAGTCACTAACTCTAATCCTTCCCAAGGGAGAGGATTAGGACTTGTGAATAGAAGTTGGCTTTTGACTTGACTTTCCTTCATTCGTTGAGGGTTAACTAAGTGGAACAACTACTAATTATTAATTAATCTTGAGAAAATTCCAACAAGGATAGAACTTCCGATTAATCTTCTCCCGGTCAAGATTTTTATTTAAATTACATAAATTCTCTGATTTAATTTCCTGTTTATCAAACTCAAACCATTTTGGAAAACCTCTAATTAATAAAATAGCATATCTTTCTGCAACTCATTGGGAGACGACCTGGGACTCATACTCCCAGTATTCTAATTCTAATTTTGTGACAACTCTTTTCTAAATTGACAAGTGGATTTTTGTTGATTAAGAGCTGTACTTGCAATGCCATTTTTCTTAATAATTCTTAATCTGCCAATTTCCGCCACATCAATCCTTCTCTAACCATTCAGCACTTGGATCCTTATACCACAAAGTTGAAATGTTTTCCTTCGTGTACCCAAACTGTCTCACCTCTGCATATGCCTCAAATACAGACCAGCAATCACTCTCAACATCTTCGATCAATGTCTTTTGTCCCCCTATATACTGCAATGTCCTATTGTCATATCCAAATCGACCACCCCCCATGGTAGACACTAAGATTAAAGCTTCCTATCCCCTAAAACGAAAAAACAAAAAAATTTAAATCAAACCCTACCAGTTTCTAAAAACTAACGAAATCCATTACACATTATTAAGTTCAAGTTCCACAAAACCGAAACCAATGGTGCATACATACTTGATTCGAGATGAGAACAGCGGAACGACCTCCTTCCACAATCTTGCCAACGCAGTCCAAATACAGTGACGCTACTCCTCAAGTGATGATGAACCTCTATTAGGGCATCATTGAAGGTGAAAGATCAGTTTTCAAGTGTGTAATGTAAATGAGACACTGAAGCCCTTTCGCGGGAATGAAAATGAAGCGTTAAGGACTTCAGGGGCAAAGGTGTCCGAAAGAATTGTCTAATGGACGGGAGGATGTTTTTAAAGCATTTCTGAGCGTTGAGGATGATTTTAATAACAAAAAAAAGTCGGGGACGAATTTGATTTTTGCCTCAGACATTAGGGACGAAAAAAGTACTTAATCCTTTGATTTACATAGAAATATAAATGGAGACAATTAGGTAACATTTTTGGATTTGAGAGATTCAGATAATTTTTAACTTGGTTTGATTTATTGGGGTGAATTACCTACATTTTATATATAAAAAATATATAATTTATATCTATATTTACTAAAATTTTATACATATAAATTAATACAATTTATACTCATATTTTACAAAATTTACATATATAAATAAATAAAATTTATTTAATAAAAATAATTTAATATTTATAATAATTAAATAATGACCAAATACACTTAAAAATTCCTAACCCAAAGAGTTTCTCCTAAACAAGAACCTTTTATTTTTAATATTAGAGTAGTAGTGGTATTTTTTTAAAATGTGGATTGCTGGAGTGTTATACTCAAATATTAAATTGTTTAATTAGAGAAGCAGAAATCGAACCGTCTGATTTATTAGAGGTACAAAAATCGAACCGTCCGATTTCTAAAGGTACACAAATCGAACCATCCGATTTGTAGAAATATAAAAATCGGACCATCCAATTTGTAAGAGGTACACAAATTGAACCGTCTAATTTGTATTAAAAAAAATTAAAAAATTTAAGATTCAGAATCAAACCCTTCAATTTGTGTACTTTCTACAATTTTAAAAAATATTAAAAAATGTTAACGTATATAACCACTTCCTAACCACTTCTACTTCCGTAACATAAAAATTAGCCCCTAAACAAAAGAGAAGCTCAAATGGATAGTTATATTGCACAGCAACAGAACCAGAGTGGTTGAAAGTTAGGCTGCTTCTTCGCCCTTGGTCTCTCTCTTTGAAGCAAGCAACAATGGCGCTTCCATCCGCATTCCAGGAACGGCTCCACCACATGGACCGCACTCGATGTGAACGCCTCTCTCTCCTCCAGGTTCCATTCTTATTTGAAACTTCGAATATTTTCTATGCATCCAACAAAACTAAGCGTAATCAAGCCCTTGTTCGTTGCAGGCGGAGAAAGAGTTGCAAGCAAACAAGTCTCGCGTTTTGGCCTCCAAGCTCGCCAACATCAGAGCCACCGAACAGAGATGCTTCCTTCTCGATCACAAAATTGCTTCCCAGAACTTCAACCTTCTCTCTCTCACTTCTCAAATCCACAACCTCGAAGCCAAATACGATTCCCTCTCCCAAATTTTCAGGTTAATGCCACCTCCCTTAATTACTCTTCTGGAATTGGAATTGGAACTGATTTTTGGCACTTTAGGTCGATTCAGAACGAGGTGGATGAGCTTGAGGAGTTGCGGGAAAAGAGGGATAGGTTTTACGAAGCTAAGATGGTGGAAATGAAGCAATTTAAGGAGGTTGCTGACGAGTTTGTGGTGAAATGTCGAAGGGACGTTCAGGGTTTGAGGAATAGAGTAAATGAGGTAACATTGACATCACAATTTGATGCAGCATTTCTACTGTTTTTCATTTCATGACAAAATTTATATTGGTGATTATTGATATGAAATTATTCTGAGATTGTTGCAAATTATTGAGATCAATATAAAATTAATTTTCACGGTGTTGTAATACAGTGAATACATCTACTTGTAAGTTTTTGAAGGTAATTAGGTGGTTGAATTAATAACTTCAACTATTGTGATAATATATGATAATAACATACTTCTATTCATAAGATTTTTTAAGTAGTAGGTTGTCGTTTATGTATAAATTTCATATACATTGGGTGTATATAAGAGTTTCAAAAATGTTACGAAATCAGCCACTAAATCAAATATGTATTTGTATATAAATACATGTGTTGTTTGACTCATTTTTAACGTGTATTTTATATAAGTGACTGATTTTGTGTACACAGTAGTATGGTAAAAGTTTTGTTCTTTTATAAATTTGTTGGATCCTTCTTTTTCAAGAAATGTGTGATATATATGTCAAACACTAGCTCCCACAACCTGCTAAAATGAAATTGGTTAACTATTTGGGAGATTGATCATCTGTGAGATCTATTTGCCTTCTTCTTCTTCTTCCATATATTAGATTAAAAGGAATGTTAGCTTCAGCTTTCCATCACATTGCTTCATCATGCTATCAATATGCATGAAGTGCAGCAAATGTGAGGTTAATATGGTGCATTGCAAGGAGATTGAACTGAGCTATGGATTGTGTTCTGTATTTTCAGTTGAGGTCATCTTTCATTGAACTGAAAGGTAACAACCAGAATTCATGTAATTCGGAGATAGTTATGGCAGAAAAGAGAAGGTTGGAACTGCAGGCTGAAAAGGAGTGTGTTTATAGAAACTTGGCCTCTAATCAGCAAATAAAAGCACAGTTGCAAAAGCAGCTTCAGAATATTTTGATGACACAGACTCAAGAGAAGAGAAAGTGAATAGACCTAGAATTTGTTACTACCTAGCTAACTTTGATCATCAGCTGCACGTTGGATCTCCCTGTGGACACTATTGTTTGCTGTGATCGGAAGATGCTTCTTGGGGACTCACCACCTCATTCTATACAAAAAGGGACAAGAATCATGGCTTGCCAAGATTGTTAATTGTAAAGAAATGCAGTAAGCCAGTAAATATCAGTTTTGTAACAAAACACAATCTACATCTGATGGTATATTTCGCATTTTAGAAACAGAATTTCATGATCAAAACCTATAAAAGGAAAACATGGTTATAAAAATTTACTTTAATATTCTAAATTGGAAACTTCAAATACATAGATATTAATAAGAGTTAATATACATGCACTATAAAATGCTTAAATTTTTTCATTACATTATTATTTTTTTTTTCAGTCTCGTTCAGTAATCTAAGCCCACGTAGATAGAATTCAATGGGTAGATAGAATTGAATTTAAGCTCAACAAAAAATAGTTTTCATCCGGATGTAACTTGGGGCCCACGGCATCGCCACTTTTATGAGAGACGCAGAAACGAGAAAAATGAAAGTCACATTGTTGTGCAAAAATTGAGTAAATGCAAATAGAAAGAGTCGCCTTAATTACCATGACCGTGAATAATAATAGAAAATTTAATTTATCTTTTAAGTTTTAAATAAAAAGTTAAAGGACTTTGATAGTAATTTTTTTTTTTGGGAATATATACAAGAGTTATTTGAAAAAAAATCTTGATTCTACCTAAAGTAGATGATGAAAGACTTTGAAAAAATATGTGTTGAATTCTATTGTGCATCAATTCACTGAATGTATTATTCCCGGTGTTATGCAGAGAAAAAACTTCTTTGCATCATATATCTCACAAACTAGGAATAAATGCAACCAAACTAATTGTCTAACCACTCCTAACCGATTCTGTTATTGGAGTTCAACTCTTCTGTCCTATCTCCCCCCACACACCCCAAAACTTAAGGGTGCTCTTGAAGTGACCTTAAGTTTGTTTTTGAAGCATGTAAAGACTGATAAGTAGAGGAGTTTAATTAGATATCAGCAATTTAATCTGTGCCTGGGATATGAACTATATGTAATTTTTGCTGGTTCACTCTCTCCCTAACAAAATGCAGTCTGAATTCGAAATATTTGCTTCGATGATGAAGAATTGGATTGTGAAATAATTGAACTACACTTTTATTGTCGCAATATATAACTGGAGTGGTTGGAATGTTGTATTACAAAGATAAGATAACAAATTCTGGAGCCAAACAATCTCTGAAGTAGTATCTGATAAGGCTCTAAACTCTGCTTCAGCACTTGATTTTTTGCTGGACCATGCAATCAAATTATCTCCTATGTAAACACAATAACCAGAAGTGGAGTGTCTATCATCCATATCCGAAGCACAATCTGCATTTGAAAAAGCAAAAATTCTCAAGTTAGTGCAGGGGTGAATAATTCCAATTAAGTATCTCAAAATTCGCTTAACAGCCCTCCAATGAGTTTCAAGAGAATTATGCATATATTGTGCTACTTTATTTACTGAATAGAAAATCTCAGGTCTAGTGAGGGTGCAATATTGGAGAGCACCCACCACAGTCCTATAGTGTGTAGGATCACAAAAGAAAACAGCACCATCTTTTGTTAATTTTTCTGATGTAATCATGTGAGTGGGGATTGGAGGGCATTAAGCATGCCAGTTTTGTCAAGTAAATCACAGATGTATTTGGTTTGGCATAAATGGCATGCACTTGAATCAAGTTGTTTAGCTTCAATTCCTAAAAAAGCCTAAGCTCTTTAAAGAAAAAATGTTATGCAGCTGTTGAATAAAAAAAAGAAATAGCCATAGGCTGTCCCCTGTTATTAAAAAATCATCTACATAAACATGAACATAAATAATAGAGTTAGATGATGAAAGACTTTGAAAGAATATACGTGTGTTGAATTCTATTGTGTATCAATTCACTGAATGTATTATTCACTCTGTTATGCAGAGATAAAACTCCTCATTATATATCTCACAAATTAGGAACAAATGCAACCAAACTAATTGTCTAATCACTCCTAACTGTTTCTGTTATTTAATGCAAAATTTTTTGAAGACCTATTTAAATATATATTCTTTGATTTCTTATATTTTTAAAAATAATTTAAAATTTTATTCATTTAATAGAAAAAAAAATTAAGACACTCATAAATTACAATGTCCTATTAAAGTATTAATATTAGTGATGACTCCAAAATTCTAGACTCTAGAATCTTCTTCTTTGGGTATATAGACCATAGAGGGAAAGAATAGATTGTGAAAACCGGATCAGTCAACAAATTGTTTTAATTATCGGTTCACTGATTTTCTGTCCAACCGGTTAAACTGTTGGTCCAACCAACAAATCGTTTTATAATAAAATTCGAACTTAGAAAGTTAGAACCTCAAAATGTTCTGAAGGTAAGTGAGGAACTAATAACCTTGCCGATAATAATGTTCTGAATATTTTTGTGTCGAATATTATTGTCAACTCAATAAAAAAACAGTTTAGAGTAAAAAATCCCAAACGAAAAACATAACAGAAGAAATAATCATAACTAAAAATTAGAATAAGGAATCAGTTCAGAAACAAAATTCAAAACAGAACCAAAGCCCAAAATAAAAAATTAGAACCGAGAACAAATAATTATAACAAGAAATCAGAGTAAAAAATAATAACAACCAAGACCAAATGATCAGATCCAAAAAAAGAAAAATAGAACAAATTAACTATAAGTAAAAAAGAAAGGTTGAAATTCAACAGCTAACTGCAAATAAGAAAAATAGATGCAAGAGTTTCAGAGAGCTGGGTGAAGGATGTGGAGGAATGCGACTGTTTACTGCGCTGCACCGCGGAGGACGACAGCAGCTGCGAGTTCCGCGGATGACGACGGTCGACGGGTTCGAAGTGCGACTGCGGGAGAGGGCGACGGACGAGTTCCGCGGAGGACGACGGGCGACGGCCGCTGCGACTGCGAGGGAGGGAAAGGGTGAGCCAGGGACTGCGACGGTGGAAGGGCTGAGCGGCGCTGAGGAGGAGAGTAGAGAGGGGCTGAGTCTGAGGGTTGAGGGAGAGACTGGAATAACGGCGCTGGAGGAGGGGAGAGTGTAGTAGTGTATTGGATTATTAGGGTTAGGTTTAAACGAGGGATTGAGTTTTGAGTTTTGACGACGGCATTTTGTGAGAACCGGCCGGGTACCGGTTCGATCCGACCACCCAGAAACCAGCCGGTTCAGAGGTTTCTAAACGGTTTGGGATTGGCGGGAGCAAACCAAATCGTATTAGTGTCCGGTTCGTGGTTGGACCGGTCCGATCCAGTTTTCAGAACCCCTAGTAAAGAAAATCCAAACAGCCCGAAACGCCCGTCATTTTGTAGTATAATTACCATGTAGGTTCTAGCATTTTCCACAGCATCGTATATAAAACTCAAAATTCCATAACACTAAACACACCACTGTAACTGTGATTTGGTGAAGAAGAGAAAATGGCGGAAGAGCTATCATTGGATTTGGAAGAGCTTCGTCACCTCCACAGCATCGCCAAAAGACCCCGAACCCTCTCTATCCTCTCCAACGAGATTTGCAACCTCGAGAAGGTTCTTTTCTTAAAAAAGAGATAATTATATGTTTTTCCTTTTCCCTTTTTTTTTATACTTTGAAATCTAATTTCTTCGTCATTGCTTTTTGTTCGTTATTTGCAGTTATCATCAGAGGCGTCTTCTGGAAAGGCTTCGCAGATTCCAGCACCTATTTCAACCGCAACTAGGGTTCCATCCGAAGCCGCAATCCATTATTCTCCCCTTGCATCCTTCAGTTGGGATCAGGATAACGATAAAGTTAAGGTATCATCGGTTTTTGAATATAATCAACAAGTAATGCCTTTTTCTTGTGCTAATCACATGTTTGATTACTCATGGTGGACGCTGCTATCAGAGGAAACAGATTTATGACATTATAAACGTCAATTCAAGCGACGTCACTAGAAATATGCCATTTGTTATCTCAATTTTTTTTTGTTATATTACTATAAACAAGTTAATAAACAAGTTCTATTGTAGGTGTGATTATTTTGGTAACTGATGAAAATGTGTGAATCAATGATTTAGTAACTGATTTTTATTGTGTACGGAGTATTTTTATATAACAGTATTCCTAAATATTGACTCAACTAGATATTTCCAATGTATTGAAATCTTAATTTTCAAAAAGAGCGATGTTACATGATCAAATTGGTCAACGAAGGTATGTTTATACTAAATTCTAAATCGTATTAGTATAAAAATAAAGTATTAGTTCAAAGTGTTGGCTAATATTGATAAAAAGTATTGGCCTCATCACATTTCTGGTTAAAAAATGGTCAATTTTACTCATGTTAGTAGGTAGGGAGTATGTCTTCGAGGATCTATTAGGAGCATAAATCATTTGTTGCAAAAAAAAAAAGAAATATATGGATATTGGATAAATACCTTAGGGAGTTTGTTTATATTACCATAATATTTGACATAGTTGAGGTTATCTGCTACTGCTACTATTTATTAGCATGAGACTTATGTGGTAACGATGCTTTTATTTTATTTTAATTTTTTTATGGCAGATATATGTTTCTCTTGAGGGAGTTGATGAGAGTAAGATTCAGTCCGAGTTTAAGCCAACATCCTTTGATGTTAAGTTCCATGACATTCTAGGGAAGAACTACCGGTGTGCAATACCAAAATTGCACAATGAGATAGTGCCAGAGAAATGCAAGATTTTGGTCAAGCCTACAAGGGTGGTTATCACCCTGGTCAAGGCTTCCAAAGGAAATTGGATGGATTTGCACTTAAAAGAGGACAAGGTATTGTATTGTAATTCTTTTGACTGACTTTACTGGCTTCTTTCCCTGCTAATCAATAGGATAAAGTGGTAACTTTCTTTTGTTAATCTTACAGCTGAAGCCTAATTTGGATAAAGAGAAAGACCCAATGGCAGGAATCATGGATTTAATGAAGGTAAGATTCTGTTTTATTGTTTTCCTTTTTAATAATGAATATGATTTATTGCTATTTTCCCATTTCCGAAAGTCGAATTTGAGATATATTATTAGGATTTAAGGGCTTATGTGAAGCACATTAGCCAATGTTGTTTATCTATTCTTGGTATTGATTATTGAATGAGATTTCCTAAAGTGAAGATAATTGCAAAATGAAATAGTCAGATCAGTTATTGGTTTATGGTTTAATGGTGATTAGTCCTTAACGTGTTCTCTTTATAACTTTTCCACTTTAGGAGATTCAAATTCCTTAGTGATATAAGTTATTGTAGCTAATCATGGCTAATTATAGTGAAAGATGTATTTGTAGTTTCTTGGCTTTGATACGGAAAACCCTGAATGTGACATATACTAAGCATGAATTTTAAATTTTTAATATTGCAGAATATGTACGAGGAAGGGGATGATGAGATGAAGAAAACAATTGCAAAAGCATGGACTGATGCAAGAACCGGCAAGACGGCTGACCCATTGAGTGGCTATCGTTGAGCAAAGAACTGGTGGTGTAAAAATGTCAATTTTCTTTTTCTAGAGAATCGGTTGCCCGTTTTAGTCGCATTTTGCATGGTTTAGTGTTCTTGAATTGAATTAAATGAATGCTTGGCACTGTGTCAATGGCATTTGTAGGTGGAGCAGATGTGAAGTTATTGTTGCTTTAATTTTATTAAAACACTAGTTTTTTTCTTTTTCTCCCCCTTTTTCTTTTGGTGCCATCGTCAATATTACAAAAATTTTATGTGAATTGGGTGGCTTATGGCGATTATTAATATTTTTCATTACCTACTTTCAATTAAAAAAGTAAACTCATTATTAATTCTTCCCACGTTATCACTTATCAATTATCATACTAGAATTGAACATTCTATTTCAGTGGGTTTTTCCCCGTCTCTTCAAGTGTGGAGCTTCTAAAGAACTATGCTTTCGAAAAGGATTAAAGGAACAATGAAGTTGTGAGGGTTTTCAATTCATTTTAAAATTATATTGCAAATTTATGAGGTTTAAAATCTTACAATAGATTTTACAATGTAATAGTAGTTTTGTTGGGATTAGAACTACCACAAATACCAAAAAATCATTCACAAACGTGTACTATAGTGTAGATGACAAATTGAAAAGAAACAAATGTGGTTAACATTACATATTATGGAAGACTAATTTAAGTGAGTGGAAATTTGGAAATTAGTTTAACGAGTGAATGGAATTTGAAATATGATCATTTATTTAATTAATTTTATATCATTAAACATTAGATTAAATGATCAATTTGATAAAATCATTTAAACTAATGGTTTTATAGATAAAATTCAAATTTTGAATTAATTGATTTTTTTTAATAAATACTATAGTTATCTATATCTTCGTAGTTAAAATTATCAGCACTTTAATTTTTGGGAGTAGATTATCTCAATATTTTTTAATTGTTTAGTAAAGTATGATATTTTATTATTTAATATTTTTTTATATATTTTTTGTCCTATTTAAAGAATATAAAGTAAAAAATCAAAAGTTTATGAGTTATAGTTCAAATGGCATAGTTTCTCCATACTCATCTAAGAGATTGCGGGTTCGACTCTCCCTATTTTTGGTATAAAAAAAAATCAAACTTTACTAAACAATTAAAAAAATAAATTACGATAATTTTTTTACTTTTTTTTTAATTTAAAAGTCAAACTTTTTTCTAATATTTATCTTTCTCATATCCATACATGTCATACATGTCATCTATGTAACGATGCTTTTTTTGGATTTTTTTATTTAAATTAAAAATATATAATATTTACCGATTTAAATAAACGTACAACTATTTACTCAAATACATTTTGGGTCACATCTCGGATGCCGCGGGAAAAACCACACTAAAAACGTATCACGGATGCACTGCTACCGTATTGTGACACGCCACGTGCTAGTCATATCTCGGATGCACCAGAGATATGAACAAAATTATATTTCGGATACAGTGGGTCCGTGATATGACCATAATTAGTTTTTACCCACTACATCTGAGATATGTACAATTAGAGTGATCAGGGGCAGTGCATCCGAGATATGGTCTGGAGCGTATATAAACCCACAACATCCGAGATCAGCGTGGATTAAGGTCATTTTTTTCAAACTTTTGAGACTCTGCACGTGTGAAAGCGAGATTCTTCACGAGCTATGGCCCCGAGCATATGTCCGCACAGGAGACATTAATAGGTTGAATGATACTTAGCACGTAGCTGGAGCGTTGGACTTTGAGGTTAGTGTTTAATGGTTTTTTTTTTTAAATTTAAATCGGTAAATGTTATATTTTTTAATTTAAATAAAAAATATCCGTGTTTAATAGGTTTAAGATTTGTAGATTTATATAATTATCTTGTAATGCGTTTAGGGTGTTAGTCTTTAGTAACTTAGAAATTTATATATTTTTGTTACGTTTAACGTAAACGTATAGGTTGGTACATTATAGGTTGTAGTACTATTTAGGGACAATTAATGATTTAGATGTAACTAATATCCGACATACCAGGGACGTTGAGCGGTGTTTCCACCCGGCAAGGGACAACTCCTCCAAGGCACTATCAGACTCCTCCTCCACCACCGCACCAGTCAGGTTCTGCTCCGTCACCCCACTTTGAGACTCCATCCCTGCCACCGCCGACTCTACCATCCGATACTGTATGGAGATCACCTCCTACGCCTCCTCCCATGACTGTATCAGCTGCTCCTCCTCCCATGACTGTATCAGCTCCTCATCCGCCACCATACCAGTGTCCACCACTCACTTCCAGCCAGCCAGGTGTTTGTCCTCGTCCATACTGTTCTCCCAAGTTGTTCCGTCTTTGTGGACGTGAGACTAGACACCACTTGAATCCTGCCGCTGGACGGCATTAGTTACTATTATTCATATATGTATTTTGCTTAATACTTATATTTATAGACCCCATCAAATGTATGATTCTTTTTTAGTGCATCCAAATGTATAATTTGACTTGTTTATCCATGTAAATATATGTCTTTTAAAAAAAATATTGTAATGATTATAAATAAAAATTGTCATGCACACTTGACCATATCTCGGATGCATTGCCACTGATCACTCTAATTGTGCATATCTCGGATGCAGTGGGTAAAAATTAATTTTGGTCATATTACGGATGCACTGCATCCGAAATATGACTAACACGTGTCGTGTCACAATATGGTAGCAGTGCATCTGTAATACGCTTTTAGTGTGATTTTTTCTCACTGAGATGTGACTCAAAATGTATTTTAGTAAATAGTTGTATGTTTATTTAAATCGATAAATATTTATTTTTAATTTAAATAAAAAAAATCCGCTCTTTTTCCATTCTGAATTTGTACTTTGTAGTGTTGAATAAGTAAAAGCATTCAAAAAATTAGAAAAAAAAATTAAGTGAAAAAAATTATAAATTGATATAGTAGAGTTAATTATTATTAAATTTATAATTTTTATTTTATGTGAGTGTTAGACAAAATATAATTTTTACAAAAAAATTATAAAAAGAAATAATTAGTTATTTGGTAATGTTCCTATATATAATATTTATATCTATTTTAAATTAAATTAGATCATTTGATAGTTGGTTATTTATTTAAATTTTGAAATTAACATCAAGCAAGAAGTGCGGGAACAGTTACAAGAAATTCAAATTTTCTGCAAGTGGTGTACAAATGGTAACTGTTAGCTGATATTAGGCTAGTCTATAAATAGAGTTTTAGGAAAACATTGTAATCAGTTCAGTTCTTTTTGGAAAACACTTAGAAACCCAAAAAACACTCTCAGCCCTTGGCATCACAGAGTAAAATTGGGAATCTTAAATAATTCCTCTGAACTCAAACACTTGTACTTTACTTTTTTCCAGTTTTTATTAATAAAATTCATCTACTTTTACGTCTTTTTCTCTTTTACGTTCATGTTTCTTCCTTCATCTTCTTTTTAATTTCCTGTTTGCTTTAATTTCTGCATTTTACTTTGCCTCCAGCACCTTGCATGTTTTCTTTTCATCTTTAATTTTACTTTTGAAGCTATAATTGAGACCTTGAGACATCCACAAAAGGAGTCGTTTTCACTCCTTAAATTAAGATTGTGAAACAAAACTCGAAAATTGTTGATTTATTTGTTGTTAACAATGGAACAAAAATTTGAGTAAAACAAATTGGCACGCCTGGTGGGACCTTGTCAATAGGTTGTAGTTTGTCAAAAGAAAAATCAAGAGTTTTTGAATTTGCATGTGGTTGCGCAGTGGTAAGTTCGTGCGTCCAGAGCTAAGGAAATCAGCGTCAGTTGACATGTCAAATACTTCTGCAGCATCTTCTTTTACTTCTAGTGATGAGATTAGAGGAAATGAATTCGGAAATTCTCCTGTGGTTTCAAACGTAGAGTCTACCTTGATGTCAGTGAAGTATGATGGCGTTGGCCATGCCCATACAGGGTTAAATGCAACTAACATAAATACCGTGGGGTGGCCGCCATATGGCTTGCCACCGGGGTATGTCTCCTCCATGGTGACACAAGGATTGCCTGTGCCTCTCTACTCAACTTTTCAAAATCCTATTTATCAAAATCCATATGGCATGTCAAATGTACCTGTTTCTGGGGCGTCAGGCTCACACGTATCACAACAAAATTTTTCACATTCTATTAATATAGGAAATAATAGTGCATCTAATCCTACTACATCCACTGTCACTAGGGTAGAAAATTCTAGACCTGTATTTCCTGACATGTCAAGAGCAATGCCTGTTAATCAACCTAGTCAAACTGTGGGATCTTTAGCAAATATTAGGCAACAAATGGATGAAAGTCACCATGATCTAGTAAACATGTTAACTCATCAAATGGTGACAGTTTTAAATCCTCTTTTAGAAAACACAAACACTAGAATTGAACAATTAAATAGGCAAGTTAATAGGATTGCTACTGTGGTAAATTTAGAAGAAAATGATAACCAGGGTTTAAGATTTGATAATGTCAATCAAAATGGTGGAGCAATTCCTAATTATGATGTCCATATGCCTAGACATGATCAAAATGCTGATGATATGTTAGAAAGACTTAGGCAAAACAACTTAGGGGGACATTATAATCTAGCAAGAAATGTTGAACAAGTTTTAAACCGTTTGGGATTTAATGTTGGTTGCTTAAATAGGCCATATTTTGTGTCTACTTTTCCTGAATGTGTCCAACAAGCAGAGCTCCCAAGGGGTTGAAAAATTCCAAAATCCCTTACAAAATTTTCTGGAGAAGAAAATGAGTCTACAGTAGAGCATATTGCTCGATATACTGTTGAAATTGGGGAAGCAGCTTCTAATGAATATCTCAAGATGAGATACTTTCCTTCTTCTTTAACAAAAAATGCATTTACATGGTTCTCCAACTTGAGACCAAATTCTATTCATTCTTGGGCGCAGTTAGAAAGAAATTTTCATGATCAGTTTTTCCGAGGTGAATTAAAAGTTAGTCTTACGGATTTATTCTCTGTCAAACGTGCAGAAGGAGAATCCATTGAAACTTATTTGGCGCGATTTAGAAACATGAGAAATAAGTGTTTTACTCCGATTCCGAAAACTGAAGTTGTCAAAATGGCTACTAATGGGTTAGAATTTGGAGTTAGGAAGAAACTTGTCAATCAACATACTTTAGATCTTTCCCAGTTAGCTGAAAGAGTAAGACAGATAGAACAAATTAAGAAAGAAAAAGAAAATTTTAAAAAGGGTTCAAAAAAGGTTGCATATGTTAATTGTTTTTCTGATAGTAGTGATTCAGATGAGAAGGAGATTTATATTGCTGAATTACGTGGGGGTCCTCCTTATGTATGCAAATCTTTGAAGCCTGTTAAAGGAAAAGAAAAAGTTTCTTCTTATTCTAAAGTTGAAAATAAGACTTATTCTTTTGATATTTCTAAGGCAGATCAAATATTTGAGGTTTTATTAAAAGATAAGCAGCTTATTTTACCTGAAGGAAAAAAGAAGCCTACAGCTGATGAAATAAAGAATAAGAAATTTTGTAAGTTTCATCAGGTATTTTTGCATACCACTAATAATTGCGTCCGTTTCAGGGACTTGATACAAAAAGCAATTGAGGAGGGAAGATTGAAGTTTGAGGATAAAACTACTATGAAGGTGGACACTGAACCATTTGCTACTGACTCAAATTATGTCGAGCCATTCAATTTGTCTGTCAACATGGTAGAAGTTGATGCCACAATAGTTAGTGCTAAAGATGAAAATAAGGACTTGAGAATCTTTGAGCAAGATAAGAAGCCAGTTTATCCTCGTCCTGGTGAGGATCTGTTAGATTTTTTGTTGAGAATTAAAGAATCTGATAGCACTATCGCCATATGCCCAAAGTGCAATGCTGTTTTTGACAAAGAAGCTGCAAAAGAGTTTGAAAAGTACAAAGTTGAAGAGAAAGAAAAGGCTGAGTTGAGAAAGAAGATTGCTGAAAAAGAAAATGAAACTAACGAGCTAAAGCGGAAGATAGCCGAGGGAAAACAAAAGTTGGGCGGTCAAACTCCTTTGAACAAGTGCGTCAACAACACTGGGGTACAACCCGTCAACCAGAAGATGAAGACTGTGGTCATGATTGATGAAAAACCTGATGGATTTTCTCAAAAGGCAAGAGTTCCTCCCACCAAAATTTCAAACAATAAATGGGTCCAGAATGTGAGAAATGTGCATAATCAACCTATTGCTTTTGCGAGAGGAAAAAACAAATGGGTGAAGCCTAGACCTTTTAAGCCCAGGTACTATGAGTCTCAATTATGGAACATGAATCATGCACAAGACGGAGGTAGTATATATATTCCAAAAAATGTGCCTGTTCCCTCAAAGCCAATTTATTCTTGTTATAATCTTAACATGCAGCAGGTTCCTAATTATTCTCCTTGGCCCAATTGTCAAATGTTCCAAAGTATTCTCCTTTTACAACTTTTGGGCAAAAAGAGAATATACCTGAGTATGTTCCTTTAGATCCATACAAGGGACATGGTGTAGATTTTCCTCCTTTGCCAACCATAACTAAGTTTGTAGAAACAGTCAATTCTTCTAATCACCCTAAATGCAATAAAAATGCAAAGAAGAATCTTGCTGGAAAGAAAGTAATGGTTGAACACAAGGGAGAAAAGGATGAAGATTTAATTACTGATAATTTTGACACTGGTTTTGATGACAGCTTAGAAGCAATATTTGGTGTTAAGCAACCTATAGCTGTGGTGTCAATACTGCCTGAGGAGTATAGTCAAATCCGGGAAGTAGAGTCATTAGAAGATGAGTGTTATGATGTCTTTTGTCTTTTCTGGAAGTGAATGCTTGTTACTAGATGACAATATGTGTGGTGGAGGATTGTTTGAGAAACCTACTGAAAATGACAAGGAGCATTTGCGTCCATTGCATATCAAGGCTCGTGTTGATGGAAGTATAGTTAATAAGATTTTAGTTGACGGGGGAGCTGCTGTCAATCTCATGCCTGAAAGAATGATGGGAAGGCTTGGAAAGACTGAAAAAGAGCTAATTAAAAGTAGCATTGGGGTAACAGATTTTAATGGAAGGACTTCTTCTGTTAGAGGTGTGGTTCTGCTGTCAATTGAGGTTGGTTCTGTCAATAGGCCAACTCTATTTGTTGTTGTTCCTTCTAAAGCTGGTTTTAACTTGCTTTTGGGACGTGATTGGATTCATGGAATGGGTGCTATTCCATCCACTCTACATCAAAAGTTGATTTTCTGGAACGAAGATGGAGGAGTGGAAGAAGTTCCTGCTAATAATAGTACATGTTACTATGATGAGATGCATGTGGAGTTCAGGATGTATAATCTTGGAGTCAAGCCACTGACAGTTGACACCAAGGCATTTAATCCTGAAAGTATTGAGATGTGTAAAATAGATATGAATGGTTTTATTTAAAAAAAATGCATCAAGTTTAAGATCTTGGACAAAAATAATCTCTCATTGACATTTGAGTATGTACTTCATAAATACAAAAGCCTAATTGACTTAGAAATTCTGTTGAGTCTCTTAGCGCTTGGAGTCAAAACTATTAGAATGTTAGTGTGGAGATTTTATAGGATTAGAAATTTTATCAAATTTAATTGACACCTGGAGTTTAACATATGAAAGAAACGACTTCACGAAGTTAAGATTTTGTTACTTCTGAAGTTAGGAAAATTGTGTCAATTAAAACAATGAAAGTGTGTGTCAAAAAAAAAAAAAACTCTTAATTGAAATATTAAAGGTCAAAACAAAGGTCAATTGATACACATTTAATGTGCCGAAATTAGAATAGATATCATTTGACACACTTAAAAATTTCATACAAAAGAATAGACCCCATTGACAGTTTAACTATTAATGTAAAAAATTTTATAGACTTAGAAATTCTGTTAAGTCTATTACTAGTAGGCATTTAATCTGTCAAGCGGATGTGTCTAAAATGTCAATTGACTCTCAATATAAAAAAAATGTTAATAAACAACTAAGTTTTCTCACTTTCAATCATTGCATATCTTCAAGTGAGAAATCTTGGGGGCATCTTGTTTGACAAAATATAATTTTTATAAGAAAATTATTAAAAAAAATAATTAGTTATTTGGTAATATTCCTATATATAGTATTTATATCTATTTTAAATTAAATTAGATCATTTGATAGTTAGTTATTTATTTAAATTTTGAAATTAACATCAAACAAGAAGTGCGGGAACAGTTACAAGAAATTCAAATTTTCTGCAAGTGGTATACAAATGGTAACTGTTAGCTGATATTAGGCTAATCTATAAATAGAGCTTTAGAAAAACATTGTAATCAGTTCAGTTCTTTTTGGAAAACACTTAGAAACCCAAAAAACGCTTTCAGCCCCTTGGCATCACAGAGTAAAATTGGGAATCTTAAGTAATTCCTCTGAACTCAAACACTTGTACTTTGCTTTTTTCCGGTTTTTATTAATAAAATTCCTCTACTTTTACGTCTTTTTCTCTTTTACGTTCATGTTTCTTCCTTCATCTTCTTTTTAATTTCCTGTTTGCTTTAATTTCTGCATTTTACTTTACCTCCGACACCTTGCATGTTTTCTTTTCATCTTTAATTTTACTTTTGAATCTACAATTGAGACCTTGAGACATCTACAAAAAGAATCGTTTTCGCTCCTTAAATTAAGATTGTGAAACAAAACTCGAAAATTTTTGATTTATTTGTTGTTAACAATGGAACAAAAATTTGAGTAAAACAGTGAGTTAATTGAGTTCTACTATTTTAATTTAGATGATTAAGATCTATTTTTTCATTTTACTAATTTTTTTCTTTTAAAAAAATTGATCCAAAGAAAATATATGTGCCAGGACGAAAAGTTAGTGGTGAAGATGACAACATTATCTGAACTCGCGGTATCTATTCTATCTCTACTCGTTTGGAATGGATAATTATCATATGTAAAATAATTAATAATATTATCTTATTTTTAATTTTTTATTTTAATTTACGTTATGTATATAATGATTATATAAATTTTAAAATTTAATTTAATTTATTGGATTTTAATAACTATGAGAGTAGATTGGGTACAGAGCGAGTATCCGCGAAAACGAATTAGAGTTTAATTTTTTACTATTTACAAATAAAAATAGAATAAATTTTATGCAAATTATTGTAAGACAAGAAAGAATAAAAAAGGACAAAATTCTAACTCAAATGATATAATTTCTCCCTACTTATTTAAGAAATCGTGATTCGAATCTTCTACTCTTTCGTAAAAAAAAAATATTCCTTTTGATTAAAGACTTTCTGTTTTAGCAATTAAAGACGGTTAAAATTTAAATATTCAATATATATGATATTAAGCATTTCTAAAAATATGAATAATGAATAAATGGGTATTTCAGTGATATAACTAATTATCTGAAAGAAAATGAAATATTTTGCTAAAGTGTAAATCCCATATTTCATTGACTATCAATCCACATTTCAATCTTATTATAAAGTAAAACTATTTTTATATTTTTAACATCGTTAAATTCACAATAAAAATATTTTACGTATGATAGAATCTCATCTGTTTTCAAAATTATAAATTTAAAACACTTTCAAAGCTTAGAAATTATAAAAAAGAGTATAACAACTAACAAGTAACAAACAAATTAAATATTTAGAGAGAGAAAATTTATATTTTTTATTTTTTTTGGTGACATTTATATTTTTTATTTGATAAATACATTTAACCTCCTTCTTTTTGAAAAATTAAAAAACAAGTCGTTGTTAAGTACTTAAGCATGCTATTAAGATAAGTTATCTTATCACCATCTTACTAATTACTAATTTAATTTCTTTTGACAGAACAGCAGATACGAAAACCAGCCTCATCTTTTCTTGTTCTGCCTGTGCTCTCTTCATTCACACTAGCATTAGTATACTTAAATTCACTCTCTTTTCATTTTTCAACCATCTAAAATTTAGTAGACAAAAATCACACACACAGCCAAGCAAAAAAGGAAAATTAATTAAAAGGATAAAAAGCGAAACCATAATTCATTGGTCGTGTTTGTACGTGAAGGAAACAAAAAAAGAAAAAAAAGAAAAAAAGGAATCAAATGCCGTTTTACTCCAAAATCATGGACGAAGGAGCAGCTGCTTCAGCATTAGCATCATCAGCAAAAGCCAAAACCAGAAAACCCAAATCCACTCTCATCTCTCGAATCCACGCGTTCTTCCACGCCATGAACCGAAAACCACTCCTCAAACAAACCCTAATTACATTCTCTCTCTTCGGCGTCCTCTACGCGCTCTTCAACGCCTTCTTCAACCCTTCCCTCGACGCCGACGCCACCGCCGCTACAACCACCGTGCGCTCCGCCATACTCGCCGCCGCCGGAGGTGGCGGCCGTGGTGGCTCCCCTCCCGTTAAAGTCTATTTGTACGATCTCCCACACAGGTTCACCTACGGCGTCATACAGCAACACTCGCTGGCGCGTGGTGCACGTGCTCCGCACACCGTCTCGTCGCTCAAGTACCCTGGCCACCAGCACATGGCGGAATGGTATCTATTCTCGGATCTTACCCGACCCGACTCGGAACGATCCGGATCGCCAGTTGTTCGCGTCATGGACCCCGAGGAGGCGGACCTGTTCTTCGTTCCGTTTTTCTCTTCGTTGAGCTTGATTGTCAATCCTATTCGGCCCGCGGGCTCGGGACCGGGCCCGGAGAAACCCGCGTACAGCGACGAGGAGAATCAGGAGGCGCTGGTGGAGTGGCTGGAGGCGCAGGAGTATTGGAAAAGGAGCAACGGAAGGGATCACGTGATCGTTGCTTCGGATCCGAACGCGATGTATCGGGTTTTGGATCGGGTCAGGAATTGCGTTCTGCTGGTTGCGGACTTCGGGAGGTTGAGGCCTGACCAGGGGTCGCTGGTGAAGGACGTGGTGGTTCCTTACTCACACCGTATACGGAGCTACGACGGTGACGTCAGCGTAGAGAATCGCAAGACGTTGCTGTTCTTCATGGGCAATCGGTATCGCAAAGAGGTGATGTGATTTTTTTTTATGCATGCAATTATTGGTGGTTGATTGTTATAATTGTGAATTGGAAGCCTTGATGTTAATTTTTTGACACGGTGTGTTTAGAACCAATATTAGGATGAAAAAATTCTGTTTAAACTAGCTGAGTGCAAATTGTGCAACGGCCTTCCTGAGCCTTTGAAAATTTCTGTTGCCTATGAATCTACATGTTTGATGGCAAATGGAAGGGTAATGATTTTGATACACAGTGCTACTTTGATGATTTTCCATCTACCAAGGATCCTCCTTAGAGACCTTCTTTGCATAGCTAATTCTCTTTCTCTTTCTGCATTGATGTTTCTTCTTTGGTATCTTTGGAAAAACAATACTGCTATTACTTTGTCTTTTGCTTCATGGGAGCTAGCTGGAAATGATACTAATTCATAGTTTTGTCATAAGAGTTCCCGCTGCCAATGCGAGGCTGCATGATCTGTAAGCACCTCTTTAAACTCTTGGTGCTTGGAGCCTGGAGCCATACCATATATAAGTTCTTCTAAGACTTAACTTCATATTAACATTACGGTAATTGAATTGAACTGATACACACACAAACTTGGGTAATTTTCTACTTTCTGGGTGTTGTATGTTGTTGGTGTCCTAAAAACATGTGCTTGGTGCTGTGACAGTGTTGCTTTTTATTCCATATAATGACCAGAATATTGCCTTTGATTCAGGTGCCTCGCTCGTACAATAGGGATTTTGTTGTGTTGATTATTTTATCTCCTTATATATTGTACAGGGAGGGAAAATTCGTGATATACTCTTTCAAGTTCTTGAAAAGGAAGAGGATGTCATAATAAAACATGGAGCACAATCCAGAGAGAGTAGACGGGCGGCTTCACAAGGCATGCACACATCGAAGTTCTGTTTACATCCTGCTGGAGATACTCCATCAGCCTGTCGACTCTTTGATGCTATAGTTAGCTTATGCATTCCAGTGATTGTCAGTGATAATATCGAGTTGCCTTTTGAAGATACTATAGACTATAAGAAGATTGCTTTATTTGTGGACACTGATTCTTCTATAAAGCCAGGATATTTGGTATCAAAGTTGAGAGCAGTGACCGCTAAGAGGATCCTTAAATATCAGAAAGAATTGAAAGAGGTTAGTAGTGCTGGTATAATTTTCTCAATAAATTTCTTGTTATGCTACAAATGTTTAATAAGTCTGTTTAGGGTACATTCCTTTTGCACATTAGAAGAATGCTTCCCCACAAGACCTGTAACAATTTGAGGGTTTCACTGATTTGTCAAAACAAAACTTGAGTAAGAAACTTGAATCAATGTTGTAGGTCTTCATTGCTTCTCCTCTAGATGGCTAAATCCTAGATGTATCATGAATCATGGACACCCTTGAATCTGTGTCATGTACTGTAATTGTCTTGCATGCTTTGATCCCTCCTTTTGATTTTGATTTTATTTAAAAAAAAAATATAGGAGGGTGTTCTAGTTAACATTTGTTTTTATCCCTCCCCCCCACCCCCCTTTCCTCTTTTTTTTTTTCTTTGCCTCTTCTTTTTCTTTGTGTGTGTGTGTGTGTTATGTCAGGGTATTAACTTAATTTATCTGCTTTCAGGTGAAGCGATACTTTGAATATGAAGAACCAGATGGGACTGTTAATGAGATTTGGCGCCAAGTTTCCAAAAAGCTTCCCTTGATTAAACTGATGATTAACCGCGAGAAAAGGTTGTTAAAAAGGGAAGCTGACTGTTCTTGCATATGTACAAACCAGACCACCTTTAGAACCTTATAGAACCTATTCTCACACAAATTGGGTTTATTCCACGCAAATTGGGTTTAGCATTCTACGACTCAGTTCTGCAAGCTTATTTTGAGGTGATTAAGAACATTAATTAAGTGAACTGATAGATGTGCATGCATGTTTTCTCATAGAAGCCTCGCATAAAAGGAGTATCTTTTTTCTTAAGTTACTACTACTTTATACGTGTCACCGAAATCTCAGCTATTCTTACTTATTGTGTGAGGCATTTGTGAGAATAACACTTATGCACCCGTCATTGTTCTTTAATTAATTCTTACCTGCTAGTGGGGCCTAACCGAGTGATATATAAGAAGGCTTGGTAAAGTTTGTTGGAGTGTCTTATATATGGAAGTGTTGGTAAAGTTTGTTGTCACTTACCATTCTACTAAATCGTTGTGTTGTAGATTCCATACGGTTTATATTAGCATACGCATAGAGATGAGCCTGAGAAGGAAAGATTAAATTGTATCTTGATTGAATTGTACAGGATATAGAATAAAGTTAAATTATATATATATTAACATGGCTGCTTTGTTGTTGTTTTGGTTGCAAGTATACTGGTATGCATAGCATTTGTTCAATTTTTTAAGGTAAAATGATATTGCTTATTGGGCATATGAAAACCGTTTTGAATCTATCTATCAATGTTTTCTATTTTTATTATATAAAAGATGATACTAACTTTTTTATATTGAATTTAAGTCATGTTTTCTTTTCTAATGATACTATATCAGCAACTTTGATTACTTGGCAAAATTTGAAATTTAACTAATAATCTTAGTAAAAGATTTTTAAAAAATTAAAAAAAATCTATTATTATTCAATTAAAACAGAAAGTACTAATTAAATACAATAAATATACATTAAAAGTATCATAATAATGTTAATTATAAAAATTTTTAGTTATAAAAATATTGAAATTTTACAACTTATACCTAAGAAGACTCTTGTTACTACATTTTTTGGTCTACTTATGTATACTATATAAGAGTTTTACTATTTTTTATTTCTTAATCTCTCATGCCAATCGACGAAAGTTCCTCCAAATAAGTTTAAGTTTGACACATTTGTCCTTAAAAATATTCAAATATATCATGATTATAAAATTAATTTATAATTTTATATTACGTTTTTAGTATTTTTCATTCTTATTCATTTTTTTAACTCAAGTAAGTTCAAATTTGACACATCTCTTTATCCAATATATTCAAATATATTATGATTATAAAGTTAATTTATAATTTTATATTCCTTTTTTTGTGTTTCTCATTCTTATTCATTTTTTTCTAATTTTTTTTTTAGTTATTTACAAACTAAAGAACATCATATGAAAAGGTAAAGTATGACAACTAAAGTAAATATAAAACTAGAAGTAATAAATGAAAATGTAGTTTTGTACAATTCTAATATAAAAAATCTATATCTTTTTTTTAAAATAAATAAATTCAAATTCTTAAAATAATAAACTAGATTTCAATTTGTATTATATTTTAGTTGAATAATTATATAGAAATTATACAAATTATTAAATAAATAATTTGTAAAATATTTTTAATATAAAATAATTTAAATTTAATATTAATTTTTATATTATCTAATCCATCTCTAAATAATATAATACTTATTAGAGTACGCTATATAGTATAATTAAGGGCAAATCACGTCAATAAGCCAAGGGGAGCAAAAATTTGCGCAAATCAGCCAAATAAAAAACTGGTTCATAAATCAACCAAGAGACATTTCTATATAGTTTGAATCAGCCTAATTCGAACTCCATCTCTATGTAATTGTAGTAATTCGAATCAGGGTGATTCGAATTATACACACACGCTGCACATAGTAATTCGAATTGGCCAGATTCGAATTACTCATGATTTAATTCTGCCCATTCTTTTATTAAAAAATTAATAATTGATTAAAAAAATTAATAATTTAAAAATTAAAAAAATATATTTTATTTAATGCATTAGAAAAAAGCTAACAAAATATTTAATTACGAGACTTCTTTAAAATATTAATGAATTATCAATTCGAATTTCATACAATACTCTTTTGTCCATTTTTAATAGCTCATGAATATTTTTTTAATAAATTTGTTTAAATTATATCACAAAAAAATATTTTATTCTATACAAAATAATTTAAAAAAATAGCTTAAAAGATGTTAGAAATACTATAAAAATTTGTAATGTTCTAATGACTGAGAACATTAAAAAAATACTCTACATAGTTCAGGAGCCTATTCAAATTTTATGTAGTTCAGAATAAGTATCACTATAACAGATTATTTTTCATTTATTATTTATAATTTATAATTTAAGTTTGAATAAATAGTAAATTAATTTTTACAAAATTTTAGATTAAATATTTTGATTTTTAATAATTTTTTATTTTCTAAAAATTTTTTAAAATTATTTTTATTGAACAAATTAGTCTTTACATCATTTTAAAGGAACACTAATTTATTTTAAAGTGTATTTTTTAAATATTTAATTATTTTATAATAAAACATTAAAAATTTATTTGTCTAACATTCATATTAAAAAATTGATTGAAAACAATAAATAAACCAATCTGTTGGACAAAAGTAATTTTCTACAACTTCATAAAAATGGTTAGAGACTAAAGTATTGGATCTAAATTTTTTTTTGGAACTAATTTGAATGTACACGCTTTGAGTTACATTCAATTAAACTTTGAGCTCTGAAAGCAATCAATTTTATAAATATAAAGGGCAAATATCTCTAGAGATGGATGACATTGACATGTGTCCTTAGTACAGCTCACGATGAAATGTTATGTTAATGTGAAATACATCAGAAAATGAGTGATGCTAACATGATAAAATGGGAAAATTTTATGTTTCTAGAAGGATTGATTTTTGAGAGTTCAACCAGGTGGCCAATTCATCTGTCTCCCACCTAGGACATGTAAGTGTAGATGATACACAGATTGACCTAATAATCAGAAACAAAAGAGATTATTAATGTGAGTGTAGAAAAATGATAACAATTGTAATGAGCAAAAGTGAAAAAGATTCTGAGGAAAGTTGCACAAGAAAGAAACAAGCCTTACATGCACTTGGACCACTGTTTATGACAACACGAAATCCATCAAGGATACCCTCCTTCTCAGCTACTATTCGTGCAGCATATAGAAGTTGCCCTAGTATTTCTCCATGTCTAGCCTCAGCCTGCAAATTATGAAAGATATTTGATTATTACATCAAATGAAAATGTTTCTCTCTTTTTTTTATTTCTCATGGTATTTCTTAACTCGAGAAGCTAAAAATTAATCTGTTGCAAATTTGGGCTCCATTTAAAGGGTTTGCTGTTGGCCAATAGGTTGCTGCATATATAAGGCAAGATTCGAACCCTAACACTTGAATAAGCGAATAAATGAGCTAACCACTCAACCAAGCCAAGTTGGTTATGAAAATGTTTCTTTACCATGTATTTTCCGTGAAAACACCCATTTTATTATCCTTAGATTTTGGGATGACACTCACTTCAATTCCCAAATTCTTATGTGTGCAATTGACACTTGTATGTATTTATCATTGGTTAGAAGAGAGCGTCAAAGGCTAAAATTTCATATGAATACAAGATACAGAAAAGCTTAATATTTTTCCTTCAAATCAGCAGTAAGAATATGCCGGGAACTGAATACTTAACAATGCAAAACTTTATTAGATACAGATAAGGAAGTTTAGTCACCTTGGCGAGTTCTGTTAATCCGTCTCTAACTTTCGGAATGACAAGAACATGAACTGGAGCCTGTGGATTGATGTCCCTAAATGCAAGGACCTTTTCATCTTCATACACAATGCTGGAAGGGATTTCCTTATTGATTATCTTGTCAAATCTTTAAGAAGGAAAATGCCACAAAGTTTAGACACAATAAAGAAAAGAATGAGATGATTAAGAAATTATGTAACAATTTGATATGAGAAATTCCTGATGTGTAGCAAATTAACTACTTAATCCAGTAGCTAACATGTTCAAAACATGGAAGTCCTTTTCATAGGTTGTATTTACAGTCCTTTTCCAAAAATTCCTTCCAAAAAATTCTTTGATTTTGAAGAGTCTGAACCTCAGAGTTTCAAATATGATTCAGAATAGGAAGCATTTGTTCAACTACTTAATGATTACAGTAGTGGTATCATGTAAAATGCTGATACATTGTTGGAGCTCCACTATCAGCAGTAGCAGCAGCTGCTTTGGCTGCAGCTTGTTCATCGTGCGTCGCCCTCGCACTAAATGGCAACCTGTAATAAGTATCATAGTGAGGAAATATCTATCAACAACATCGTTCGCCTTTATATTTCGCTATCACTATCACTTTTCGGTACGTTTTTGAATCAATTTATCCAGCCATGTTGATCCATTTGCCATAGATAGCATTTTATAGTTATCAACAGAAAGAGTAATAAAAAAGAGGAGAAATAAATCCACATAATGTATCACATGAAAACAATTCTAGTTATCAACAAATTATGTCAAAAGTTATAAGATGAGATTAGAGTTACACAAGCATATTTGCTAATATAATAAGAGACACCATTTAATAAATCCAATGCTTATTTCAGGGTGAAAAGCTTCAATGAGTGATGCTGTTTGAAACACCATTTTCAATGCCTTCCAAGCAAAGTCTAACACATTTTCACCAATAACTAAGCCATTAGTTGCAAATTGGAATGGAAATGAATGCTCTCAATTGAAAAACGTAATTGACAATGTTGAGTGTAGATTCCTATTCCTACCAATGATTGTAATTGTATCCTGGTTTGCATGCTAGGGCCAACTTTCTCAATGGAAAAATATATAGAGTTGAGCATCAACTAAATATTTGGTTTTTGTTTTCATTTCAGTTTTTGTTCACAAAATCTTTTAAAGACAATAAAAATGAAAATAGAATCCAATCAGAGACTTAGCGTGCATTTGGTTTGAATTTTTATTTCCAGTTTTATTTTTATTTTCTGTTTTCACTGATTTTCTCTTCTTTTCTTCGCAAATCGTCAAAACAGGAGGAGGAAAAAAGAAACACAGCTAATTTCTTGGATTACATTTTCTACTCTCGTATGAAACACACACTGAATGTAAATTATCCAAGGAAATTAACATCATTAGGTCACACTGTCACCTAATGCTAAAAAATTTAACTGATACTGTGACGAAATTCCCTTTCTCTATTTGTTAATTCCGTGACTGCGCAAGCAAATTTCCACAATTTTCTGGTTTTAAGCACTGCCCATCTCAATAAAAAGAAAACTTTAACTTCTTTCAACACTAAAAATTATGAGAAACAAGAAGAAACCTGCGACATGGGAGAGGAAGAACAGTCTTGGAGAAATTGAGGTTGCACCCCTTCACAATAAAAGGTCTTGCTAACATGAATGGTGAATAGTTCCTGCAAATCATAGAAGAGGAAAATTAATATTTTGATCACTGCGCAAACACACACACTGAATTCAATAATAACACAATTGAGAGAGAGAGAGAGAGTGAGTGAGTTGTGTGTACCTAAGAAGAGAGAAAGGAACCAGTGCTGCCATGGTTCCGAAGAGCTAAATGGGGTTCAAAAAAATAAAATCTTTGACCTTTCTAATGTTGTTTGGAGTTATTGTTCTCTGTAGCAAGGTCCATCCTAAATAGCTTGTGAAAGGAACCATCTTGGCCGTTGAAAATGGTGGGTCATGCTTCTCATCTAGCCATTCATATTATCTGGTTCTAAATTTATATTTTGACTATAAATAGAACCACATGAATGAGGGGGGGAAGGGAAAAAAAAAAAAGAAAAAGATTAGCACAAAGAAGAAGAAAAATGGCAAATTTTGTTCTGCAGGTTCCATCTATTATTAGATTAAGGAGCTTCACTGTGTCTGCTTCATCCAGTTCCAATGGTGTTGCACAAATCTTTCTCTCTATCTGTTTTTATAAATCTAAATTGTATTTTTATTTTCAGATTCTAAGTTAAAATACTTTTATTTATTTTTATTTGAATATTCAGGGGCTCCTCCAGGAGGTTTAGGAAGCAGTAGTGGTGGTGGTGGGGGGCCAGTGATAGTGGAGCTTCCTCTTGATAAGATCAGAAGGCCTTTGATGAGGACAAGATCAAATGATGCTAGCAAAGTTCAACAACTTATGGATAGTATCAGTGAAATTGGTCTTCAAGTACCTGTAAGCATTTGTTACTTGCTTCTCCTTGTTTAGCAGGTTGCTGGTCAAAGTTTTTGTGTTGATATTGGAGTTTATATGCTTGCTATTGTGTTGGTTTTGGATTTTTTTTTTTTATATATTATGGGGGTATCATTGGATATCATTTGGAATTTGGATTGGGGTCTAATTGTCTAAGCTAAAATTTGTGCCTTCTTTGTGGTTAAAAAAATAAAAAATTAAAATACTATGTGTAGATAAAAAATCAATCAAGATGTATTTGTATATATATAAATGTATTGTTTCATATATTTTCAATGTGTATATCTTATCCTCCAACATATATTTTATGCGCGCGGCTGATTTGGTGATTGAATTTTTATGTATCCGTAGCATGGTTGTTAAAATTAGGCATATGCCAAATTCTTTAATTCTTAAAAGAATTTTCTGTTCCAAGGAATGAAGTGGCCAGGAAAGAAAGAATGAGAACACATCAAAGTACATTGATATATGGAGACTTGGATATTAAATAGATTTCTCATTCATAAAATATGATGTGCAGCTGCAAATTTAAGTTCCTTTTGCATGCTACAGATTGATGTGCTAGAGGTTGACGGAGTCTATTACGGTACGTGCTTTCCTCGGCGAGAAATACTTGCATGCTCCTGAAGCACATCTGAAATGTGCTGTGGGAACATTATAGTGTATAGTATCTGAAAATTTTATGTTATATCTAAGATATATAAGAGACAGTGAAGGAGTTGAAAAGATCTACCATGGACATGGAAGACTGATTATTTTACAGGATAAACAATCATTTTTTGCATTAGAAAGATTGTATTTTCGAATACCAAAATGATAGTTTATTCCTTATTTTATATTCCTTGTCACAATGGAAACACAATCAGAATATGCATGTCCTCTTTGGTTTGTAGGCTTCTCTGGGTGTCACCGCTATGAAGCGCACCAGCGCCTTGGACTCCCTACCATCCGTTGTAAAGTACGCCGCGGCACAAAAGAGACTCTAAGGTGAGCTCATAGGATTAAGGGAAGGATTCAGAAACCAACTTTTCTCAACTAACATTCGCTCAACTTTATATGTTTTGCCAACTCTTAGATTCATGACTTGTCCTGACAGACTTTTTATTACTATCATGCTGCAGGCATCATCTTCGCTAAATAACTGCTCATCTTATCAAGATTCAAGATTATGACTGATTGAATTACTTTCCAAAGTAATAGAAGCTCTCCCTCCTGCTTCTGAAGGCAGTTTTCAGTGAATGTGTTGTGATGTGGATGTGGATGTGGATGATATGTAATGTTTACAAACAATGCAAAAACAGGACAATGCACTATTGATATAAAATATAATAAATAGAGATCTGAAATTTGTTTAATTAACAAGAGTGTAACACTCTTTATTTAGTTTAAAGATGAGTTATCAATTTGGTCCGAAACAAAATAAAATAAAAGAGCAAGGGTTAGGAGTAGGAGTGGTTTTTTCATGTTATTTCCTGATGTCATATACATAGCAAACGAGATGAGTAACAAAAATTAAAGGCATGATTTTGTGTACAACACCAAGGAGATAAGGGTAGACTAGGCCTATATCAGTGGCAAAGTTATATCCAGAATCCTTGCAAAAAGAGATTTATGGCAAACTGAAATGAGAAAGAAGTCATTGCAAAAAGAGATTTATGGCAAACTGAAATGAGAAAGAAGTCATCTACAATTATCAAGTTGGACTTTGGCAACAGGAAGAGGCATGGGTGAAATAGTGTGTAACTACTGCAACAATGTCTGTTCAAATGTTTATCACAAAATATGTTACTTATACATGCCCTTTTTTTCGGGTGTGACCAAACGAGAATGAAGGTAAGGAGAAGAAGATTTTTTTTTACTAGACAATTGTATATAGCTCATTTTAAGGATAAAATCATTCCACCTGAACAAGGTAATCTCTTACAGCTCACTTTGCAATAAAATCTGTAGCAGTAATTACTAATTACAGTGCACAAAAACGGATTTAAGGGGGGGGGGGGGGGGAGTTTTTTTGAACAAAAGTTAATAATATTAAGTGTATAAAATTATTATATATTATATAATTTTATTTTCTATTTGAAAAATAAAATAAGTAGATATTTTATATAAATAATTAAATTATTAAGCTTGTTTCTGTCTGGACTGGACTCCGAGGTATAGGTCGGCGACAATTGAAGAGCGCTGAGGGCGTCTTTCTTCTGAGTATTGCGCCGAGATTCCTTTCTCATCCGAGTGGTATGGAGAACCTGCAAAAGAGACTTCGATGCCTAAATCAGTTCGTGATTAATAATGCGAAAGAAAAATAATCCGAACTCTTGTGTAACTTTTTTTGTGTTCTATGATTGTGTGTTTTTGGTTACTTGTGTAGTGGTATTTATGTTTGAAGGAGACGTTTGTTATTAATCCGAGATTCTTGTTGCTTACTCCAAGGCGTGTGACTGATTTTTCTCTAGTTTGGTGTTATCTGGTTTGACCGAGCAATTGATGCTCGTCATCTGGGGTATTAACGTCGGTCTGAATAAATAGGCACGTATCATAGCCTCCAAACTTGAAAAAAGAAAATTAATAATAGATAAAGATAAAATATAAAAATAAAAGTAAAAATAAGTATATAAATAGAAAAGGGAGAGAAATATGCATTTATTGGTATTAGAGTCCTGAAGGACGTTGGTAATAAATGTTAGTGGGAACCTAAACCGATGCAAACGTGCCTTATTGGGGTATTGGTTATGCGAACAGTCTTGATGATCTGACGGTCAGGGATTAACTTCAATTCTGATCATGTGATAGTGTTTATTGTATTGGGAAGCTCTGCAGTGTTAGGAGAGCTTTTTCATTGTACTAATTGAAAGAAGAATGGAATTGAAAGGTTAGTGTTTTTTTTTTCTACTGTGCTTCTGTTTTCCTGTTCTTCTTAGTTTTGATGGTGAAAAAGCCAGAGGACAAAGTGGTTGAGGTCAAAGATGACCTGTATGAATGCATTCACACAGACGTTAAGTGTCGTGCGTCCCTTTTTCAAAATCCCAAAATGTTTGCTTCACTTAATGTTGCTAATTGGGTTCGTGAGGGTTCTGGCTGTGTTGTTGAACTGCTGTCTTGTAATAGGGAGGAGAGGGTTTGTGAAAAAAGAGGGGATTGGGCTTGTTTCTATGTATATGCCTGTTTATTTACTGAGTTGAAAGTGAAGTTCCCCTTCACCGATTTTGAATGCATCGTTTTAACACAGCTGAGCTGTGCTCCTTCCCAACTCCATCCTAACTCTTGGGCTTTCCTCTGAGCCTTTGAGTGCTTGATGAGCTTCTTGGAGTATGAACCTTCATTAGAAGTGTTCTTTTCGCTATTCCAAGCGAAAAGTGTCCGGAAGGGTCTTTGGATAAATTTGAGTAGTTATCCGGGTCGCTTGCTGTTTGTGTTGTACAAATCCTCCTTCAAAAGCTTTAAAGAAATGTTTGTGAAGTTCCGGTCTTGCGAGACAGAGTATCCGTTCTTTTTAGATGACGAGTTAGGCGAGAAATTTCCTCTTTTTAGGTGTCCTGAGCCTATGCAGGTTCTGGATGCCTTTAAGAGCTTTGAGGAAGAGGACTTGTTTCTAGATTATCTCATAGGCTGTTTTCTGCCAGAAAGTTATTGTCAATTTCAGAGGTTTTGAAGTTTGAAAATGATTTTGATGCGCTGAGCAGTTATATTGGTGAGGGCTCTGTAAATGCTTGTTTTGCTATTTGAGTTATTTCCCCACTTCAATGTTTTGATGATTTGACTTTATTGTGTAGGTGGGAGAGTGCCGAGCTTATCGTCCACAAAGATGAGGACATTTCTTGACCAGAAAAAGAAAAATGTCAAGGAGAGCTCAGCTATTAAGGTTGACAAAAATGCTACTGCCAATGCAGCACAATCTAGTGCGTGTCCGCAAGGTAAAAAGAGAAAAACCCTTAAGTCTAAACGATCTCTGTAGATCCTCTCTGGTGTGGATTGTAACACCCTCACTATCAGAAATCACGCTTCCGGCTGCGCTACTCTGATAGCAAGGAGTATTACGACTACTTTACATACTAAATATTAGAATAGGAGCCTATAACTCGATACTGTATCGCTGATTTCTTTGAAAACTGGAAATAGATACTTTTTTTTTTTCAGAAAATTACAAGTAGGCATAGATTCATATACAAGACTCCTTATATAATAATTCAATATAATATACGTATAAAACATACAATTTCTATCCCTCTTACAAACTTGTAATAACAAAGACGAGGGGAGAAAATAATCTAATTAATACAACAACATATAAACCAAACGTAGTATAACTCTTCTTAATGCTTCTTCATCTGGTTCCTGAAAAAAGGTAAAGCTGTAGGGGGGTGAGAACCTAACCACACGGTCTCACCACGGAGTTTCAAAGTTGTCATAAGAAGATATTCAATAAGAAAACTATTTTCAGATTCCATGATTATCATTACCTTATGAACCCTTTTAAAAATCCAATAGCTAATCGTTCAAAACCTTTTCAAAGAAACAATGTTTAATATTTTCATAAATCCAAAGTCTTTCCTTTCTCATAAGCAAATCTCAATCAGAAACCAACCATGCAATCAAACAACACAGTCATTCATTCAGCACCAAAGTCCATTCTCAAATGTAACACGCCAAGACAAACACAGGTAAGACAGACAAGGAAAGCACAAGTAAGAAGCAGTTACAGCAAATAGTTCAAGTAGCAGTTAAGAACAGTTTAGCAATTAGGCAAACCAAAACAAGTTCAAACCCAAGCAAAGCATACAAATGCATATGATGCATGCCTGTCCTATGGCTGATGAGGCTCATCTGTCGGTTATCCAGCCAACCTGACAAGTCTGAATTGTCCTTAGACTGTCCCCCGACGTGCATCCCCAAGAGTCTATGCATAGCTTTTTCTCAAATAATCAATATTGCTCAATGGGGGTAACATTCCCGGGAATTTATATAGTGCCCGGTCACACTTACGTCGTAGGGTCAACAGAGTATCGAGTTTTCAACCTGGTACACGTGGTGGCAAGCCACGGCACTTAATCCAGGGAACCTCGTATCTCAGATATTTCAAATTCATAAGCCACATAAATAATTCATTCACATTCATCAATATCATCATCATTCGTCAATCCATATCCCATTTCCAAATTCATTCAAAAATCATATTTCAAATCCATCCTCATCATCCTTTTTTCCGTTAATCAACAATCTCAATCCAAAATATAATTCTTTCTTTTCTAAATAAATCAACTTTAAACATATAACGTTTAAGAACTAAATCTTTTTAAACAATTACTTCAAACAAAACTTCCAATTTTATAAAATTCCGGCAGCATCTCCTCTAAAACTCGGATTCTGCCACCCTTTTCGGGTTCCATCCAAACATTTCTCAAACATTTTCTCAACTATTTCCAAATCTCAATCATCTTCCAAAATTCAACCAACTCCAATATCAATTTATTTTCAAAGCGAATAAATGCCAATAATAAATCTCTTTTTAAAACCAAACCAGCTCAAATACTAAATCATTTATAAAATTAGACTAACTCAAAATTAAACCGTTTCCGAAATCAATTCAATTTCATATTCCAAATCATTTCCAAAGCCGATTCGTTCACATTATCAAAAGTAGCTTCAAAATCAAGAAAGCCATTTTTCATAATAATCAACTAAACTTTTCAAACTAATTTCTTTTCAGCAATCACAAACTACTCAAGCAATCAAGTAGCCAATCATTCAGTCCAGCAAACAACCACATTTATAAGACAATCATAATCACAGACATATGTTTCTCACATTAATATCTATTCATAACAACTCTGTAATATAAAGTAGATTTTAGGAAAAACCCCTACCTCAATAAGTCGAAACTATAGACCAAACACGTCACCGGAACTCTTTTCCTCTCGGCCCGACATTGGTAACAATCGCAATCACATCTCCATGGTGTCCGCACCCATAACAGCAACTTAAATTTACCAACGTGCAGCAACCGGACCTCGATCCTAAAGCATTAACGTCGGAGAGTCTTAACATATAATAGAACAGCGACGACTGACAGAGTTCGAAATTGAAATAAGGAATAGCTTACCATGCTAAAGAGGAGCGACTAAACCGAGCAGCCGCCATGACAACAATACTCGCTACAATTAACGGCTCAGAGCAAAGGCGGCAGTAGTGGAATGGTAGCTCCGACAGAGCAACTCGCGATAAACAATCCCTGGCACAAACAACCTCAGCAACAGCTCTTATAGTAACCAGGATTTTGACCGACAATAAGAGAAAACCAAAACAGGGCTAGGGTTTACCAAGAAGGTGGCGGCTCCAACGGCAGTTTCCGGCGACCAGAGGTACAGCGGTTGAAGCTTCATCGATGGTGACTTGACAGTGGCTTGAACGGCTTCTCCTCTGTGCGCGCTCTGCTTGACGGCGACGAACTCAGAGGCGGCGGCGACAGGGACCCGCGGAGACAACCATGGACGCGAGGGCAGGGCTTCTCCTTCCTCGCGCACGCTCTCTGTTCTCAGACGACAGCACGGTGACCCAACAGTGGCGGCGGCGCTACAGTGGCGCGACAACTCCTCTCCCTACACCGGCGATGATGGCGATTCGGGATGAGGGCGACGGCGGCAGCAACAGCGTCTGGAGGTGGCGGCGTGTTTCTCTGCTCCCTCAACTCCACACTCTCTCTCTTCCTCGGATCTCCCTCCTGACGGCACAACGGCGGCGACGGTGGCAATGATGCCCACCGGCGCCGTCTCCCTCTCTTCCCCCTTCTGCTCTCCCTCTTTTCTTTCCCCGTTTTCTCCCTTTTCTTTTTGCCGTTTCTTTCTTTCTCTGTGCCTGCTGTGTATGTGTTTGGGGAAAAGGGGAATAGGGTGAGTGCTAATGAGTGGCGGTGAGTGTGGGTAAGGATTAGGGTAAAATTAAGGTTAGGGTTTGTGTATAAAATTGGGGATTTTGGGATTAATTTGGATTTAGTTAATTTTAATCAAATTAGGGTATAGAGTGTTAATTTAAAATCTAATTTAATCTTTAAAATTATTTTAAAATATTATTTGTTGTATTAAAATACTAATTGATTTGAAATCAAATTCTTTAGTTGAATTTATAAGATAATAAGATCTATTTTCTTTATTCCTAAAACTTAAAGTATTAAATCATAGAAATATCAATTATTTGAATTAAATCACATAAAAATTCTTGTCATTCCATAACTACTAATTTTATAATTTAAATATAGAAAATAATTCAATAATTATAAAATTAGGTAAAATTCTAATTAATTATCAAAACCTGATTTAATTTTTGATTTAATTAGCTTTAATAAAATAATTTCTGAAAATAGAATTTCTAATGAATAGATGAATTGAAATTAATTCATAATAAGATTTATTTAAAATTTCTGGGTCTTACATTCTACCCACCTTATAAAAATTTTCGTCCTCGAAAATTTAAGTAATATAATACATAAAATATTACATAATTTTGGTACTTTACTTTTGAATATTTTAGAAAAGCAAAAAGTCTTGGTGCATATACATAAATTTTTAATTAGTAGATAAACCATAAGACTTAAAAATAAAGGAAAAGCATGGTGTAAAGCAAAAGTTACAAGATAGGCTCAAAAGAAAAAGGGTTACATGGTGTCAATACTTTATCAAAATTGAAACATATTAACATGCAAATTTTCAAGATAGATATTTGCAAAAACAATGCAATCAACACTTTTGTTCCCTTAACTAATTAATTACTAGGCGCTTCCCAACTTACTTATAACTCCCCAAAAACATTCTTACTTCATAACTTCATGATTCCATTCTGCTGCACACCTCTGACACATCTGTGGTGATAACTAGTTTTCATATCAAGCCTCAAGGTTTCAACTTCCCACACTTTAACATAATTCATCGTCAAAAATCCCAATTTAAAATTCTCGATCTCATCAAAGATTTGCAAATTCACTATCGGTCAAACGTCCAATGTCAACAAAACTTTTTTGCGTAAAATAAAGCTCCATAACATCTTGTGGCATCATACACTTACAAGCTTTACCTTCCGCTTTTGCTAATCGTGTCCTAAGGACTAATGTATTACTTACCATATCTAAGATCACACATGATACTAACACATATCTCGAGTTTACTCAGAAGATCACGAGATTTTAGAAAGGAAGGACAGATAACCAAGACAGTACTTATAAGAATTTGGAAGAATGAATTAAATTGGAGGTAACAAGAATGTACAAGCAATGAAATTTTTTGAAAAGGAATCATTTATCAACTTCGAGGATAATTCTTGAATCAAAGAAATTCGACAGGGTCAATAAAAAGAAAAACAGTGCATTAGTCTTAAATAAATTCAAACTGAGTCGAAGTATGAGATTTTACAGATGAGAAATGATCGGAACCAATAGTAACACATCACAGCAGACCGACTTCAAATTAGTACTAGGGTTCATAGTTCGTGAAGGAACATAAGATTAACAATCGTGTTGTAAGTTTTAACAAAGTCAGAAATGTAGATAGATCAAGATATGCATAAAGTACAGATTGTGAAGCAAAGAAATATAAATTACATCTCAAGAAGAAAAAAAAGACAAATGACACGGCACGATTAAAACGCATAAACCTATACCACCTAATTAGAAGAGACACTTAACATTTTCAAAGATTCAAGGATCCGTGTCGTACCAAAATAATTTTCAAAGAGATAAGCGCAAGTATGTTCAAAGAGATACAATTCTCAGTAAGATAAGAACAAGCGACAAAGATAAGATTCACATGAATTCGGAAGAAGGCGTAGGATTACAACTAAACAATAATGTACAGGCACGAGAAAACGTTTCAAAAAGAGTTATTTCGTATCCTAACAAGAAATATTGAATTTAGGAACTCCAAAGAAAACAAGAAAAGGGTAGTGATAAATTAGATCAAAATAAACTAAAACCAAGTCAGAGGAGCACAAGGTTCACAAGAATATGATGGAATGGTTCAAATCACCAACAAATAAGAATGGTCAAAAGTCACGAAGATGTCGGAAGGAAGAATCAAAATGCAAGTGGGAAAGAATTTTAATTTCAAAGAATTCCAATAGAAACCTTAGAGGAGAACAAGACAATTGTTTTACAAAATTCAAGAGAATCATCGAAAACGTAAATATTGCGTCACGTTAAAACAAATTCAAGTCGAACTAAATTATACAAGATTTGTGAAATGAAAATTAGCCAGGCTAAGAATGAAATGTTTTCTCGACAACCTTGAAAGATACTTTACATAATCAATTAAGAATTTGCATAAAAACAAAGCGAGATTGGTAGGAAATCAAGTTGTTTTTCACCAAAACTATTTCTGAGGTAAAGACAAGTTATATGAAATTTGAAAGATGAAATTTAATTGAATTAAGGATCAAAAGTAATTCTTCAGAAATCTCAAAAGATATTCAAGCATTTAGTCAATTAGGAATATATAATGAAATCACGGTAAAATTGAAAGGAATTTCAAATTTTGTTTAAAAGAGAAATTTAAGGTATGGTTTCAAAAATACATATAAATAAAGATATGCAAAATTTAAAACACCTTTATTAAAATTAAAGAATGATTATAGGTACAATCAAGTAAAAGAGGATTGAGTTGAAATTTCTTCCAAGAGAATCGAATATCTCTTTTAAAAAGTTTAAAACTAAAATTCTATTATTATTATTATTATTATTATTTTTGAAATCACAATCTCATAAAAATATTCAAGAAGATTGAAAGGTAAGGAAACCTTCTCTTATTTTGAGAAAGGAACTTAATCAAGGAACTCGAACAAAATTTTACAAGACCCGACAAATCGAATAAGTTCTCAACTAATTCGAAGAAATACAAAATTCTTTAAGAAAAACAACCCAATCAATAACAATTTCTTAAAGATTTCAAAGACCTTTTTGATGCATTAAACAATTTCAAGATCACACAAAAGAGTACATGAATCAAAAAGAGTTTGAACAAACAAAAACAAATCCTCCAAGGAATTAAGTAAACATAAACATAAGCAGTTAGAATTAAACAGAATGTATTTCAACAAGGAACAAGATTGAAGAATAATCAAACTACTTTTTGAAAAGAAGCCTCAAATGAAGGTTTTCAAGGCATACTGTGGAAGAACAAGTTATAAGTCATCAGTAGAATTTTCAAGACGCATAAAAGAATATCCTCGAGAATTAATTCCTAACGTCTGCAAGCTGCGCGATAAGCGTTACCTATTACTTATCAATTCCAATTCGCCTATAATAACCCATTAACTTCCCCGTTCACATAAGCCATCAACATTAAGTTGGCCAGACTTAACATCAACAGATATGCAACGGTAAGCTGACAGTGTTAATTAATAGGCAGTCATGTGCATAAACTCTAATTCTTGTTACTTGGACAAGACCTACAACATGACGGACATTCAGAGAATGTAATGAAACATGGCCAATCCATCCCCAAGGCTCCAATCAGGATGAACCGCTCTGATACCATAATGTAACACCCTCACTATCAGAAATCACGCTTCCGGCTGCGCTACTCTGATAGCAAGGAGTATTACGACTACTTTACATACTAAATATTAGAATAGGAGCCTATAACTCGATACTGTATCGCTGATTTCTTTGAAAACTGGAAATAGATACTTTTTTTTTTCAGAAAATTACAAGTAGGCATAGATTCATATACAAGACTCCTTATATAATAATTCAATATAATATACGTATAAAACATACAATTTCTATCCCTCTTACAAACTTGTAATAACAAAGACGAGGGGAGAAAATAATCTAATTAATACAACAACATATAAACCAAACGTAGTATAACTCTTCTTAATGCTTCTTCATCTGGTTCCTGAAAAAAGGTAACGCTGTAGGGGGGTGAGAACCTAACCACACGGTCTCACCACGGAGTTTCAAAGTTGTCATAAGAAGATATTCAATAAGAAAACTATTTTCAGATTCCATGATTATCATTACCTTATGAACCCTTTTAAAAATCCAATAGCTAATCGTTCAAAACCTTTTCAAAGAAACAATGTTTAATATTTTCATAAATCCAAAGTCTTTCCTTTCTCATAAGCAAATCTCAATCAGAAACCAACCATGCAATCAAACAACACAGTCATTCATTCAGCACCAAAGTCCATTCTCAAATGTAACACGCCAAGACAAACACAGGTAAGACAGACAAGGAAAGCACAAGTAAGAAGCAGTTACAGCAAATAGTTCAAGTAGCAGTTAAGAACAGTTTAGCAATTAGGCAAACCAAAAAAAGTTCAAACCCAAGCAAAGCATACAAATGCATATGATGCATGCCTGTCCTATGGCTGATGAGGCTCATCTGTCGGTTATCCAGCCAACCCGACAAGTCTGAATTGTCCTTAGACTGTCCCCCGACGTGCATCCCCAAGAGTCTATGCATAGCTTTTTCTCAAATAATCAATATTGCTCAATGGGGGTAACATTCCCGGGAATTTATATAGTGCCCGGTCACACTTACGTCGTAGGGTCAACAGAGTATCGAGTTTTCAACCTGGTACACGTGGTGGCAAGCCACGGCACTTAATCCAGGGAACCTCGTATCTCAGATATTTCAAATTCATAAGCCACATAAATAATTCATTCACATTCATCAATATCATCATCATTCGTCAATCCATATCCCATTTCCAAATTCATTCAAAAATCATATTTCAAATCCATCCTCATCATCCTTTTTTTCGTTAATCAACAATCTCAATCCAAAATATAATTCTTTCTTTTCTAAATAAATCAACTTTAAACATATAACGTTTAAGAACTAAATCTTTTTAAACAATTACTTCAAACAAAACTTCCAATTTTATAAAATTCCGGCAGCATCTCCTCTAAAACTCGGATTCTGCCACCCTTTTCGGGTTCCATCCAAACATTTCTCAAACATTTTCTCAACTATTTCCAAATCTCAATCATCTTCCAAAATTCAACCAACTCCAATATCAATTTATTTTCAAAGCGAATAAATGCCAATAATAAATCTCTTTTTAAAACCAAACCAGCTCAAATACTAAATCATTTATAAAATTAGACTAACTCAAAATTAAACCGTTTCCGAAATCAATTCAATTTCATATTCCAAATCATTTCCAAAGCCGATTCGTTCACATTATCAAAAGTAGCTTCAAAATCAAGAAAGCCATTTTTCATAATAATCAACTAAACTTTTCAAACTAATTTCTTTTCAGCAATCACAAACTACTCAAGCAATCAAGTAGCCAATCATTCAGTCCAGCAAACAACCACATTTATAAGACAATCATAATCACAGACATATGTTTCTCACATTAATATCTATTCATAACAACTCTGTAATATAAAGTAGATTTTAGGAAAAACCCCTACCTCAATAAGTCGAAACTATAGACCAAACACGTCACCGGAACTCTTTTCCTCTCGGCCCGACATTGGTAACAATCGCAATCACATCTCCATGGTGTCCGCACCCATAACAGCAACTTAAATTTACCAACGTGCAGCAACCGGACCTCGATCCTAAAGCATTAACGTCGGAGAGTCTTAACATATAATAGAACAGCGACAACTGACAGAGTTCGAAATTGAAATAAGGAATAGCTTACCATGCTAAAGAGGAGCGACTAAACCGAGCAGCCGCCATGACAACAATACTCGCTACAATTAACGGCTCAGAGCAAAGGCGGCAGTAGTGGAATGGTAGCTCCGACAGAGCAACTCGCGATAAACAATCCCTGGCACAAACAACCTCAGCAACAGCTCTTATAGTAACCAGGATTTTGACCGACAATAAGAGAAAACCAAAACAGGGCTAGGGTTTACCAAGAAGGTGGCGGCTCCAACGGCAGTTTCCGGCGACCAGAGGTACAGCGGTTGAAGCTTCATCGATGGTGACTTGACAGTGGCTTGAACGGCTTCTCCTCTGTGCGCGCTCTGCTTGACGGCGACGAACTCAGAGGCGGCGGCGACAGGGACCCGCGGAGACAACCATGGACGCGAGGGCAGGGCTTCTCCTTCCTCGCGCACGCTCTCTGTTCTCAGACGACAGCACGGTGACCCAACAGTGGCGGCGGCGCTACAGTGGCGCGATAACTCCTCTCCCTACACCGGCGATGATGGCGATTCGGGATGAGGGCGACGGCGGCAGCAACAGCGTCTGGAGGTGGCGGCGTGTTTCTCTGCTCCCTCAACTCCACACTCTCTCTCTTCCTCGGATCTCCCTCCTGACGGCACAACGGCGGCGACGGTGGCAATGATGCCCACCGGCGCCGTCTCCCTCTCTTCCCCCTTCTGCTCTCCCTCTTTTCTTTCCCCGTTTTCTCCCTTTTCTTTTTGCCGTTTCTTTCTTTCTCTGTGCCTGCTGTGTATGTGTTTGGGGAAAAGGGGAATAGGGTGAGTGCTAATGAGTGGCGGTGAGTGTGGGTAAGGATTAGGGTAAAATTAAGGTTAGGGTTTGTGTATAAAATTGGGGATTTTGGGATTAATTTGGATTTAGTTAATTTTAATCAAATTAGGGTATAGAGTGTTAATTTAAAATCTAATTTAATCTTTAAAATTATTTTAAAATATTATTTGTTGTATTAAAATACTAATTGATTTGAAATCAAATTCTTTAGTTGAATTTATAAGATAATAAGATCTATTTTCTTTATTCCTAAAACTTAAAGTATTAAATCATAGAAATATCAATTATTTGAATTAAATCACATAAAAATTCTTCTCATTCCATAACTACTAATTTTATAATTTAAATATAGAAAATAATTCAATAATTATAAAATTAGGTAAAATTCTAATTAATTATCAAAATCTGATTTAATTTTTGATTTAATTAGCTTTAATAAAATAATTTCTGAAAATAGAATTTCTAATGAATAGATGAATTGAAATTAATTCATAATAAGATTTATTTAAAATTTCTGGGTCTTACATGGATTTGGTGCTTTGCTCCGGAGTTAGGAGTGAGGCAAAAAGATAAATGCATTTACTTGAGTTTTCATTTGATGGAGGTGTGGATTCGATTTGGAGTGATCGTTTTCCATTTGGGGCTTTAGCTGATAAGGTTGCACAAAATCCAAATGATGTGCGTCTTCTGAGGGATGTTGGCAAGCAAATTATCAGGCTGTACTTGCAGGTGCGTATGTTAATATTTTGACTTACATCGCTTTTGGATTTTGCATTTGTTTGACCAAATTTCTATTATGTAAGGTTGTTGCTACTAGACTGCTGTGTGTTGGGTGAAGTACGGAGTTGTTGGGTGCTAAAGAAAGGAGTGAGCTTGATAAAGTTTCAAAAGTCGAAAACTCTCTTGCTGAACGAGATGGGGTGGTCATTGAGTTGACCAAGAAGATGAAAAACATGGAGACCGAAGTGAAAAATCTACAAAATCAGATCCGGGACCTTCAAGGTCAGCTGAAAGAAACTGATGTAGAGAAGGAAAAATTGTCTTCCCGGATTCATGAGTTGGAGGATGAGGGATTGGAGTTGTTTGCTGCCGGTTTTGACCGTACAGTGAGCCAGGTTCAAGTTTTTGCTCATGGTTTTGAAACCAGTCAATTTGACGTGACGAAAATAGTCGTGGATAGAAAATTGGTTGATGATGAGCCTGGAGACGAGGTCCAGGATGAGATTGTAGGTGCAGAAAATAAGCCTGTTTGACTTTTTTATTTTGAGAAGTTTGTAAAGAGCTGGCTATTATTGTTTTGTTTCATTTTGAAACTCTTATAAGTGCTTTGTTTGATAGTGTAGCATGTATGATTGCTGTTTTATTTTTTTTTGTATGTATGGAATATTGTTTCCATTCGCTATATATGCTACTGTGTTGATATTCAAATGAGATAGATATGGATTTGTATTCGAAAATGGTTTTGACATTTTTGAGGTGGTCGACCTCATTAAAACCCGTTTTTTAGGAAAAACCTCGGTGGTAGGGAAAAGAGTACCTCCCAACCTTCGAATGGATTACATGTAACTAAACATGATACAATCGTAATGATGAAATGTTTAAGTTTTGTAAAAAAGATGCTATTTTTCTATCAGTAAACTACCGACCATTATCAGTAACAATGTCTTTAGGTAGTCCATATCGGCATATGATAAACTTCCACATGAAATTTTGTACCTTGTCGGCTGTTATCTTGGCGAGTGGTTGGGCTTCTACCCATTTTGTAAAGTAGTCGATTGCCACAAGTAGAAATTTTACTAGCCTTTTGATATCGGGAAAGTGTAACACCCTACCACACAGAGCTTTACGCTTAAGTCGTAAAACAGGGGTGGTGTGCTATTACGTCCTCTAAAAGTAAAATTATATAATATAATATAGGTGAAAAATTATTTTTATCTAGGAGTCTTTGAAAAAGTTTAAACCAAAAGCCATAATACTCACGTAAACGGAAAGCTTGCATGCGAAAAAAACTAAGATTCATAAGCATAAATAAACGGAAAATAGGGAGGGTCAAAGGTACGAAATAACAAGCTCCTAACTCAGCCTGTGAAGCTAAGGCTGGCTGGATGATATTTACATATATATATATACATAGCCCGAAGCCCAAAATACAAACATAAAATCCTAGTTCTCCATAAATCTTTAAGAGATACAAAAGTAAAGTGAACATAAACATACGAGGAGAGTCTATACACATATATAAATCAAAATATAAAAAGTACGCCCCAAAATGAACCACTTCGCTGTAGAAGCTCCAGACACCTAGTGAGGTGCCACGCACATAAGATATAAGGTTCTGGGAATGCCAGAGGCAATCCTAAAATGCCGACACTCAGATATAAAGCTTAAGGAACTAAAAATAGAAGCCATAAGTGGGTGGTCATCTAGAGGTTCTCAATCCTAGCTAAACTTAACCTGCACACTAATCTTCTCCACCTTTCCTCCGTTCCTCCGTCTCCTATGAGTTGCACAAATAAACAAGCGAAACAAGGCAAACACAAGTAGTTCACAAGTAATACAAATAACAATTATAACAAATAGCAGATTATAATCACGTAGGAAATCCCATATAGTTCACAAGTAAGCAAATCATACAATATGCACATGATGTATGCCTGTCCTGCTGTTGATATCAACTGTCGGTTACATAGCCAGCCTGACATGTCCTGGTAGCTAGTCGTGGAAATTAACTATGGAAAGAATTCTAAGCTAACATGGGGGAGACAACACCCCAAGCTCAATGACAACCATGGGCAGGATTCCAAACTGACATGGGGGAGACAATACCCCAAGCTAAATATTATCCATGGGAAAAATCCCAGGCTGACATGGGGAAGACAACGCCCCAAGCTCAATATATTCAATCATTTATCATAATTATCATTTTCAATCAAAACAATGATTCATATCTCATCTCATCATTCTCAATGTCACTTTACTCTCTTAATTGCCTCATATACCACTTTCATCATCTTTATCAATCAAATACCATCTTCTTTAACCACTTATTACCTTTTAAAAATCTTTCTTCATCTCCAAGTTACCACAATTTCCTAACTTCATCCTATTACTAGGCTCACTAACAAGATCTAGGACCAAAGGAATGAAAATAGAAGTTTAGAGGTTTGAATTTGAGCTTTAACACAAAAAATCTATTTTTGCTGAAACAGGGGCCACGCGTACGCGTGGGAGTGCATTACTGAAAGGTCACGCGTATGCGTGTGCGTACTTTTTCCTTCATCGCGTACGCCAACACCTTGCTTGCGTATGCGAGATGCCCAACCCGAAAAGGTTGGTTGCGTCGCGTGTAGGTGGTCGCATACGAAAGCTTATGCAGGATAGCAAAATGCTGAATGCTACAGAATTTTTAGTTTGCACTCCAAACTTCCGACGTGCATAATTTTTTCGTTTTAAATCATTTTTCTTCCATTCTTCGAAATGCATAAATTTCATGGATCCAATTTTTATATAAAACAAATTTGAAACCATTTGGGGGTCCGGAAGCTGAGTTATGGCTCACCGAAGTTCGGCTAAAACCAACTTTACACAAAAGACCTCAAACCTCAATTTCCTTTAGAACCAAACTCAAATCCACATTTTTAAATCTGTATTCTTTACAATAACATGTCATAGCATACCAATATAGCACCACTACCTACTCATGATATCACAATCAATCATGCTTCAATATTATCCAATTTCATACCCTAAGCTTTTTACTTCCATCAACAAAATTAACAATATTCCATCATATATATATAATCATCAACATCAACTTGTCAAACAATATTCCAACACCATATAGCACTATTTTTCCACCATAACCATGATCTCCAACACACACTCAACTTATACCATCAATCAATATCACAAATACTAAACATTCAACATACTTAATCGTTTTAACCTATCCTAAGGCCTTCTAGCCTAAGTTTTCACAAAACATTATTGATGAGTGGATAGCTTATATGCTTTTTGGCACTGTTTTTACATAGTTTTTAGTATGTTTTAGTTAGTTTTTACTATATTTTTATTAGTATTTATGCAAAATTCACATTTCTGGACTTTACTATGAGTTTGTGTGTTTTTCTGTGATTTTAGATATTTTCTGGCTGAAATTGAGGGACCTGAGCAAAAATCTGATTCAGAGGCTGAAAAAGGACTGCAGATGCTGTTGGATTCTGACCTCCCTGCACTCGAAATGAATTTTCTGGAGCTACAGAAACCCAATTGGCGCGCTCTCAATTGCGTTGGAAAGTAGACATTCTGGGCTTTCCAGCAATATATAATAGTACATACTTTGCTCGAGTTTTGATAATGCAAATTGGCGTTTGAACGCTCCCTTTCTACCCTATTCTGGCATTAAACGCCAGAACTGGCATAAAAGCTGGCGTTTAACTCCAAGAAGAGTTTCTACACGTGAAAGCTTCAATGCTCAGGCCAAGCACACACCAAGTGGGCCCCGAAAGTGGATTTCTGCACTTAGTTACTTATTTTCTGTAACCCTAGCTACTAGTTTAGTATAAAAATTACTTTTAGTGATTTATTTTATATCCTTGATCAGTTTTATGCTATCATAGATCATATTGTACACGTTTGGAGGCTGGCCTCATGGCCATGCCTGGACCTTCATTACTTATGTATTTTCAACGGTGGAGTTTCTACACCCCATAGATTAAGGTGTGGAACTCTGCTGTTCTTCATGAATTAATGCAAAGTACTATTGTTTTTCTATTCAATTCAAGCTTATTCTTATTCTAAGATATTCATTCGCACCCAAGAACATGATGAATGTGATGATCAAGTGACACTCATCACCATTCTCACTTATGAACGCGTGCCTGACAAACACTTCCGTTCTACATGAAAACAAGCTTGAATGCATATCTCTTAGCCTCCATTCCGAAAGATCAGAGTCTTCGTGGTATAAGCTAGAATCAATTGGCATCATTCTTGAGATCCGGAAAGTCTAAACCTTGTCTGTGGTATTTCGAGTAGGATCTGGGATGGGATGACTGTGACGAGCTTCAAACTCGCGAGTGTTGGGCGTAGTGACAGACGCAAAAGGATCAATGGATCCTATTCCAACATGAGTGAGAACCGACAGATGATTAGCCCTGGGGTGACAGCACAGATAGACCATTTTCACTGAGAGGACGGACGGTAGCCATTGACAACGGTGATCCCCCAACATACAGCTTGCCATGGAAAGGAGTACGCATGATTGGATGAAGGCAGTAGGAAAGCAGAGGTTCAGAAGTAACAAGCATCTCCATATGCTTATCTGAAATTCTCACTAATGAATTACATAAGTATCTCTATCTTATTTTATGTTCTATTTATATTTTAATTATCAAAACCTCATAACCATTTGAATCTGCCTGACTGAGATTTACAAGATGACCATAGCTTGCTTCAAGCCAACAATCTCCGTGGGATCGACCCTTACTCACGTAAGGTTTATTACTTGGACGACCCAGTGCACTTGCTGGTTAGTTGTGCGGAGTTGTGAAAAGGAGTTGAGATTACAATCGTGCATACCAAGTTTTTGGTGCTGTTGAGATCACAATTTCGTGCACCAAGTTTTTGGCGCCTTTGCCAGGGATTGTTCGAGTTTGGACAACTGACGGTTCATCTTGTTGCTCAGATTATGTAATTTTATTTTATTTTTATTTTCGAAAAATTCAAAAATTTTTTTTTAAAATAAATAAATTATTCTATGTCTTAAGAATTTTTAAGAATGAATTCTAGAGTTTCATGATGATTTGTTGAAGTCTGGCTGGCTGTGAAGCCATGTCTAATCTTTTGGACCGAGGTTTCAACTTATCATCACAAGAGCTTGTTGATTTCTATCAATCTTACTGTTGAATGTAATGATCTGCTAAAGCTTGGCTGGCCATTGGCCATGTCTAGTTTTTTGGACCAAAGCTTTCACTGAAAGCTTGGCTGGCTAGTAAGCCATGTCTAATTCCTGGACCGGAACTTTAGACTAACATTGCATGATTCCTGGAATTGTTATTAAAAATTTTGAATATCTTTATCTTCTTTTTCAAAATTAATTTTCAAAAAATCCAAAAAAATTAATAAAATCATAAAACCAAAAATAATTTAATGTTTCTTAATTGAGTCTAGTGTCAATTTTTAAGTTTGGTGTCAATTGCATCTTTTTTATTTCCTAAAAAATTTTCGAAAATTCATGCATGTGACCTTCATAATCTTCAAGTTGTTCTTGATGATTTTCTTTGTTTGATCTTTGCATTTTCATGTTTTGTGGCTTTTCTTGTTTTTCATATGCATTTTCAATTTGTTAGTGTCTAAACATTGAAAATTTCTAAGTTTGGTGTCTTGCATGTGTGTCTTTTCTTAAAAATTTTCAAAAATAAGTTCTTGGTGTTCATCTTGAAATTTAAAGTGTTCTTGCATGCATCATGTTTTTTAATCTTGAATTTTCATGTTTTGAGTCATTTTGATGTTTTTCTCTCTCCTCATAAAAATTCAAAAATAAAAAAATATCTTTCCCTTATTCTTCTCATAAATTTCGAAAATTTGGATTGACTTAGTCAAAAATTTTTAAAAATCAAATTATTTCTTATGAGTCAAATCAGATTTTCAATTTAAAAATCCTATCTTTTCAAAACCTTTTCAAAAATCAAATCTTTTTTATTTTTCTTTTTTTTTGAAAATTTTAAAAATTGATTTTCAAAATCTTTTTCTTATTTTTATTTCATATTTTCCAAAATCTTTACTAACAATTAATGTGATTGATTCAAAATTTTAAGTTATTACTTGCCTAGTAAAAAAGGTTCAATCTTTAAATTTTAGAATCATATCTTTTTGTTTCTTGTTAGTCAAGTAATTAACTTTAATTTCAAAAATCAAATCTTTTTTTTTAAATTTATTTTTTTCAAATCTTTTTCAAAACAAATTTCAATCATATCTTTTTCAAAACTTAATTTCACAATCTTTTCTAACTTCTTATCTTTTCAAAATTGATTTTCAAAATCCTTTTCAATTAACCACCTAACTTTTTGTTTGATTTTAAAAATTCTTATTTCTTTTTTTTTAAAACCATCTAACCACTTTCCTCTCTCTGATTTTCGAAAATTACTAACCACTTTCTCAAAAATCTTTTTTATTAAGTAATTTATTTAGTTTTCAAATTTTATTTTGTTTCTCTTTTTAATTTTTGAATTATAACTGAATTTTAAATAAAAACAAAAATATTTTCCTTTTCTTTTTAATTATTTTCGAAAACTCTCCCTCTCATTTCTCTCTATTTATTTATTTATCTACTAACACTCCTCTTCTACTCATAATTCAAACCCCCTCTTTTTCTCTGTGTTCGAATTTTTCTCTTCTCCTTCTTCTATTCTTCTCTTCTTCTACTCACATAAAGGAATCTCTATACTGTGACATAGAGGATTCATCTTCTTTTCTATTCTCTTCTTTTTCATATAAGCAGGAACATGGATAAAGACATCCTTATTGAAGTTGACCCTGAACCTGAAAGGACTCTTAAGAGAAAACTAAGAGAAGCTAAAGCACAACCCTCTGGAGAAGACCTGACAGAAATTTTCGAAAAAGAAGGAGACATGGCCGAACCCAAAAACAATGGTGGAGATGCAAGGAAGATGCTTGGTGACTTTATTGCACCCTCTTCTAACTTCTATGGAAGAAGAATCTCAATTCCTGCCATTGGAGCAAACAACTTTGAGCTTAAGCCTCAATTAGTTTCTCTAATGCAATAGAATTGCAAGTTTTATGGACTTCCATTGGAAGATCCCCATCAGTTCTTAGCTGAATTCTTGCAAATCTGTGACAATGTCAAGACCAATGGAGTTGATCCCGAGGTCTACAGGCTTATGCTTTTCCCTTTTGTTGTAAGAGACAAAGCTAGGACATGGTTGGATTCACAACCTAAGGAAAGCCTGAACTCTTGGGAAAAGCTGGTCAGTGCTTTCCTGGCCAAATTCTTTCCCCCTCAAAAGATGAGCAAGCTTAGAGTGGAAATCTAAACCTTCAGACAGAAGGAAGGTGAGTCCCTCTATGAAGCTTGGAAAAGATATAAGTAATTGATCAAAAGGTATCCTTCTGACATGCTTCCAGAATGCAGCATCATATGTATATTCTATGATGGTCTGTCTGAGTTGTCAAAAATGTCATTGGACCATTCTGCAGGAGGATCTCTTCATTTGAAAACCCCTACAGAAGCTCAGGAACTCATTGAAATAGTTGCAAATAATCAGTTCATGTACACCTCTGAGAGGAGTCCTGCGAACAATGGGACGCCTCAGAAGAAGGGAGTTCTTGAAATTGATACTCTGAATGCCATATTGGCTCAGAACAAAATATTGACTTAGCAAGCCAATATGATTTCTCAAAGTCTGAATGGATTGCAAGCTACATCCAACAGTACTAAAGAAGCATCTTCTGAAGAAAAAGCTTATGATCCTGAGAACCCTGCAATGGCAGAGGTGAATTACATGGGAGAACCCTATGGAAACACCCATAATCCTTCATGGAGAAATCATCCAAATTTCTCATGGAAGGACTAACAGAAGCCTCAACAAGGCTTCAATAATAATGGTGGAAGAAATAGGTTTAGCAATAGCAAGCCTTTTCCATCATCTCCTCAACAACAGACAGAAAATTCTGAACAGAGCCATTCTGGCCTGGAAACCATAGTCTCTGATCTATCCAAGACCACACTAAGTTTCATGAATGAAACAAGGTCCTCCATTAGAAATTTGGAGGCACAGGTGGGTCAGCAGTAAGAAGATTATTGAAACTCCTCCCAGTACTCTCCCAAGCAATACAGAAGAAAATCCCAAGAGAGAGTGCAAGGCCATAACCATGACCAACATGGCCGAACCTGGAGAGAGTGAGGAGGACATGAGTCCCAATGAGAAAAGCCTCATGGGATGCCCTCTGGATAGAAAGGAGTTTCCCTTTGAGGAACAAAAGAAATCTGAGGCTCATACAGAGACCATAGAGATTCTATTGAACTTCTTTCTGCCATTCATGAGCTCTGATGAATATTCTTCCTCTGAAGAGGATGAAGACATCACTGAAGAGCAAGTTGCCAAGTATCTAGGAGCAATCATGAAGCTGAATGCCAAGTTGTTTGGTAATAAGACTTGGGAGGATGAACCCCCCTTGTTCACCAATGAACTGAATGCATTAACGAGGCAGACATTACCTCAGAAGAAACTAGATCCCGAAAAATTCTTCATACCTTGTACCATAGGCACCATGACCTTTGAGAAGGCTCTGTGTGACCCGGGGTCAAGGATAAACCTCATGCCACTCTCTGTAATGGAGAAACTGGGAATCTTTGAGGTACAAGCTGTAAGAATCTCACTAGAGATGGCAGAAAAATCAATGAAATAGGCTTATGGACTAGTAGAGGACGTGCTAGTGAAGGTTGAAGGCCTTTACATCCCTGCTGATTTCATAATCCTAGACACTGGGAAGGATGAGGATGAATCCATCATCCTTGGCAGACCCTTCCTAGCCACAGCAAAAGCTGTGATTGATGTTGACAGAGGAGAGTTGGTCCTTCAGTTGAATGAGGACTACCTTGTATTTAAGACTCAAGGTTCTCCTTCTGTAACCATGGAGAGGAAGCATAAAAAGCTTCTCTCAATACAAAGTCAAACAAAACCCCCACATTCAAACTCTAAGTTTGGTGTTGGGAGGCCACAACTAAACTCTAAGTTTGGTGTTGAGAGGCCACAACCAAACTCTAAGTTTGGTGTTGAGAGGCCCCAACCCTGCTCTGATTATCTGTGAGGCTCCATGAGAGCTCACTGTCAAGCTATTGACATTAAAGAAGCACTTATTGGGAGGCAACCCAATGTTATTTAATTATATATGTTTATTTTCCATTGTTATTTTATGTTTTCTGTAGGTTGATGATCATGTGACGTCACAAAAAAAACTGAAAAATCAAAAACAAAATGAAAAAATAACATAAAAGTAGCTCACCTTGGAGGAAGAGCTTACTGGCGTTTAAACGCCAGTAAGAGTAGCAGAATGGGCGTTAAACGCCCAGTCTGGCACCATTCTGGGCGTTTAACACCAGAAATAGGCACCAGACTGGCGTTTAACACCAGAACAGGGCACTAAGTTGGCGTTAAACGCCAAGAAAGGGAGAAAAGCTGGCGTTAAACGCCAGAAACAAGCAGCAACCTGGCGTTTAACGCCAGAATTGCACTCTAAGGGCGTTTTGCACGCCTAAATGGAGCAGGGATGCTAAATCCTTGACCCCTCAGGATCTGTGGACCCCACAGGATCCCCACCAACCTCATCTCACTCTCTCTTCTTCATACCTTTTCATAACATTCTTCCCCAAATACCCTTCACCAATCACCTCCATATCTCTTTCCAAATACCCTTCACCAATCACCTTATTCACTTTTCCCCAAAACACCACCTACCTTCAAATTCAAAACTCTTTTTCCCTCCCAAACCCAACCCCAAATACACAAACCTAACCCTCCCCCCACTTCTATATATACCCCTCATCACTCCTTCAATTTCACACATCACAAACACCTTATACCCCCTTGGCCGAATTCACCCTTTCCCTCCATCTCCTCTATTTTCTTCTTCTTCTCCTTCTTCATTCTATCTTTTTTGCTTGAGGACGAGCAAATCTTTTAAGTTTAGTGTGGTAAAAGTATTGCTTTTTGTTTTTCCATAACCATTTATGGCACCTAAGGCCGGAGATACCTCTAGAAAGAGGAAAGGGAAAGCAAAAGCTTCCACCTCCGAGTCATGGGAGATGGAGAGATTCATCTCAAAGGTCCATGAAGACCACTTCTATGAAGTTGTGGCTAAGAAGAAGGTGATCCCTGAGGTCCCTTTCATGCTCAAAAGGAGTGAGTATCCGGAGATCTGGCATGAGATTAGAAGAAGAGGATGGGAAGTTCTCTCCAATCCTATTCAACAAGTCAGAATCTTAATGGCTCAAGAGTTCTATGCAAACGCATGGATCACTAGGAACCATGATCAAACTATGAACCCGAATCCAAAGAATTAGATTATAATGGTTCGGGGGAAATACTTAGATTTCAGTCCGGAAAATGTAAGGTTGGCATTCAACTTGCCAATGATGCAAGAAAACGCACGCCCCTACACTAGAAGGGTCAACTTTGATCAAAGGTTGGACCAAGTCGTCATGGACATATGTGAGGAAGGAGCTCAGTGGAAAAGAGACTCCAAAGGCAAGCCGGTTCAGTTGAGAAGGCATGACCTTAAACCTGTGGCTAGAGGATGGTTGGAATTCATCCAACGTTCTATCATTCCCACTAGCAACCGGTCTGAAGTTACTGTAGATCGGGCCATCATGATCCATACTATCATGAATGGAGAGGAAGTAGAAGTTCATGAGGTTATATCCCTAGAACTCTACAAGGTGGCAGAAAAGTCCTCTACTTTGGCAAGGCTAGCCTTCCCTCATCTCATTTGTCACCTCTGCAATTCAGATGGAATTGACATAGAGGGAGACATCCTTATTGAAGAGGACAAGCCCATCACTAAGAAAAGGATGGAGCAAGCAAGAGAGCCCACTCATGGACCTCAACAAGAGCATGAGGAAATTCCTCATCATGAAATCCCTGGGATACCTCAAGGGATGAACTTTCCTCCACAAAACTATTGGGAGCAAATCAACACCTCCCTAGAAGAATTAAGTTCCAACATGGGACAACTAATGGTGGAGCACCAAGAGCATTCCAACCTCCTCCATGAAATTAGAGAGGACCAAAGAGCCATGAGGGAGGAACAACAAAGGCAAGGAAGAGACATTGAGGAGCTTAAGCACTCCATAAGATCTTCAAGAGGAAGAACAAGCCGCCATCACTAAGGTGGACCCGTTCTTTAATTTCCTTGTTCTTATTTTCCTATTTTTCGTTTCTTATGCTTTATGTTTGTCTATGCTTGTGTCTTTATTACATGATCATTAGTGTCTAGTGTCTATGTCTTAAAGCTATGAATGTACTATGAATCCATCACCTTTCTTAAATGAAAAATATTTTAATTACAAAAGAATAAGAAGTACATGGTTTCGAATTCTATCTTGGAATTAGTTTAATTATTTTGATGTAGTGGCAATACCTTTTATTTTCTAAATGAATGCTTGAACAGTGCATATTTTTGAATTTGTTGTTTATGAATGTTAAAATTGTTGGCTCTTGAAAGAATGATAAAAAAGGAAAAATGTTGTTTGATAATCTGAAAAATCATATAATTGATTCTTGAAGCAAGAAAAAGTAGTGAAAAGCTTGCAGAAAAAAAATAGGCAAAAAAAAGAAGGCGAAAAAAAAGAAAAAGAAAAAGAAAAAGCAAGCAGAAAAAGCCAGTAACCCTTTAAACTAAAAGGCAAGGGCAAAAAGGATCCAAGGCTTTGAGCATTAATGGATAGGAGGGCCCAAAGAAATAAAATTCTGGCCTAAGCGGCTAAACCAAGCTGTCCCTAACCATGTGCTTGTGGTGTGAAGGTGTCAAGTGAAAAGCTTGAGATTGAGCGGTTAAAGTTGTGATCCAAAGCAAAAAGAGTGTGCTTAAGAACCCTGGACACCTCTAATTGGGGACTCTAGCAAAGCTGAGTCACAATCTGAAAAGGTTCACCTATTTATGTGTCTGTGACATTTATGTATCCGGTGGTAATACTGGAAAACAAAATGCTTAGGGCCACGGCCAAGACTCATAAAGTAGCTGTGTTTAAGAATCAACATACTGAACTAGGAGAATCAATAACACTATCTGAATTTTGAGTTCCTATAGATGCCAATCATTCTGAACTTCAAAGGATAAAGTGAGATGCCAAAACTGTTCAGAAGCAAAAAGCTAAAAGCCCCGCTCATCTAATTAAGGCTAATCTTCATAGATGTTTTCAAAATTCATTGTATATTCTCTTCTTTTTATCCTATTTTGTTCTTAGTTTCTTGGGGACAAGCAACAATTTAAGTTTCGTGTTGTGATGAGCGGATAATTTATACGCTTTTTGGCACTGTTTTTATATAGTTTTTAGTATGTTTTAGTTAGTTTTTACTATATTTTTATTAGTATTTATGAAAAATTCACATTTCTGGACTTTACTATGAGTTTGTATATTTTTCTGTGATTTCAAGTATTTTCTGGCTGAAATTGAGGGACTTGAGCAAAAATCTGATTCAGAGGCTGAAAAAGGACTGCAGATGTTGTTGGATTCTGACCTCCCTGCACTCGAAATGGATTTTCTGGAGCTACAGAAACCCAATTGGCATGCTCTCAATTGTGTTGGAAAGTAGACATTCTGGGCTTTCCAGCAATATATAATAGTCCATACTTTGCCCGAGTTTTGATAACGCAAACTGGCGTTTGAACGCCCAATTTCTACCCTATTCTGGCGTTAAACGCCAGAACTGGCATAAAAGCTGGAGTTAAATGCCAGAACTGGCATAAAAGCTGGTGTTTAACTCCAAGAAGAGTCTCTACACGTGAAAGCTTCAATGCTCAGCCCAAGCACACACCAAGTGGGCCCGGAAGTAGATTTCTGCACTTAGTTACTTATTTTCTGTAACCCTAGCTACTAGTTTAGTATAAAAATTACTTTTAGTGATTTATTTTATATCCTTGATCAGTTTTATGCTATCATAGATCATATTGTACACGTTTGGAGGCTGGCCTCACGGGCATGCCTGGACCTTCATTACTTATTTATTTTCAACGGTGGAGTTTCTACACCCCATAGATTAAGGTGTGGAGCTCTGCTGTTCTTCATGAATTAATGCAAAGTACTATTGTTTTTCTATTCAATTCAAGCTTATTCTTATTCTAAGATATTCATTTGCACCCAAGAACATGATGAATGTGATGATCAAGTGACACTCATCACCATTCTCACTTATGAACGCGTGCCTAACAAACACTTCTGTTCTACATGAAAACAAGCTTGAATGCATATCTCTTAGCCTCCATTCCGAAAGATCAGAGTCTTTGTGGTATAAGCTAGAATCAATTGATAGCATTCTTGAGATCCAAAAAGTCTAAACCTTGTCTGTGGTATTCCGAGTAGGATCTGGGATGGGATGACTGTGACGAGCTTCAAACTCGCGAGTGTTAGGCGTAGTGACAGACGCAAAAGGATCAATGGATCCTATTCCAACATGAGTGAGAACCGACAGATGATTAGCCCTGCGATGACAACGCAGATGGACCATTTTCACTGAGAGGACAGACGGTAGCCATTGACAACGGTGATCCCCCAACATACAGCTTGCCATGGAAAGGAGTACGCATGATTGGATGAAGGCAGTAGGAAAGCAAAGGTTCAGAAGCAACAAGCATCTCCATACGCTTATCTGAAATTCTCACCAATGAATTACATAAGTATCTTTATCTTATTTTATGTTCTATTTATATTTTAATTATCAAAACCTCATAACCATTTGAATCTGCCTGACTGAGATTTACAAGATGACCATAGCTTGCTTCAAGCCGACAATCTCCGTGGGATCGACCCTTACTCACGTAAGGTTTATTACTTGGACGACCCAGTGCACTTGCTGGTTAGTTGTGCGGAGTTGTGAAAAGGAGTTGAGATTACAATCGTGCATACCAAGTTTTTGGCGCTGTTGAGATCACAATTTCGTGCACTAATTATATATTAAATACGTGAAACCTAAACCATACCTTGGCTGATTCCCACGTATTACCCAAGGCAACCCACTAATTCACCAAACACAACCTCAAGAGGTCCAAAATCACCAAGGCAACATCACCCAACCTCCAACAAGTTCCAAAGATCACAAATTCAAGCTCCAATATATATATATATATATATATATATATATATATACACACACACACACATAAATTCACATATATCACACACATATACCCAAATTCAATACCCAATACACCAATTCAAGAAATTAGCTAGAGTTCTAGTATCCTCACCTTACCCAAGTATCATATTAGCAAGAGTGAATGTTTTTCTCAAGCTAATCGGATCCTATAACATCAAGGAAGCAAAATCTCACCACCGCTTTAATAAATTTCAAAAATAGAAAGGGATAGAGCAACTGGGGTGATAGAGTGGATTACCTATGAAATTGTTTCGATGCATTCGTAGAGCTCAACGCGGTGGTCATGTGGCCGCAAATGGTGCGGCGATCGGAGCTCCGGATTGGAAGTTATATGGAATTGAAATTGAATGTGGAAGGGTTAGGGTTCAAAGCTGATTGCTCCTTCCACCAACGTGTTTCAGGTTGTTTTGGGGAAGAAGAGTGCAAGTCTTGGCCTTATATAATGGGCTTTGGGCCCAATATGGGCCCGGTTCGGTCCGTTCGGCCCAATCTTGGGCCAATTTCTTTAAAATTGGTGTCAAAATTCATATTTTAATTAATTCTACCACATTATACTCTAAAATTTTATTTTTTAATTTGTTGGATTAATAATTATTTTATTGGCTAATTATTTACTAATCTCTCGGGTTTTACAGAAAGGGCTGAGGATGTCCAGCCGCCATCTGTGGAATGGCTGGCTGACTTCTAACATGGGTAGCATCTCGGCCGGGTTGTGTATTACTAGTGCGCACTTCTGGCAGTTATCACATCATTGGACCTTTGTCATGCAGTCTTTCTTTAAGGAGTGCCAGTAACACACTGCTCTTAGCAATTTTGATGCAAGGCTTCGACCTCCTATATGTGTGCCATAGATGCCTTCGTGTGCTTCTGACACTGCTAGGTCAGCCTCCTCATTGCCTAAGCACTTCAGAAGAGGTCGGGAAAAACCTCGTCTGTAGAGGTCCTCCCCAATGATGGTGAAAAGACTTGCTTTTTTCCTGAAGACTTTGGGATTTCCCTCTGTTGGTGGTATTGCTTCAGTTATTAAGAAGTTGATGTTTAGAGCTCTCCAATCGTCTACCTGTGATAAGCTCAAAACAAGTTCGTTGCATATACTAGGTTGTTCCAGAGTTATTTATGATAAGTCTAATGTTTGTCCTATTGCATTTGATTAGCTAGTTTAGATAGTATGTCAGCCCTATTGTTTTCGTTTAGGTTTATGTGTGTTATTTGGAAATGTTGAAATTGTTGAATTAAATGCTTTACCTATGCTAAATATTGTTCTAATAAAGGCTCGCGTACCTGGAATATGTCGTTTACCTGTTGAACTACAAGCAGGGAGTCGCAATAGACTTTGATGTGCTGGATTCCACTTTCTTTAGCCAGTCTCAAGCCAGCTAGCAATGCCTTGTACTCGGATTGGTTATTGCTAGCTAAAAAAAGATATTTTATTGATTGTTTTATACAGGCTCCTTCTCTGTCTTTGAAGACGATTCCAACTCCCGCGCCTTCTTCATTGGAGGCACCGTCTACATACAGGTCCCATTCAAGGTAGATTTCCTCCGTTGAGGTAAATTCTGCTATGAAGTCAATGAGTATTTGGGATTTGAGTGAAGCACGAGCTTGGTATTTGATTTTGTATTCTGATAGTTCTACCGACCATTTTGTTAATCTTCCTGCCAAATTTTGACGAGTAAGCACCTGCCTTAGCGGATGATTAGTTTAGACTATTATTTCATAGCTCTGGAAGTACTGTCGTAAGCGTCGTGCTGTGACCACCAGAGCAAAAGCTAACTTTTCGATAGCTAGGTACCGACTTTGTGCATTTTGCAGAATTTTACTGATAAAGTAGACTGGGTACTGCTCTCAACGTATTTCTATTACAAGGACAGATGAAATTGAATTAGCAGAAATTGAAAGATACAAATAGAGTGGGTTACCATCCATTGGTTTCTTCAATATCGGAAGTGATAATAGGATTTGCTTAAATTCAGTGAATGATTGTTCACACTTGTCCAACCATGTAAATTTTTGTTTGACTTTCTCAGTGTGTTGAAAAAATGGGTTGATCTTGTTGCCATTGTTGGTAGGAATCGTGACAAGGTTGCCAGTCTCCCCGTTAGTTGCTGTACTTCTTTAATTGTTGTTGGCGATTTCATCTGTATGACCGCAATACATTTGTCGGGGTTTGCCTCAATTCCTTTGTGGGTTAACAGGAATCCGAGGAATTTTTCCCTTGTACTCTGAAGGCGCATTTTTCAGGATTTTATCCCATGTTATATTTTCTTAACTGCTTGAACACCTCTTTGAGGTCTGATAGATGATCTTCTTCATCTTCTGATTTGACGACCATGTCGTCGACATATACTTCCATGTTCCTCCTGATTTGTTTTTGAAAGACCTTGTCCATTAGACGTTGATATGTGGCCCCTGCATTTTTGAGACTGAAAGGCATGACTTTGTAGCAGAAATTCCCATGCTCGGTTATAAAGGCAGTTTTGTCTTCGTCTACAAGGTGCATAAGTATTTGGTTATAGCCCGAATAGGCGTCCATACATGAAGCTCAATATTTTGTAACTAGAAGTGCTGTCGATGAGGTTATCAATACAGGGAAATGGATAAGAGTCCTTTGGGCAGGCTTTGTTTAGATCAGTGAAGTCAACGCACATTCGCTATTTGCCTGAATTCTTTTTTACCATTACTATATTCGCTAGCTAGGATGTGAAACGGATTTCTCTGATGAACCCTGCGCTTAGTAGTTTCTGCGTTTCTTTGATGGCTGCATCCATTTTTTCTTGTCTTAGGTGCCTCTTTTTTTGTTTAATTGGTCGGGCTTTGGGATCTAAAGTAAATCTGTGGCTTATGACTCCTGAATCTATCCCTGGCATGTCAGTCGGGGTCCATGTGAATAGCTTGGCATTTGCCTGAAGTAATTTGGTGATTTACTCCTCGTATCCTGTAGATAAGGCAGAACCAATGTTAGTGGCTTGAATTTTGTTGTTTGAGATTCTTACCTTACGCAGATCATCGATTGGTGTAGGTCGTGTTTCCTGGTCAGTCCAAGGATCTAGCTCGGCTAATTCTGGTATATCATTGGTATTGTATACCGAGTTTACTCTTGGTGTTGGTTGCTGTTTCATTTTGAGCCCTGCGTTGTAACATTGCCTTGTCTCTTTCCTGTCCGAATGTACCGTCACTATGGTTCTGTCCTGCGAGCAAAACTTGATACACAGGTGAATCGTGGAGACTATAGCTCCGAAAGCATTTAAAGATGGCCTTCCTAATATAATATTATAAGGACTAAAGCAATTGACAATTCAGTACTAAATGTCTAAAGTTTTTGAGTGAGGGTACTCCCCTAAGGTCATCCTCACCCAAACATAACCTGTTACAGGGACTATTTCCTAAAAAAATCTGACCAATTTTCCAGAGGATGGCTGGAGCACTTTGTCATTTAATTGCATCTTTTTGAAGGTGGATAAGAACATGACATCGGCACTGCTTCCTGGGTCCAGGAGGACCTTTCGAATGAGAAGATCTCCTGTTGTCACAGAGATTACCACTGGGTCATCGAGGTTATGGGTCTTGGATTTAAAATCTTTCTTTGCAAATGTGATTTTCGAAATGTGGAAAGTAGACGTTTCTCTTGGTGTGTCATCCTATAGTGTCAACATAGTTCGATAGCTCTGATTCCTGGCTGAGCTTGTATCTCCACCACATACAAATCCTCCTGAGATGTAGTTAATGATCTTTTTGGGTGGTTGGGATTGATTGTGTTGCCATTGGTCTTTTTCGGCGCTTGTTGTCTAATGTCCAGCTGTGGCCAAGGTTGATGAGTCTTGTTGTATTCTACTGCCGATGTATTTATCTAATAGTCCTTGCCATGCCATTCTTTCGAGCAAATCCTTGGCCATAACATATTCGTTAGTGGTATGACCGAACTTCTGGTGGAAAGCACAATGCTTGGTTTTGTCCACATATTTTTGGTCTTGATAAGTTCCCGCGTTGCTTGGCGGCTTTATGAGTTTGCTGTGAAGGATCTTTTTGATTATGTCTTCCCTTTTTGTGTTGAATTTAGTGTAGGAGTCGAACTTCGGGGTCAGCTTGAAAGGTTTTTTTAGCTTCTTATTGGTCTGTGATCTCGGTTGCCTTTCTACATCTTGGCGAGGTTGGTGCTTATCCATCCACTGAGCTTCACAGAGTTTCTCAATCTCCATTTGACCCGTGGCTCTTTCTCGAAACTCTACTAATGTTTTCGGTTTGGTCAGCGATGGTTTCTTGGAACTTCCCAGGGCCGAGTGTAAAACCCGGTTAATTAATAAATAGTTAACTCATAAATTAATATTTATTCAAAAAAAAATAAGAAAATGGGATTCTTATAGTCTAATGGAATAGAGCTAATTAAAACGAGAGTTTTGACACTAATTTTAAAGAATTTGGCTCATGATTGGGCCGAACGGACCGAACCGAGTGAACCGGGACCTATTGGGCCCAAGGCCCAACCCATCAGCCCATTAATGAAAGGCAACAACCTTTCCTTCCCCATTCAGACCTCACACACGTTGAAACACTCTTGGGGAAAGGAAGAACACCTTTCATGAAACCAAACCCTCACTCTATAATTAAATTGCCATAACTTTTGATCCGGAACTCCGATAGCCGGACCGTTCACGGCCATGCGTCTGCAGTGACAAGCTCTACAAAGCCCGGTAAGAAATTTAGTAAGAAAGCCACGTTTCTAGCTCCAATTCTCTCTTCCCCAATTCAAAAATTTATGTTATTGGTGTTGAGATTTTGAGTTCTTTGATATTATAGGATCCAATTAGTTTGAGAGAACCACTTAATCTTGCCTCTTTGGTCCGTGGGTACGGTAAGAATTCTCAACTCTAGTGGAATTCTTGGTTTATTGTGTTTGGATATTAAGTTTTTATATTTAAATGTGATAATGTGGTTTAGGTAGTGTATATATGTAACTTGGAGCTTGATAGTGAACATTGGAGACTTGATGGAACTTTGGGTGGCATTGCTTTGGAGATTTTGGATCCTTGGGGTTGAGTTTTGTGCCTTTTGGAGGTTTCTTTGGGTTATACATGGAAATCCGCCAAGGTATGTGTAAGAACTGTAATTAATCAACCGGTTAATTAAGTAATTAATATTGTCCAAATTAGACTTCAAAAAGTTAGAGTGATAATTTGAGGATTTAAAGGTGATTTTTGGACTCAGTAGGTTTTTCTGAGTCAGAAAATGTGCTTTCGGCAAAAAACCGTAAAAAACTGCAAACCGACATTTGAACCGGTTGAACCGGTTCAAGTCTGCCCGGTACCGCATGAGAAAAAGTGAAAACCGACAAAAACCTTAGAAAAATGTTAGAAATAGAAAACTGAGCATTAATTTTAAAGGTTTGGCCCAAAGTTGGGCCAAACGAGCTAAAAATGCTAATGGGTTGGACCGGACCCAAGTTGGGCCCAAGCCTAACATATAAAAGGCTCATTAAATGAACCAAACCAGCCACAACTCCATTAAACACACACACACACTTCAGAAATAGAAAGGGGAAGAGAGGAAGAAGAAGCACCATTCACCATCTTCTTCCGAAGCTCATATCTTGAGCTATAGAGCTTCGATCGCCGCACTGTTTGTGGCTACGTGTTCCTTGTGGAGAGCTCTACAAAACCCATACAAGAAACTGAAGAGGTAACTACGAAATCCTTTCTATTCTTCTCTCCAAAATTTCGGTTCTTAGAATTTGTGATTAAGTGAGATTTTGTGATTTTGGATGTTTAGGTTTGCTCTAAACCTTGCTTAGCATTGGGTTTTGACATCCAAATCTGTTTGAAGAGGTAAGAGCCATTAAACCCTAGTGAATTTATGTTTAATTGGAACCCTAGGTTGATTTGAGGTGATTTATATGTATATATATAGTTTGATTATTGTGGCTTTGGGAGCTTTTGGAACTTAATTGTGCTTATTGGAGTGGAAGTGAAAGCTTGGATTTTGGTTGAAAGCTCTTGGGTGCTCAATTTTGAGTTTTGGACATATAGGGGATCGGCCAAGGTATGGTTTCGGTTTCTTCTATGTAGTATATAACATTCATGGAAATTAGGCTAGTGACCCATAGGATAGGTGATGAGTGGATAATTTATACGCTTTTTGGCATTGTTTTTAGTATGTTTTTTGTAGAATCTAGTTACTTTTAGGGATGTTTTCATTAGTTTTTATGTTAAATTCACATTTCTAGACTTTACTATGAGTTTGTGTATTTTTCTGTGATTTCAGGTATTTTCTGGCTGAAATTGAGGGACTTGAGCAAAAATCAGATTCAGAGGTTGAAGAAGGACTGCTGATGCTGTTGGATTCTGACCTCCCTGCACTCAAAGTGGATTTTATGGAGCTACAGAACTCGAAATGGCACGCTTCCAATTGCGTTGGGAAGTAGACATCCAGGGCTTTCTATCAATGTATAATAGTCCATTATTTGCCCAAGTTTAGATGACGCAAACTGGTGTTCAACGCCAGTTCTCTGTCCAATTCTGGAGTTCAGCGCCAGAAAGGGATCAAAAACCAGAGTTGAACGCCAGAAATGGATCAAAACCTAGCGTTCAACTCCACAAATGGCCTCTGCACGTGGAAAGTTAAAGCTCAGCCCAAGCACACACCAAGTGGGCCCCGGAAGTGGATTTATGCATCAATTACTTATTTCTGTAAACCCTAGTGACTAGTTTATTATAAATAGGACCTTTTACTATTGTATTAGACATCTTTGGATTATCTTTTGATCCTTTGATCATCTTTGGACGCCTGGTTCTTAGATCAGAGGGGCTGGCCATTTGGCCATGCCTGGACCTTTCACTTATGTATTTTTAACGGTAGAGTTTCTACACTCCATAGATTAAGGTGTGGAGCTCTGCTGTTCCTCAAAGATTAATGCAAAGTACTACTGTTTTCTATTCAACTCATCTTATTTCACTTCTAAGATATTCATTCGCACTTCAACCTGAATGTGATGAACGTGACAATCATCATCATTCCCTATGAACGCGTGCCTGACAACCACTCCCGTTCTACATTAGATTGAATGAGTATCTCTTAGATCTCTTAATCAAAATCTTCGTGGTGTAAGCTAGAATGATGGCGGCATTCAAGAGAATCCGGAAGGTCTAAACCTTGTCTGTGGTATTCCGAGTAGGATTCAATGATTGAATGACTGTGACGAGCTTCAAACTCGCGATTGCCGGGCGTAGTGACAGACGCAAAAGGATAGTAAATCCTATTCCAGCATGATCGAGAACCGACAGATGAATAGCCGTGCCGTGACAGGGTGCGTTGACCATTTTCACTGAGAGGATAAGGTGAAGCCATTGACAAAGGTGATGCCTCCAGACGATTAGCCGTACCGTGACAGGGTATTTGGATCATTTTTCCGAGAGAAGACCGAAAGTAGCCATTGACAATGGTGATGTATCACATAAAGCCAGCCATGGAAAGGAGTAAGACTGATTGAATGAAGATAGCAGGAAAGCAGAGGTTCAGAAGAACGAAAGCATCTCTATGCACTTATCTGAAATTCTCACCAATGATTTACATAAGTATTTCTATCCCTATTTTATTAATTATTTTCGAAAACCCCATTACTATTTTATATCCGCCTGACTGAGATTTACAAGGTGACCATAGCTTGCTTCATACCAACAATCTCCGTGGGATTTGACCCTTACTCACGTAAGGTATTACTTGGACGACCCAGTGCACTTGCTGGTTAGTTGTGCGAAGTTGTGAACCATGGTATTGGCATCATGTTTTTTGGCGCCATTACCAGGGAAAGAAAGAGCGATGAATTTTACATAATCAAAGTGTAATCACAATTTTTGCGCACCAAGTTTTTGGCGCCGTTGCCGGGGATTGTTCGAGTTTGGACAACTGATGGTTCATCCTGTTGCTCAGATTAGGTAATTTTCTTTTTGTTTTGTTTTCAAAAAAGTTTTCAAAAAAAATCTTTCAAAAAATTTTCTCTTGTTTTCGAAAAAATAAAAATGTTTTTCAAAAAAAAAATTTTTTTTCTTGTGTTTTCGAAAAAAAAATTTAGATTCAAAATTTTTAAGAATGAATTCTAGTGTTTCATGAAGCATGTGAAGCCTGGCTGGCTGCAAAGCCATGTCTAAATTCTTTTGGACTGAGGCTTCCAAACCATCAGCATAGAGGCAAGTTACATATTTGATAAGTAATGAGCAGTATATTCTGATATCTTGCTGAAGCTTGGCTGGCCATTGGCCATGTCTAGTGTTTTGGACCGGAGCTTTCATTGAAAGCTTGGCTGGCTAGTGAGCCATGTCTAATTCCTGGACTGAAGCTTTAGACTAACATGGCAAGATTCCTGGAATTCATATTAAAAATTTTGAAATCCTTATTTTTGTATTTCAAATAATTTTCGAAAAAAAAAAATCCAAAAAAATCAGAAAATCATAAAAATAAAAAATATTTTTCTGTTTCTTGTTTGAGTCTTGAGTCATGTTATAAGTTTGGTGTCAATTGCATGTGCATCTTGCATTTTTCGAAAATTTTCATGCATTTATAGTGTTCTTCATGATCTTCAAGTTGTTCTTGGTAAGTCTTCTTGTTTGATCTTTGCATTTGCATGTTTTGTGTCTTTTCTTATTTTTTATATGCATTCTTGAATTCTTAGTGTCTAAGCAGTAAAGAATTCTAAGTTTGGTGTCTTGCATGTTTTCTTTGCATTAAAAATTTTTTCAAAAATATGTTCTTGGTGTTCATCATGATCTTCATAGTGTTCTTGGTGTTCATCTTGACATTCATAGCATTCTTGCATGCATCACATGTTTTGATCTAAAAATTTCATGCATTGCATCATTTTACTTGTTTTTCTCTCTCATCATTAAAAATTTCAAAAAAACCAAAAAAAAATATCTTTCCCTTTTTCTCTCTCAAAATTTCAAAAATTAGATTTGACTTTTTTAAAAATTTTTAAAAATCTAGTTGTTTTTATGAGTCAAATCAAATTTTCAATTTAAAAATCTCATCTTTTTTCAAAATCTTTTTCAAAAATCAAATCTTTTTCAAATTTCTTAGTTATTTTCGAAAATAACAATAACTATTAATATTTTGATTCAAAAATTTCAAGTTTGTTGCTTACTTGTTAAGAAAGATTCAAACTTTAAGTTCTAGAATCATATCTTGTGATTTCTTGTGAATCAAGTCATTAATTGTGATTTTAAAAATCAAATATTTTCCAAAACCAATTTTAATCATATCTTTTCAAAAATATCTTCTCATCTTATCTTTTTCAAAATTTGATTTCAAAATATCTCTTCTAACTTCCTAACTTCTTATCTTTTCAAAATTGATTTTCAAATTTGTTTCAACTAACTAACTAACTTTTTGTTTGTTTCTTATCTTTTTCAAAACCACCTAACTAACTCTCTCTCTCTCTCTAATTTTCGAAAATATCTTCCCCTTTTTCAAAATTTCTTTTTTTTATTTAATTAATTATTTTAACTTTTGATTTTAAACTTTTCAAAAAAAAATTACTAACCTTTTTCAAAAATTATTTTTCGAAAATCCTCTCCCTCTCTCATCTTATTCTATTTATTTATTCATCTATTAACATCTCTTCCTCACATCACTCACCAAATTCAAACCCCCTCTTCTATCTGTGTTCGAATTTTTTCTTCTCTTCTTTTTCTACTAACAATAAGGAACCTCTTTACTGTGACATAGAGGATTCCTCTTTTTTTCTTTTTCTCTTCTCTTTCTTATGAGCAGGGACAAAAAAAAGGCATTCTTGTTGAAGCTGATCCAGAACCTGAAAGGACTCTGAAGAGAAAACTAAGAGAAGCTAAATTACAACAATCCAGAGACAACCTTATTGAAAATTTTGAACAAGTAAAGGAGATGGCAGCCGAACCCAACAACAATATTGCAAGGAGAATGCTTGGTGACTTTACTGCACCTAATTCCAATTTACATGGAAGAAGCATCTCCATTCCTGCCATTGGAGCAAACAACTTTGAGTTGAAACCTCAATTAGTTTCTCTGATGCAGCAAAACTGCAAGTTTCATGGACTTCCATCCGAAGATCCTTTTCAGTTCTTAACTGAATTTTTGCAGATATGTGATACTGTTAAGACTAATGGAGTAGATCCTGAAGTCTACAGGCACATGCTTTTCCCTTTTGCTGTAAGAGACAGAGCTAGAATATGGTTGGATTCTCAACCTAAAGACAGCCTGAACTCTTGGGATAAGCTGGTCACGGCTTTCTTAGCCAAGTTCTTTCCTCCTCAAAAGCTGAGCAAGCTTAGAGTGGATGTTCAAACCTTCAAACAAAAAGATGGTGAATCCCTCTATGAAGCTTGGGAAAGATACAAACAGTTGACCAAAAAGTGTCCTTCTGACATGCTTTCAGAATGGACCATCCTGGATATATTCTATGATGGTTTATCTGAGCTATCAAAGATGTCATTTGATACTTCTGCAGGTGGATCCATTCACCTAAAGAAAACGCCTGCAGAAGCTCAAGAACTCATTGACATGGTTGCTAATAACCAGTTTATGTACACTTCTGAGAGGAATCCTGTGAGTAATGGGACGCCTATGAAGAAGGGAGTTCTTGAAGTTGATACTCTGAATGCCATATTGGCTCAGAATAAAATATTGACTCAGCAAGTCAATATGATTTCTCAGAGTCTGAATGGAATGCAAGCTGCATCCAACAGTACTCAAGAGACTTCTCCTGAAGAAGAAGCTTATGATCCTGAGAACCCTGCAATAGCAGAGGTGAATTACTTAGATGAACCTTATGGAAACACCTATAACTCATCATGGAGAAATCATCCAAATTTCTCATGGAAGGATCAAAAGCCTCAACAAGGCTTTAATAATGGTGGAAGAAATAGGTTTAACAATAGTAAACCTTTTCCATCATCCACTCAGCAACAGACAGAGAATTCTGAGCAGAATCCATCTAACTTAGCAAACTTAGTCTCTGATCTATCTAAGGCCACTGTGAGTTTCATGAATGAAACAAGGTCCTCCATTAAAAATTTGGAGGCACAAGTGGGCCAGCTGAGTAAGAAGATCACTGAAATCCCTCTCAGTACTCTCCCAAGCAATACAGAAGAGAATCCAAAAGGAGAGTGCAAGGCCATTGACATAAGCACCATGGCCGAACCCAAAGAAGGAGAGGAGGACGTGAATCCCAAGGAGGAAGACCTCCTGGGACGTCCAGTGATCAATAAGGAGTTTCCCTCTGAGGAACCAAAGGAATCTGAGGCTCATCTAGAGACCATAGAGATTCCATTGAACCTCCTTATGCCCTTCATGAGCTCTGATGAGTATTCCTCTTCTGAAGAGAATGAGGATGTCACTGAAGAGCAAACTGCCAAGTTTCTTGGTGCAATCATGAAGCTGAACGCCAAATTATTTGGTATTGAGACTTGGGAAGATGAACCTCCCTTGTTCACCAATGAACTAAGTGATCTGGATCAACTGACATTGCCTCAGAAGAAACAGGATCCTGGAAAGTTCATAATACCTTGTACCATAGGCACCATGATCTTTAAGGCTCTGTGTGACCTTGGTTCAGGAATAAACCTCATGCCACTCTCTGTAATAGAGAAACTGGGAATCTATGGGGTGCAAGCTGCTAAAATCTCATTAGAGATGGCAGACAATTCAAGAAAACAGGCTTATGGACAAGTAGAGGACATGTTAGTAAAGGTTGAAGGCCTTCACATCCCTACTGATTTCATAGTCCTGGATACTGGAAAGGAAGAGGATGATTCCATCATCCTAGGAAGACCTTTCCTAGCCACAGCAAGAGCTGTGATTGATGTGGATAGAGGAGAATTAATCCTTCAATTGAATGAGGACAACCTTGTGTTTACAACTCAAGGATCTCTCTCTGCATCCATGGAGAGGAAGCATAAAAAGCTTCTCTCAAAACAGAGTCAAACAAAGCCCCCACAGTCAAACTCTAAGTTTGGTGTTGGAGAGTTTCAACAATGCTCTGAACATCTGTGAGGCTCCATGAGAGCCCACTGTCAAGCTATTGACTTTAAAGAAGCGCTTGTTGGGAGGCAACCCAATTTTTATTTATCTAACTATATTTTTCTTAGTTATATGTCTTTATAGGTTCATGATCATGTGGAGTCACAAAATAAACAAAAAATTAAAAACGGAATCAAAAACAGCAGAAGAAAAATCACACCCTGGAGGAGCATCTGTCTGGCGTTCAGCGCCAGAACAGAGCATGGTTCTGGCGCTGAACGCTCAAAATGGGCAGTGTTTGGGCGCTGAACGCCCAGAACAGGCATGGTTTTGGCGTTCAACGCCAGAAATGGCCAGTAAATGGGCGTTGAATGCCCAAAATGGGCACCAACCTGGCGCTGAACGCCCAGAGTTGTGTGCAAGGGCATTTTACATGCCTAATTTCGTGCAAGGTTGTAAATCCTTGAACACCTCAAGATCTGTGGACCCCACAGGATCATCTCAGGATCTGTGGACCCCACAGGATCATCTCAGGATCTGTGGACCCCACAGGATCCTCACCTACCTCCACTCACTTCTTTTCATCCCTCACCACTCTCTTTCACACAATCCCATAAACACTCTTCCCCATCACCTCTTCACCACTCACATCCATCCACTCTTCCCCATAAACCTACCTCATAAACTCCACCTACCTTCAAAATTCAAAACCAATTTCCCACCCAAACCCACCCTAAATGGCCGAACCTTAACCCCCCTCCCTCCCCTATATATAGCCCTCCATTCTTCCTCATTTTCATACAACACAACCCTCTCCTCTCTACTTGGCCGAAACACACTTCACCCCTCTTCTCCATATTTTCTTCTTCTTCTTCATCTATTCTTTCTTTTATTGCTCGAGGGCGAGCAATATTCTAAGTTTGGTGTGGAAAAAGTATAAGCTTTTTGTTTTTCCATTACCATTGATGGCACCTAAGACCGGAGAATCCTCTAGAAAGGGAAAATGGAAGACAAAAGCTTCCACCTCCGAGTCATGGGAGATGGAAAGGTTCATCTCCAAAGCCCATCAAGACCACTTCTATGATGTTGTGGCCAAGAAGAAGGTGATCCCCGAGGTCCCTTTCAAACTCAAAAGAAATGAGTATCCGAAGATCCGACATGAAATTCAAAGAAGAGGTTGGGAAGTTCTAACAAACCCCATCCAATAAGTCGGCATCCTAATGGTTCAAGAGTTCTATGCCAATGCATGGATCACCAAGAACCATGATCAAAGTAAGAACCCGGATCCAAAGAACTATGTTACAATGGTTCGGGGGAAATACTTAGATTTTAGTCCGGAAAATATGAGGTTGGCGTTTAACTTGCCTATGATGCAAGGAGATGCACGCCCCTACACTAGAAGGGTCAACTTTAATCAAAGGTTGGACCAAGTCCTTATGGACATATGTGTGGAAGGAGCTCAATGGAAGATTGACTCCAAAGGCAAGCCAGTTCAACTAAGAAGATTGGACCTCAAGCCTGTGGCTAGAGGATGGTTGGAGTTCATTCAATGCTCAATCATTCCCACTAGCAACCGATCTAAAGTTACTGTGGATCGGGCCATCATAATTCATAGCATCATGATTGGAGAGGAAATAGAAGTTCATGAAGTCATCTCTAATGAACTCTACAAAATAACCGAAAAGTCATCCCCCATGGCAAGGCTAGCTTCTCCTCATCTTATCTGCCATCTATGTTACTCAGCTGGAGCTTTCATAGAAGGAGACATTCCTATTAAGGAAGAGAAGCCCATCACTAAGAAAAAGATGGAGCAAGCAAGAGAGCCCATTCATGAAGCTCAAGAGGCGCAGGAAGCTCATCACCATGAGATCCCGGAGATGCCTCAAATGCATTTTCCTCCACAAAACTATTGGGAGCAAATCAACACCTCCCTAGGAGAATTAAGTGCCAACATGGGACAATTAAGGGTGGAACATCAAGAGCACTCCATCATGCTCCATGAAATAAGAGAAAATCAAAAAGCAATGAGGGAGGAGCAACAAAGACAAGGAAGAGACATAGAAGAGCTTAAGGACATCATTGATTCCTCAAGAAGGAAACGCCACCATCACTAAGGTGGATTCATTCCTTGTTCTTATTTCTTCTGTTTTTCGTTTTCTATGTTATGTGCTTATCTATGTTTGTGTCTTCACTACATGATCATTAGTAGTTAGTAACTTTGTCTTAAAGTTATGAATGTCCTATGAATCCATCACCTCTCTTAAATGAAAAATGTTTTAATTCAAAAGAACAAGAAGTACATGAGTTTTGAGTTTATCCTTGAACTTAGCTTAATTATATTGATGTGGTGACAATGCTTCTTGTTTTCTGAATGTATGCTTGAAAAGTGCATATGTCTTTTGAAGTTGTTGTTTAAGAATGTTAAATATGTTGGCTCTTGAAAGAATGATGACTAGGAGACATGTTATTTGATAATCTGAAAAATCATAAAAATGATTCTTGAAGCAAGAAAAAGCAGCAAAGAACAAAGCTTGCAGAAAAAAAAAATAGGTGAAAAAAATAGAAAGAAAAAGAAAAAGCAAGCAGAAAAAGCCAAAAGCTCTTAAAACTAAGAGGCAAGAGCAAAAAGCCAATAGCCCTTAAAACCAAAAGGCAAGGGTAATAAAAAGGATCCCAAGGCTTTGAGCATCAGTGGATAGGAGGGCCTAAAGGAATAAAATCCTGGTCTAAGCGGCTAAACCAAGCTATCCCTAACCATGTGCTTGTGGCGTGTAGGTGTCAAGTGAAAACTTGAGACTGAGCGGTTAAAGTCAAGGTCCAAAGCAAAAAAAGAGTGTGCTTAAGAACCCTGGACACCTCTTATTTGGCATTTTATCAAAGCTGAGTCACAATCTGAAAAGGTTCACCCAATTATATGTCTGTGGCATTTATGTATCCGGTGATAATACTGGAAAACAAAGTGCTTAGGGCCACGGACAAGGCTCATAAAATAGCTGTGTTCAAGAATCATCATACTGAACTAGGAGAATCAATAACACTATCTGAATTCTGAGTTCCTATAGAAGCCAATCATTCTGAACTTCAATGGATAAAGTGAGATGCCAAAACTATTCAAGAGGCAAAAAGCTATAAGTCCCGCTCATATGATTGAAGCTATGTTTCATTGATAGTTTGGAATTTATAGTATATTCTCTTCTTTTTATCCTATTTGATTTTCAGTTGCTTGGGGACAAGCAACAATTTAAGTTTGGTGTTGTGATGAGCGGATAATTTATACGCTTTTTGGCATTGTTTTTAGTATGTTTTTAGTAGAATCTAGTTACTTTTAGGGATGTTTTCATTAGTTTTTATGTTAAATTAACATTTCTGGACTTTACTATGAGTTTGTGTGTTTTTCTATGATTTCAGGTATTTTCTGGCTGAAATTGAGGGACTTGAGCAAAAATCAGATTCAGAGGTTGAAGAAGGACTGCTGATGCTGTTGGATTCTGATCTCCCTACACTCAAAGTGAATTTTCTGGAGCTACAGAACTCGAAATGGCGCGCTTCCAATTGCGTTGGAAAGTAGACATCCAGGGCTTTCCAGAAATGTATAATAGTCCATACTTTGCCATAGTTTAGATGACGCAAACTGGCGTTCAACGCCAGTTCTCTGTCCAATTCCGGAGTTCAGCGCCAGAAAGGGATAAAAAACCAGAGTTGAACGCCAGAAATGGATCAAAACCTGGCGTTCAACTCCACAAATGGCCTCTGCACGTGGAAAGTTAAAGCTCAGCCCAAGCACACACCAAGTGGGCCCCGAAAGTGGATTTATGCATCAATTACTTATTACTGTAAACCCTAGTGACTAGTTTATTATAAATAGGACCTTTTACTATTGTATTAGACATCTTTGGATTATCTTTTGATCCTTTGATCATCTTTGGACGCCTGGTTCTTAGATCAGAGGGCTGGCCATTCGGCCATGCCTGGACCTTTCACTTATGTATTTTTAACGGTAGAGTTTCTACACTCCATAGATTAAGGTGTGGAGCTCTGCTGTTCCTCAAAGATTAATGCAAAGTACTACTGTTTTCTATTCAACTCATCTTATTTCGCTTCTAAGATATTCATTCGCACTTCAACCTGAATGTGATGAACGTGACAATCATCATCATTCCCTATGAACGCGTGCCTGACAACCACTCCCGTTCTACATTAGATTGAATGAGTATCTCTTAGATCTCTTAATCAGAATCTTCGTGGTGTAAGCTAGAATGATGGTGGCATTCAAGAGAATCCGGAAGGTCTAAACCTTGTCTGTGGTATTCCGAGTAGGATTCAATGATTGAATGACTGTGACGAGCTTCAAACTCGCGATTACCGGGCGTAGTGACAGACGCAAAAGGATAGTAAATCCTATTCCAGCATGATCGAGAACTGACAGATGAATAGCCGTGCCGTGACAGGGTGCGTTGACCATTTTCACTGAGAGGATAAGGTGAAGCCATTGACAAGGGTGATTCCTCCAGATGATTAGCCGTGCCGTGATAGGGCATTTGGATCATTTTCCCGAGAGAAGACCGAAAGTAGCCATTGACAATGGTGATGTATCACATAAAGCCAGCCATGGAAAGGAGTAAGACTGATTGGATGAAGATAGCAGGAAAGCAGAGGTTCAGAGGAACGAAAGCATCTCTATGCACTTATCTGAAATTCTCACTAATGAGTTACATAAGTATTTCTATCCCTATTTTATTAATTATTTTCAAAAACCATATTACTATTTTATATCCGCCTGACTGAGATTTACAAGGTGACTATAGCTTGCTTCATACCAACAATCTCCGTGGGATTCGACCCTTACTCACGTAAGGTATTACTTGGATGACCCAGTGCACTTGCTGGTTAGTTGTGCGAAGTTGTGAACCATGGTATTGGCATCATGTTTTTTGGCGCCATTACCAGGGAAAGAAAGAGCGATGAATTTTACATAATCAAAGTGTAATCACAATTTCTGCGCACCAATAGGTTTGAATTTAAATGGTTGTTGAGTTGTTAAATGATGATATGTGATGATTTATGATGAATTAATGATTGTTGGGTTTGAGTATGATGAATGATGGTAATATGATAATGATGATTGATTGTGTAACTTGAAAAGGCATAATGATGATGTAAGTGATGTTGAATTTGATGATTTGGCATTATGGTTGTAAAAGTGTGATATATTGGTGTTGATGTTGAAGATGATGAAATGTGAAGGAAAATGTGGTAATGTTGGTGTATTATGACACAACAGGTTAATGTTGATGAAAGATGAAGTTTTTGAATGGTTTGGTATGATTTGGAATGTGTATGGTAAGAAATTATGTAAATGGTGAAGCTTGGTAAAATTGGGTTTTTGGTGAACTTTGCTCGATCATAACTTTTGCCTCGGTTTTCAACATTTAATGAAACTTATCTAGAATTAAAGATCTTTGAAAATCCTTTAAATCGATATAAAGTTTGTGAAATTTGGAATTTTGTGGAGGGAGTTATGATCATTCAAAGTTGGTTTTAAAAATCTGAAATTCTGCAAAGTTGCAGGATTTCATGATTTCTGATATGTGCGGGCGCACACCCTCGTGCGGACGCACACCCTGCAAAAATTTTGACCTGTGCGGATGCACACACCTGTGCGCACGCACAGACAAGGAAGTGCGTTCTGTTTGCAGCGTTAGCACAGCTTCTGCGCGCACATATCTAGGGAAAAATTTCAACCTGTGCGGACGCACAGGCCCGTGCGGACGCACAGGCCCGTGCGGACGCACACGTCGGGAAGGCCAGTCTGTTGAGGGTGCTGGCACAGGTTGTGCGAGTGAATAGATCTTGAAAATTTTGACAACTGTGCGTACGCACACATTTTAAAACTCTCCAGAGCGTGTGCACGCACACTCTTGTGCGGCCGCACACGCCCTGTTTCTCAAAATTTTATTTTTTCAACTATTCTACCTTCCCAACAAGATTGTAAGCTTCCCTAACACCATTTTAGGACTTTTGGGCCTAGTTTTAGACTTTTGAAATATTGGGAAAGAATGTAGGGATAGTAGATGATATTAATTGGAGAACTTAGAAAACGGAGGCCTAGGTTTCTGGCGTGCTGAGGAATGATAAATTGTTGATGTGTGGAAACTGAGATATGAATGAACTGTGGTTGAGATGAGTCAGGGATTCGGAATGAGATGATGGATCTCTGTATGCTAAAAATATTTTCTTTGAAAACCACTAAAATAATGTTTTTACTGAGATTATGAGACACTATGCGCCCAGCAGGGACGGTGGTTAATCCCGCCTGTCGAGGTAGCGGTGGCGGCGTAAGGACAGTGGTTAATCTTGCTTACGTTGAGATGTGAGATCTGAGGCAAGAGTATCCCGTTCGCATCCCTTCGGATCTATAGAGCGTGCAGCACTGGTACCTGGACAGTGATCCGAGCACTATATCTCGGGGGTTCCCATATGAGAAATCCGAAGGGCGACGTCTCCATGGAGATGTGTCGAGTTGGCAGTTGAACCGACAATGTGATATCACAGCCAGTAGGGCAGGCATTCATCATATGCATTTTCTATTTGTTTGTTTGCTTTACCGACTTGTAATTGTATGCCTAGTTGAATAACATGCCTATTTGCTTACTTGATCTACTTGCCTTGTATGCTTTTACTTGTGAATTACTTGCATTGTTATTAATTGTGCTTTCTACTGGGATTGAGGAGGTTTGGAAGGCGATGGTGATGGGATCGCATGGAGGATAGGTTGGTGAAGGCTGTGGGACATCGGTGTTTGGTTAGAGTAGAAATCCCCTAAGATAGATTTCCCTGGCTATTTAAGTTAATGTTGTTATAATTATGCTTATTTGTTTTAGAATGCTTTAAGTTTGAATCTTGTGATGGATATGGAGCTTAGGATTGCCTTTGGCATCCTGGGGTCTTATATCCTACATCACTGGGCACTGTTACCATACTGAGAATCCCCGGTTCTCATACCATATATTTTTTGTGTTTTTCAGATGCAGGTCATAACTCACCTCGGTGAGTTACTTTGGATGGTAACAGAAGCGGAGGATCTTGGATTCTTTTGGAGTCTTTTTAGTTTATTTTTTTATATGTCTCTCACTTTTGTATTTTGTTTAGCCTAGAGGCTTGTATTTGAGAGAACAAAACTGTATAAGCTGTTTTACTGTCTGGTTCTGTATACCTATATTTGGCTAGCCGGCTTAAACTCCGCGAGTCAAGGCTAGTTTCCTATGATATTATATACTTATATTTTGCTGTATCTTAGCTGTTTCTTGTGCCTTAAGCTAGTAGCTTCGTTAGTATGTTTTGCGCTTTTGAAATCCTATTTTTGAGCTGTATCCTTTATCGGGCTTCTAGATTATACTATTCCTTCTATATATATATATATATATACTATGTATGAGCTTAAAACTGTCGTAATCTCTGATTAACCTTTGCTTTACGACACGAGGTAAGGCTTAGGCTAATTAGGGTGTTACATTTAGTGGTATCAGAGTGGTTCGTCCTCGTGAGCCTGAGGGATGGAACGATTGTGCTTCATTGCATACTCTGTGTGTCTTTTCTTTGATGATATTAGGTTATCTGTTTGATATTACATAGCATGCTTGTTTATGAGTGCCTGTTTGGGACAATTAAAGCACTAGACTTTTGATATTGAGACTGATCACCCTGATATCGATTGTTTGGTGTAGATAGGAACCCTACCTGGCCACTCACGGGTGAGGTCGAACACGTACCCGAGAAAGTAGGAATGAGCAACCGGCTGATAACCATGCCGAATTCATGGTGGCCATGGCTAACTTAGCGAACACCATGAAAGCTAATGCTGCTGCGACTCTACAAGCTGTGCAGAGGTTAGGCCAACCGGCGGGAAATGGCAAGGGGAATGGCAAAGAGAATTCCAATGATAATGCTGAAGGAAACGGTGATAACACAGGTGGAGTTCCGATGACCTTGGCGACGTTCCTGAAGGTTCACCCGCCAACTTTCCGAGGATCCACAAATCCTACTGAAGTGGATCACTGGTTCTAGGCTATAGAGCATGCTTTACAGGTGCAGCATGTTTCCCTCAATCAATATGTCGAGTTTGCCGCTTATCAGCTAGTGGGAGAGGCCCAGCCCTGGTGGCAAGCAGAGTTTTGCTTGCTACAACTTCAAAACACCGACATTCCATGGGAAGTATTCCAAGCGGCCTTTTATAAGAAGTTTTTCCCCGAGTCTGCAAGGGAAGCAAAGGAGATGGAACTGATGCAGCTGAAGCAAGGTTCCATGTCTGTGACAGATTACACCAACAAGTTTGAAGAACTTTGTAGGTTTTCTAGGGTATGTCAAGGTGCCCCAGAGACTTACGAGAGCTGGAAGTGCATTAAGTACCAGAGGGGTTTAAAGGATAGCATTATGACTGCTCTGGCGCCTATGGAGATCCGTGTCTTCTCTAACTTAGTGAACAAGGCTAGAGTAGTGGAATAATATGCCAAGACCATGGCGGCGTCCAAGGACACTCATGGAGGGAGCTCTAGTCAGGGGCGTGGCAAGTATTTTCATCCTAGAGGGAAAAGCTTCAAGAGAGGAGGATATGCGCCTCAAGGTCAAGGAGGTTTCAGGAAGAACACTCAGACTCAGTTTCAGTATGCTAAGGGGAAAGGAAATCAGAGTAAGAATTCTCCGGATTTGACTTGTGTACGTTATGGGCGTTTCCATCCTTATGACTCATGCAAAATTGGTTTAGGTGGTTGTTTCAATTGTGGGTTGCCTGGCCACATTGCGAGGGATTGCACTCGTGGGAGGAACCAAAATGCGGGCCAAAGTCAACATCAAGGTCGAGTCTTTGTTGTGAATGCCAAGGATGCTTCTAAGGCGGATCCGTCGATGAGAGGTATATGTCTAATTGGTGATAAGTCCTTAGTTGAATTATATGATACTAGAGCTACGCATTCGTTTATTTCGTTTGCTAAGGTTGAGGAATTAGGTTTGAAAGTGTCAGAGTTACCTTTCGATCTGCATGTACATACTCCGCATCAAACAGTTATGACTAGGTCAAGATTAAGTAGGTTTCAAGCTTAAGGGTAGAGATTTTGTGCATGATTTGATCTGTTTACCAATGGTGGGGCTATAAATGATTTCGGGGTTTGATTGGTTGTCGAAGAATCGGGTTTTGTTGGACTGCTTTGAGCGGACCATTCAGTTTATGCCGGAAGGAGAGAATGGAGCAGTGGTAGCTACGGGGTATTATCTGAACTCTGTATTGGTGCATTGTAGTGGGAAGGAGTGTCAGGGCTATATTCTATTGGTTGCTAATGAGTTGGGTGATGTCCAGAACTTGGATCAGATACCGGTGGTTAGAGAATTTTCGGAAGTATTCTCGGAAGATATCCCTGAGTTCCCACCTCAAAGAGAAATTAAATTTGCAATTGAATTGGTGTCGGGAGCCGGACCAGTGTCGATTGCGCCTTATAGAATGGCTCCGATAGAGCTGGCTGAGTTAAAGACTCAGTTGAAGAGCTTCTGAATAAGAGGTTCATTCGACCGAGTGTATCACCGTGGGGAGCACCAGTTTTATTGGTGAAGAAGAAGGATGGAGGAATGCGATTGTGTGTGGATTACCGATAGCTGAATAAAGTGACTGTGAAGAATAAGTACCCGCTGCCAAGGATAAATGACTTGATGGATCAATTACAAGGAGTTAGAGTGTTTTCCAAGATTGATTTGAGATCCGGTTACCATTAGATAAGGGTGAAAGAGGATGATATCCCTAAGACTGCGTTTAGGACACGATGTGGACACTACAAATTTACGGTGATGTCCTTTGGGTTAACAAATGCACTTGCTGTTTTCATGGATTACATGAACAGAGTCTTTCGTCCCTTTTTGGACAAATTCGTGGTGGTTTTCATAGATGACATCTTGGATTACTCTAAGACGGCAAAGGAGCATGAGGAGCACTTGAGGATTGTGCTGCAAATCTTAAAGGAGCGAAAGTTGTACGCTAAGTTGTCAAAGTGCGAGTTCTGGAAGGAGGAAGTAAAGTTCTTAGGCCACGTGGTGAGCAAAGGAGGAATAGCTGTAGATCCTTCTAAGGTAGAAGAGGTCATGGAATGGGAAAGACCGACAACTGTGATGGAAGTCAGGAGCTTTTTGGGTTTAGCCGAATATTACCGAATATTTATCGAAGGATTTTCTCGGATTGTGCTACCAATGATGAAATTAACAAGGAAAGAGGTTCCATTTGTGTGGACATCGGAGTGTGAAGAGAGTTTTCAAACTTTGAAGCAGAAGTTAACTTTAGTGCCAGTTTTGATTTTGCTGGAACCGCATAAACCATTCGAAGTATATTGTGATGCATCACTAAAAGGTTTGGGTTGCGTGTTGATGCAACACCGGAATGTGGTGGCTTATGCATCGTGTCAACTAAGACCACATGAGGTGAATTATCCAACTCATGACCTGGAATTAGCGGCAATTGTGTTTGCACTGAAGATTTGGAGAACCACTTGTACGGAGTAATGTTTAGCGTCTTTTCGGATCATAAGAGTGTTAAGTACATCTTTGATAAAAAAAAGCTTAATATGCGCCATAGAAGATGGATGAAGTTGCTTAAAGATTATGATTTCGAGTTGAGCTATCGCCCTGGAAAGGCAAATGTAGTAGTAGACAATTTGAGTCAGAAATCCTTAACGATTGCTTGGATGAGGATTAAGGAAGAGGAGCTAGTAAATAAGTTTGTGGATCTAAAGCTAGATATTGGTGAAGATGCCGGAAGAGCTTGTTTGAACCAGTTACAGATCTCGAGCACGTTTAAATTAGAAATACAAAGGGCTCAGCAAGATGAGTAAAAGCTTCAGCAATTGTTTCGACCAGTTGGTGATAAGAGGCGTGAAGAATTCACTAAGGATGGTGAAGGATTATGGAGATACAAGGGAAGGATTTGCATACCGGATGTCGGAAGTTTGAGACAAAATTTGTTGTCGGGAGCTCACAATAGTGGGTTTTCTATTCATCCCGGAGGCACGAAGATGTATTATGACTTGAAGAAGATGTTCTGGTGGCCTGGGATGAAAGGTGATGTAGCAACCGTGGTATCCAAGTGTTTGACTTGTTAGAAGGTGAAGATAGAGCATCAGAAACCATCGGAAATGCTACAACCACTTAAGATTCCTCAGTGGAAGTGGGAAAGAATCGCGATGGATTTTGTGACCGGTTTACCGAGGACTAGGTTGGGATTTGATGCGATTTGGGCGATCGTGGATCGCTTAACCAAATCTGGTCATTTTCTGCCTATCCGATTAAACTGTTCTATGGAGGAGTTGGCAAGACTGTACATCAGGGAGATAGTAAGGTTGCATGGTGTGCCGTCCAGCATAGTGTCAGACCGTAATCCCCGATTCACTTCGAGGTTTTGGGGAGCTTTCCAAAGAGCTTTCGGTACGAAACTATGTCTCAGTACCGCATATCATCCCCAGACGGATGGACAGTCAGAAAGGACTATTCAGACATTGGAAGATATGCTGAGAGCATGTGTATTGGATCAACCTGGAAGTTGGGATCGTTACATGCCATTAGTGGAGTTTGCGTATAACAACAGCTTTTATGCGAGCATTGGGTTGGCTCCGTATGAGGCTTTGTATGGACGGAAGTGCCAATCTCTACTTTGTTGGTATGAATCCGGTGAAGCAAGTGTTTTGGGTCCTGAGGTAATAGCAGAGACTACTAAGAACATTAAGAAGATTCGTGCAAGGATTCTAACAGCTTAGAATCGACAGAAGAGCTACGCGGACCAGAGAAGGAAATCGCTAGAGTTTGAAGTGGGAGAACATGTATTTCTTCGGGTGACACCGACAACTGGGATTGGAAGAGCAATCAAGACCAAGAAGTTGAATCCGAGGTACATAGGACCATTTGAGATTTTGAAGAGATTCAGGCCGGTGGCGTATCACGTTGCCTTGCCACCTCATCTGTCTAACTTGCATGATGTATTCCATGTGTCACAACTTCGTAAGTACACATCGGATGCGGCTCATTTGTTGGAGCCTGAATTGGTCGAGTTGAAAGAGAACTTGACTTTCCAAGTAATGCCAGTGAGGATCGATGACACTAGTGTGAAGAAGTTGCGAGGAAAGGATGTTCTATTGGTTAAGATTGCTTGGGAGTGAGCAGGAGTTGAAGAGCATACTTGGGAAGTAGAGTTCGAAATGCGAAAGGATTATCCCGAGCTTTTCTCAGGTAATTCAAATTTTAAGGGCAAAATTTCTTATTTGGTGGGGAGAATGTAAGAACCGTAATTAATCAACCGGTTAATTAAGTAATTAATATTGTCCAAATTAGACTTCGAAAAGTTAGAGTGATATTTTGAGGATTTAAAGGTGATTTTTGGACTCAGTAGGTTTTTCTGAGTCAGAAAATGTGCTTTTAGCGAAAAACTGTGAAAAAGCGCGAACCGACAGTTGAACCGGTTGAATTGGTTCAAGTCTGCCCAGTACCACATGAGAAAAAGTGAAAACTAGCAAAAACCTTATAAAAATGTTAGAAATGGAAAACCAAGCGTTAATTTTAAAGATTTGGCCTGAAATTGGGCCAAACGGACTAAAAACGCTAACGGGTTGGACCGGACCCAAGTTGGGTCCAAGCCCAACATATAAAAGGCTCATTAAATGAACCAAACCAGCCACAACTCCATTAAACACACACACACACACACACACACACTTCAGAAATAGAAAGGGGAAGAGAGGAAGAAGAAGCACTATTCACCATCTTCTTCCGAAGCTCATATCTTGAGCTATAGAGCTCCGATCGCCGCACCGTTTGTGGCTACGCGTTCCTTGAGGAAAGCTCTACAAAACTCATACAAGAAACTGGAGAGGTAACCAAAAAATCCTTTCTATTCTTCTCTCCAAAATTTCGGTTCTTAGGGTTTGTGATTAAGTGAGATTTTGTGATTTTGGATGTTTAGGTTTGCTCTAAGCCTTGCTTAGCATTGGGTTTTGACATCCAAATCTGTTGGAAGAGGTAAGAGCCATTAAACCCTAGTGAATTTATGTTTAATTGGAACCCAAGGTTGATTTGAGGTGATTTATATGTATATAGTTTGATTATTGTGGCTTTGGGAGCTTTTGGAACTTAATTGGGCTTATTGGAGTGGAAGTGAAAACTTGGATTTTGGTTGAAAGCTCTTGGGTGCTCAATTTTGAGTTTTGGACATATAGGAGATCGGCCAAGGTATGGTTTTGGTTTTCTCTATGTAGTATATAATATTCATGGACACTTAGGCTAGTGACCCATAGGATAGGTTTGAATTTAAATGGTTGTTGAGTTGTTAAATGATGATATGTGGTTATTTATGATAAATTAATGATTGTTGGGTTTGAGTATGATGAATGATGGTAATATGATAATGATGATTGATTGTGTAACTTGAAAAGGCATAATGATGATGTAAGATGTTGAATTTGATGATTTGGCATTATGGTTGTAAAAGTGTGATATATTGGTGTTGATGTTGAAGATGATGAAATGTGAAGGAAAATGTGTTAATGTTGGTGTATTATGACACAACAAGTTAATTGTGATGAAAGATGAAGTTTTTGAATGGTTTGGTATGATTTGGAATGTGTATGGTAAGAAATTGTGTAAATGGTGAAGCTTGGTAAAATTGGGTTTTTGGTAAAATTTGCTCGATCATAACTTTTGCCTCGGTTTTCAAAATTTGATGAAACTTGTGTATAATTAAAGATCTTTGAAAATCCTTTAAATCGATATAAAATTTGTGAAAATTGGAATTTTGTGGAGGGAGTTATGATCATTCAAAGTTGGTGTTAAAAATCTGAAATTCTGCAAAGTTGCAGGATTTCATGATTTCTGATATGTGCGGGCGCACACCCTGCAAAAATTTTGACCTGTGCGAATGCACACACCTGTGTGCACGCACAGGCAGGGAAGTGCGTTCTGTTTGCAGCGTTAGCACAGCTTCTGCGCGCACATATCTAGGTAAAAATTTCAACTTGTGCTGACGCACAGGCCCGTGCGGACGCACACATCGGGAAGGCCAGTCTGTTGGGGGCGCTGGCACAGGTTGTGCGAGTGAACAGATCTTGGAAATTTTGATACCTGTGCGTACGCACACATTTTAAAACTCACCAGAGTGTGCGCACGCACACTCTGTGCGGCCGCACACGCCCTGTTTCTCAAAATTTTATTTTTTTAACTATTCTACCTTTCCAACAAGGTTGTAAGCTTCTCTAACACCATTTTAGGGCTTTTGGGCCTAGTTTTAGACTTTTGAAATATTGGGAAAGAATGTAGGGATAGTAGATGATATTAATTGGAGAACTTAGAAAACGGAGGCCTAGGTTTCTGGCATGCTGAGGAATGATAAACTGTTGATGTGTGGAAACTGAGATATGAATGAACAGTGGTTAAGATGAGTCAGGGACTCGGAATGAGATGATAGATCTCTGTATGCTAAAAATGTTTTCTTTGAAAACCACTGAAATAATGTTTTTACTGAGATTATGAGACACTATGCGCCCGGCAGGGACGGTGGTTAATCCCGCCTGTCGAGGTAGCGGCGGCGGCGTAAGGACGGTGGTTAATCCCGCTTATGTTGAGATGTGAGGTCTGAGGCAAGAGTATCCTTCTCGCATCCCTTTGGATCTATAGAGCGTGCAGCGCCGGTACCTGGACAGTGATCCAATCACTATATCTCGGGGGTTCCCATATGAGAAATCCGAAGGGTGACGTCTCCATGGAGATGTGTCAGGTTGGCAGTTGAACCGACAATGTGATATCACAGCCAGTAGGGCAGGCATTCATTATATGCATTTTCTATCTGTTTGTTTGCTTTGCCGACTAGTAACTGTATGCTTAGTTGAATAACATGCCTATTTGCTTACTTGATCTACTTGCCTTGTATGCTTTTACTTGTGAATTACTTACATTGTTATTAATTGTGCTTTCTACTGGGATTGAGGAGGTTCGGAAGGCGGTGGCGATGGGATCGCATGGAGGATAGGTTGGTGAAGGCTGTGGGACAGCGATGTTTGGTTAGAGTAGAAATCCCCTAAGATAGATTTCCCTGCCTATTTAAGTTAATGTTGTTATAATTATGCTTATTTGTTTTAGAATACTTTAAGTTTGAATCTTGTGATGGATATGGAGCTTAGGATTGCCTTTGGTGTCCCGGAGTCTTATATCCTACATCATTGGGCACTGTTACCATACTGAGAACCCCCGGTTCTCATACCATATCTTTGTTGTGTTTTTCAGATGCAGGTCACAACCCACCTCGGTGAGTTGCTTTGGATGGTGATAGAAGCGGAGGATCTTGGATTCTTTTGGAGTCTTTTTGGTTTATTTTTTTTATATGTCTCTGAATTTTGTATTTTGTTTAGCCTAGAGGCTTGTATTTGAGAGAACAAAACTGTATAAGCTGTTTTACTGTCTGGTTCTGTATACCTGTATTTGGCTAGCCGGCTTAAACTCCGTGAGTCGAGGCTAGTTTCCTATGATATTATATACTTATATTTTGTTGTATCTTAGCTGTTTCTTGTGCCTTAAGCTAGTAGCTTCGTTAGTACATTTTGCACTTTTGAAATCCTGTTTTTGAGCTATATCCTTCATCGGGCTTCTAGATTATACTATTCCTTCTATATATATACTATGTATGAGCTTAGAAATGTCGCAATCTCTGATTAACCTTTGCTTTACGACACGAGGTAAGGCTTAGGCTAATTAGGGTGTTACAGTATGGTTCTGGTTTCTCGTATTTAATATATAATGTCTTGTGAAAATTTAGGTTAGATGATCATAGGATAGGTTGGAATGCATGATTGTGTTAAATGTTTAATATCCTTGATGATGATTGTTGATTTGGGTTGGGTATGAATTTTGGCAATTGATGTTGTGGTGAGAATGTATTGATACATGATGATTTTAATGATGGTTTAATGATGATTAATAAGTTAGTAATAATGAATATGTATAGATGGTAGATTATTGATGATTTATTTGTATGATTTTGAAGTTTATGTTTGAGAATTATGTAAAACTGAGGTATGGTGGGTGAAGGAAGGGTGTAGTGTTCTGTTAATGTGATATGGTATTCTGTGGTGTTGGCTATATGTATAGAATGTTAAAATTGAGTTTGAGTTTTAATGAAAATAGAGGTTTGAGAATTTTGTGTAAATTTGATTTTTTGGCCGTACTTCGGCGAGCCATAGCTTGGCTTCTGTACCTCCAAATTGTTTCAAACCTGTTTCATATAAAATTGGGTTCGTGAAGTTTACACCGTTCGAAGAACGGATGAAAAATATTTTAAAACGAAAAAGTTATGCGCGTCAGAAGTTTGGAGTGCAAAATTGAAAATTCTGCAGCATTCAGCATTTTTGTCAAATCTGCAGATCTTTCTTACACGACCACTGCACACGACGCGGTGAACCCTTCCAAGTTGGGCATCTCGCGTACGCGAGCAAGGTGCTTGAGATAAACCGCTATTTTACGGTTTATTTTGTATTGAATTGAGCGGATTTTATCAATTATTCTCACACTTACGCATATAATACGCATGTTTTACATTTTCCTTCCTAATTTTATGCTATGATTGAAAACATGCTTCTTTGGCCTTAAATTTGCTAATTTTAATATTCTCTTATTACCATTTGATGCTGTGATATGCGTGTTCAGTATTTTTAGGTTTTATAGGGCATGAATGGCTTAGAGGACGGAAATGAAGCATGCAAAAGTGGAAGGAACGCAAGAAAGTGGAGTTTTGAGAAGCTGGCAGCGACGCGTACGCGTGGCCAACGAGTATGTGTGACTGGTGCAGGAGACGAGCGACGCGTACGCGTGGATGACACGTACGCATGACCAGGATTTTGTCAAGTGACGCGTACGCGTGACAGAGCGTCACGTGCTGCAGATATCAGAAAACGCTGGGGGCAATTTCTGGACTGTTTTTGGCCCAGTTTCAAGCCCGAAAACACAGAATAGAGGCTGCAGAGTGGGAGAATCATTCATTCATACATTCATTCACAAAAGTTAGGTTTGAGATGTAGTTTTCTAGAGAGAGAGGCTCTCTCCTCTCTCTATGTTTTAGGGTTTTTAGCTTTAATTCTTCTTCAATTCAGATTTCTACTTTACTTTGATTTAGTTTTTCTTCTACTTTTATTTGTTCTAGTACCTTAGATATCTATTTCCTTTGTTGATGTCTTTATTTTCCCAAATTAATTTATGAACTCTTCATGTTAGATTCAATTTCCTTTTTAATGTAATTTGAGGTATTTCATGTTTATTGCTTCTTCCTTTATTTGTTATCATTGATTCCTTGCGATTGGTTGTTTAGATTTTATTATCTCTTATTAATTTTCTATGTTTTTATGTTATGCCTTCCAAGTGTTTGATAAAATGCTTGGTTGGATTTTAAATTAGATTTTTGGTATTTTTAACTTGGATTGGTCAATTAGAGACTCTTGAATTATCAGAAGTCTTTTGTTGATTGGTGATTGAGACTTGCTAGTTGGCTTGAGCTTCACTAACTCTAGTCTTTGATTAGGACTTGTGAACTCAAGTTGATTTTGGCTCACTTGACTTACCTTCAATTGTTAGAGGTTAACTAAGTGAAAGAAAAAGGCAATTACCGTCACAATTGACATTGATAATGAGGATAGGAATTCTAATTCTCAATCCTTGTTAAGACTTTTCTTAGTTGTTATTTTATTTTCTTGTTATTTACATTACTTGTTTCTTATTTCAAAATCCAAAAATATACTTTTCCATAACCAATAATAACTACACTTTCCTGCAATTCCTTGAGAGACGACTAGAGATTTAAATACTTCGGTTTATTTTTATTGGGTTTGCTTAAGTGACAAACAATTTAAATATTGACTAAGGATAATTTGTTGGTTTAGAACTATACTTGCAACGCGCTTATTTTTATGAAAAATCTTTACCGATAATTTTTCTCCGTCAAATTTTTAGCGCCGTTGCCGGGGAATGAGAATGATGTTGAAGCGGGAGTGATAAACCCCAATTTTGTGGTTTATCTTGTGCTTATTTTAGGGGATTTTATCACCTTTTCCCACATTTATTCAATGAAATAGCATGGTTTTGTAATTCTCCCTTTAATTATGCTTAAGTGTAAAAACATGCTTTTTAGGCCCTTAAATTGGTGATTTTAACTCACTTTAATTCCATTCGATGCCTTGATGTGTTTGTTGAGTGATTTCAGGTTCATAAGGCAAGTATTGGATAGAAGAAATGAGAGAAAAAGCATACAAAGTGAAGAATGCATGAGGAAACAAGAATTGGGAATGCATCGATGGGCGCTCAAGCTTACAAGGCGCGCACGCGCAGAAGTGACTTTGCATAGAGACGCGCACGCATACATGACGCATACACGCGGATGAAGAAATAGCCAATCGACGCGCACGCGCACATGGCGCGTACGCACCGATACTAGCACGTGACCCACTTAAAGGCAAAACGCTGGGGCAATTTTTGAGCTGCCCAGGCCCAAATCCAACTTGTTTCTGAGTGTATTTCATGCAGAATTGAAGTTCAGGCAAAGGGGGGAGCAATTAGTTAGTCAATATGAGCCTTTAGTTAGTTTTCTAGAGAGAGAAGCTCCCTCTTCTCTCTAGAATTAGGTTAGGTTTAGGATAAATTGTCTTGGATCTTGGATCAATTACTTGATTTCATCTTGTTTCTTTTACAAATTCTCATTTCTACTTCTTGATTTTCTTAGTTGTAATATTAATTTCTCATTTTGCTCTCTTGTATGTTGATGAACATTGTTGGATCTAATCTCCTTTTAATGCAATTTCATATTTCTATGTTTCTTTTATGTTGATCTTGCTTGCTATTATTGATTTCTTGCTTATGATAGTTATGGGTTTTCTTAATTTTAGCATTTTGTGATGTTTACTTTTATTGCACATTAGGTGTTTGATATAATGCTTCCTATAGTTTTTGAGTAGTTCTCTTGACCCTTGGCCTAGGCTAAGGGGATTGAGTGATCTTGAGTCCTTGGGCTTCATCGAATTGGTAACTCCAGAACCCTTGGGATCAATTTGATAACCATTGACTCTAGCCTACTACTAAGTTAATTAGTATCTAGGTTGGGACTTATGAATTGATGTTGATCAAGCCATTTGATGTACTCCAGCCTAGGAGTAGACATTACGTAATTAAGGCTTTAGTAAGTAGACCTAATGAGCTCGGTTCCTTATAATTATCAATATTTGATTTGTTAACAAGGATGGTGATCTCAATTACCTAAGTCTTAGCCAAGAGTTCTTTATCTTGCTTTCTTTAATTACTTGCTTGATTTACTTTTTCTTGTTTCTCTTATAAATCAAAACCCCTTTGCCCCTTTATAGCCAATAATTGACCACTTCATTGCAATTCCTTGTGAGATGACCCGAAGTTCAAATACTTCGCTTAATTTTTATTTGGGGTTTGTACTTGTGACAACTTAAATTTAATTTAATTTGAGGATTGACTATTGATTTGGACTATACTAACAACGGAATTATTTTGTGGAATTCCGAACCGGTATGAATCCTACCTATCAAATTAATGGCGCCGTTGCCGGGGACTTGCAATGGTGATATGTTATTGGCTATTGTATATATTGTGAATAGCTTGATTTTTGGTTTGTTTGTTAGTTTTTTCTAGTTTTAGGATTTGATTTTCTTTGTTTCTTGTTAGAATTTGTTTTTATTTTCTCTTTCACCATGAATTCTCATCACTTTGGCTATGAGTGTGGTTCAAACTATGTTATAGGAAATAGAAGCTTCAATGAGGATGTGCATCAAGGATTTGGAAATCAAAGATGGGAGGAGCCCCAAGCTTATGGACAACCCTCTTGGCAACAACTTCCTCTGAACTCCTGTGAGTATAACCCTAATCCTAATGCATATCAATCCAATATGTGTGATGACCCCTATTGTGATTGTCAACCACAACCACCACATGTATATGATCCCCCTCCTCAACAGAGCCCTACACCACACCCACAAGCCTTCCACCACCATCCACCTCCATATGATCCCAACCCGCATCCACTATACCAACCACCATATCAACCATACCTAGAGCCACCACCATTTCAACACCAATACTCCCAAGAACCACAAAATACACACCCACCACCTCAAGAATCTCACCAATATGAACCACCTTCCAATTACAACAATCTTCCCTCAAACAATGAACCCTCTCTTCCACCACCACCTCCCGATGGAGCCCTCATGTTAGAACTGAGAGATCTTGAATCTCATATCTTAAGGCAACAAGAGGAGGATGAAAATAAGTTTAAGGAGTTAAGAGCAAGGATGGTTAGCATGGTAGAAGCCGTGAGTCACCTAACATCCCACCTAAGCTCATGCATCCTAAGTACTCCCATTGTTGAATGTGGAGAAACAATCAAGGAGCCTAGTGAGGGAGTGAACTTGAAGCTCCATGGTGAGTAAGAGGAGTTAAAGCAAGAAGTACAACAAGAGGAGGAGGTAGAGATTAGTGAACAAAAGAAAGTAGTGGGTGGATGTTTAGGATATGTTAAGCACATAAAGGAATCTCAAGTTGAAGAGCCCTCTTCTACGGAGTTTGGAAGGGATGTTAAAGAGGAGAGTGATGTTGAGGGAGTAGACAGAGAGTTGAAGGAAATTGATCAAGAAGTGGATTCCATCATTGGTGATTTTTTGTCCACATTGATCAATCCCCTTGATGATCTTGTTGAGCCTTCTCCCAGTGGACTAGAACGCAATGTTGAGGAGGATGTGCAACCTCCAAGGCATATTGTGAGTGAAGATTTGAAAGAAGTGTCCCGAGCAACAAGCTCCCTTATATATGATGATTCCGCATCAACATATGACCCTTTCGAGTTTGAAGAGTCCTTCCCCAATATGCTTGGACTTGATGATGAAGTAGACTTCACTAGACCTCCTATCTATGATGAGAGTGATGGGGAAGAGATAGAAGAAATTGGTGAAGAAGAATGTAAACTTGAGGAAGCTTGGCAAGTGGTGGTAGCCTCTAGAAGAGGATGGACAAGAGTGGAGCGTGCTTTATCAAGATCATTGGGAACCCCTCCACCTAGGTTGTCATCCAATCCTTCGTTTGAGTAGGTAAAACTTCTAACTCTTAGCTTTATTATTCCACTTGAATTTGGTTTGCTTGAGACGGATGGCCAACTTAGGGTGCTTTGTGGAATTAAGTGAAAGAGGAGGATGTTTAGTGGTTGGCGTTGTAAATCTAGACTCATTATGGTTGGAAGCTCAAAATTGAAGAGCATGGATTGGTGTAGTGCTCAATTGAATGGGTCTAGGAGGATAGTTTGGTGCTTTTATGAGAGTTTGGCTTCTTGTCACCCAGACGGAATCAGGGCGATCAACTAGAAGATGGGTGCGAAGATAAGATATAGGACCCTGGATCACAACATGAAAACCAATTTTGGGAGTTCACATCTTGGAGAGAACCTCACCCAAGCTTGGTGAAGATGGTTGGAAATTCTGACGACCGACTGAAGGACAAGTAATCTTGGAGGTTCAAGGATGAATACAAGCATAAGCCACCTTGACAAGGAATCTCCCAAAATGTCCAACTTAAGGACTTAAACTAAAAGTGCTTGGTGGGAGACACCCCACCATGGTAAACTCTTTCCATTCTCTTGTAGATATAATGAATGAATAAATTGGGTTCCATTGTTTATAGCTTCCTTATACCCTTAGTATATTTTGTCCTGCTTGATGAGTTGTTTATACATTCTATACTTTGAATAAGGATGATTCTTTGAATTTGAGTTTTTGCTTGGATTGCAAGTTTCCTCAAATCATTTGGAAAACCCTCAAAAAATTCAAAAATATGGTTGGTTTTTCATTTTAGCTAGTTTTTGAGTCTTAGAGAAGGCTAGGAGGACTTTGAGCTCTTCTTGGTGCAAAAAAAAAAAAAAGAAGAAGAAAGAGAGATGCCACGCGCAAGCGTACAGTGTGCGCGCGTGCCGGTTGTGCATTTCGCACTTTCCGAGCCAAGGATCAGAGAGTTATGCCACTTTTGGGCCTTAAGCCACGCGGATGCGTACATGACGCGTCCGCGCCCCTTGCGCTTTCCTACCTACGCGTAGGCGCACCTGGCGCCTCCACGTCCCATCATCGTCCAACTCATCCACGCGTAAGCACACAATGCGCGCGCGCGTCGATGCGTTTTTGCATCTCCCAGGCCAAAGACCCGAGAGTTATGCCAACTTTGGGCCACTTTTGTGCCTCTGGCCCAACTCACCCGCGCGGACGCGCACCATACGCATCCACGCCCATGCTCGCATCAACCAGCTATGCGCAAGCGCATTTGACGCTCCCGCACCCCTTCCTTATTTTTCCCACCCACGCGGACGCGAACGGTACGCACGCGCGTGGATTCAAATTAATTAACCCTATCCACACGAAGACCACAGAGCATTTGCGCAACCCCAACTTCTCTTCTCCCCAATGTTCCCTCTCCCCCTCTCTTCCTCCATAAACCCCTGAACCAACCAGCGACCCCGTCCGGCGAACAAACTCCGCCGCCGTCAACTGCCGCGCCACATTTCCTCCTCTTTTCCTTTTTTCTCCCTTTTCTCACTCTCACTCCCTCTTGCTCTCTCTCTCTCTCTCTCCACTTCTGCTCTGTCTCGGTGCCATCTCAGCGCTGCTGCAAGCTCCGCCGTAGGCCGCCGTCACTGGCAGCAGAAATCGGCTGCCCCATTCACCTTCCCTTTTCATTTCTTGGTTCATTTCTTCTGCCCTGCTTCCATGTTTCCTACTACCCTGTTTCTACTTTGTTTTATTAGTTTTGTTTAATGATTAGAGTAGATTAGTTAATTGGGTATCCTTGCATGTTAGGTTAGATAGAGATATATGCTATTAGGTAGTTAGGATATAGTTAGAAGATTCTAGGCCTGATAAGTGCGCCGTTTGTGTTTACTTGTTCAAATGTTACATGCTGAATGCTAAGTGGCGTGCTCTGTTTTGTATGTTCTATTTCACTGCTATGTCGAGTTTGACTGTTGCTTGCTGAATTTCATTATATGACTGTGTTTGGTACTGCCCTACTATACGTAATCCATGCTCATGTCATGCTTGTGCATTTTTGGATTCATATACCTGTTTTCGCTGCTTTATGCTATCCAGGAACATCCAATTTACTGCCGAAATGCTGCCCGATTTTCTGGAAATTGCTATATACTTTAACTTGCAACCTAAAAATCGAACTTAGCACTTTTCGAATTGAGTTTTATTCATCTTCAACAAGTTCAATTCCTAGGTTGCTATGGTCAGCATTTCGTGCCTACTTGTATTTCCCGCGATGTGCAATGGATTGGTTAGTTCAAGGAGTTGCTTGTCGGATTTCTGTGACAAACAATCCCTTACTTAACTCATCAACTCGAACCTTTTTTTTGTGTCTTCACCCTCCAAGTTAAGTCAATTGCCTTTTCAATCATACTGAACCTCCAACTTGACTTTAACTTGTGTTTTTCCTCAACACGGTTCATTTAATTGTAATAATCAGTGGATCTCACTAGTATAACCCTTCTTGATTCAAAATTGTTTTCAAGTGCTTTTGGTTACATTAGTGCATACCTCACTTTTTTAATACCAGTGATGAGCGGATAATTTATACACTTTTTGGCATTGTTTTTAGTATGTTTTTAGTATGATTTAATTAATTTTCATTATATTTTATTAGTTTTTAATTAAAAATCACATTTCTGGACTTTACTATGAGTTTGTGTGTTTTTCTGTGATTTCAGGTAATTTCTGGCTGAAATTGAGGGACTTGAGCAAAAATCTGATCCAGGCTGAAAAAGGACTGCTGATGCTGTTGGATTCTGACCTCTCTGCACTCGGAATAGATTTTCTGGAGTTACAGAACTCCAAATAGCGCGCTCTCAATTGCGTTGAAAATTAGACATCCAGAGCTTTTCAGCAATATATAATTGTCCATACTTTGAATAAGGATAGACAACGTAAACTGGTGTTCAACGCCAGTTCCATGCTACATTCTGGAGTCAAACGCCAGAAACAGGTTGCAAAGTGGAGTTCAACGCCAGAAACAGGCTACAAACTGGCGTTCAACTCCAAGAGAAGCCTCTACACGTGTAAAGCTCAATGCTCATCCCAAGCACACACCAAGTGGGCTCCAGAAGTGGATTTCTGCATCATTTACTCAATTCTGCAAACCCTAGTAACTAGTTTAGTATAAATAGGACTTTTTACTATTATGTTTATATCTTTGGATCATCTTTGATTAGTTTTATGCTATCTTAGACTTTTGTGAGGGCTGGCCATTCGGCCATGCCTGAACATTTATCACTTGTGTATTTTCAACGGTAGAGTTTCTACACACCATAGATTAAGGTGTGGAGCTCTGTTGTTCCTTAAAGATTAATGCAAAGTACTACTGTTTTTCTATTCAATTCAACTTATTCCGCTTCTAATATATTCATCCGCACTTCAATATGATGGATGTGATGATCGTGATAGTCATTATCATTCTCAACTTATGAACGCGTGCCTGACAACCACTTCCGTTCTACCTTAGATTGAATGGATATCTCTTGGATATCTAATACAGGGGACCGAGTTCAAGTTATTAGTGTCTTCGTGGTATAAGTTAGAACCTATGGATGGCCATTCTTAAGAATCCGAAAAGTCTAAACCTTGTCTGTGGTATTCTGAGTAGGATTCAGGGATTGAATGACTGTGATGAGCTTCAAACTCGCAAGTGCTGGGCATAGTGACAGACGCAAAAGGATCAATGGATCCTATTCCAGTATGATCGAGAACCGACAGATGATTAGCCATGCAGTGACAGCGCATTGGACCATTTTCACTGAGAGGACAGGTGGCCATTGACAACGGTGATGCCTAACATACAGCTTGCCATGGAAAGGAATAGGAAGGATTGGATGAAGACAGCAGGAAAGCAGAGGTTCAGAGGGACGAAAGCATCTCTATACGCTTATCTGAAATTCTCACCAATGAATTACATAAGTACCACTATCCTATTTTATATTTTATTTATCTTTTACTTATCAATTCATAAAATCAGTTGAATCCACCTGACTGAGATTTACAAGGTGACCATAGCTTGCTTCAAGCCGACAATCTCCGTGGGATCGACCCTTACTCACGTAAGGTTTATTACTTGGACGACCCAGTGCACTTGCTGGTTAGTTGTACGAAGTTGTGAAATAGAATTAAGAACATGAACGTGCGTATTGAGTTTTTAGTGCCGTTACCAAGGAAGGAATGATCACGATTTCGCACACTAACCAGCTATTGCAAAACCCTTGTGACCATGACTTTGATTGATGATTCGTCTCCCGCATAAACGCTTTTGTGCAAAATTTTCATATTTCATCATCAATGATGCACCTTTTCCATGGATATGAGTATGCTTACCTTCAATACTTTGTGCACTTCTTTTGATTGAGCCGATAACCGTCATATCACTAACTTTTGAACCAGTTTCTAACTCTAACTTGGTTAACCAACTGATTTCTTCCTTTTGTTTTCAACATAACTCCTTTAATCATTCTTTTGGATATGGCGTTTCTTAGGCTTAATGAACAAGCGTTGTGCAATTGTGGTTTGAATTCTTGGTTTGTGACTTGGTTTAAACTCTAAATTTTGTTACTTGCATTCTAAGAATTCTCTTTTCTTTACTCACTTCATGAATATGTCTTACCTTGAGTGTTATACATCTACTTGGCTAGTTGCTTATATCATATCACATCTGTTTTTCAGGATGTCGGATAGAGGAAAAGCCATAGCTACTACCTCAAAGAAGAGGAAGTGCTCTAAAGCCTCTACCCCTTCCCCTTATGCCAACTATGCTAAGAATCCGCTGAATGATGTGGATAAAGAGAATCAGCTGCTACCATCCACCGACCCAACCAAGTTTCCCAATCTCTACTGTGAGTTTCGCTTCCCTAAATATCGGAAGACGAATATGAACATTGAGAAGAAATTGGTCCTTCCCAACGACGTGAGACGTGCCATCAACACCCGTATTCTGAAATTGGGCTTGGACTTTGTTGATAGGGATTTGGGAAGGATAAACACTTTGTGGGTGAAGGAGTTCTACTGCAACTTCTTTTGCGCGACTCTTGATTCAGTCCACCTACGGGGTAGGGAGATCTTGATTACTGAGGCAGCTATTGGGGAAGCATTGCTTTGCCGACCTCGTACTGGTGACACATGTGCCTATCAGCAGGCAGAGATAGCTATCCATCCACTGCATGACCTTTGATTATGAGGTGCTGAAACGCGTGATTGCCACACCGGACGCTCCTTGGGTGATGGATTCTGGCAACAAGAAGCCCAATGGGATGTTATTCACTTATCTGTCGAGAGAGGCTAGGACTTGGCAGCAGATATTCGCCCATTATGTCCTGCCCACCACTCATTTTTCTGAGATTTCGATGGATATGCTGGTTCTGATTGGTTGTGTCATGGAGGGGAAGGAGGTAGACTTCCCCCGGTTGATCAGGAAAAGTATGTGACGCGCACATATCTGTGGCCTACTACCATTTCCTACATTGGTCACCAGCATGATTGAGCTAGCCGATGTCCCATGGGAGGACGATGACGTGACACCACCGCTCCCAGATGACGACGACAAGGAGGTTACTATTCTGTGGGGTGGGTGGGTGCACGAGAAGCCTCCACCCAAATGCCGTTCTCGAGCTAGAGCAGTGGTGGAGGCAGCTCAGCGTTCATCTTCCACACCAGCAGTAGGACCCTCCTCTGCTTCAGCAGCCGTAGCACCTTTGCCACCACCACCAGCACCTGAGCCGACATACCTGCTAGTACAGCGCCTGTTTCGCTTAATGGAGTGCAGCGAGCGTCGTATCATGCGATGTCTCGATCGCATAGACCAAGTGTTTGTATCGCAGGGCATTGAGCTGCCTCCTCTCCCAGACTCCCCCGCCTCTGATGAGCAGGATCAGGAGGAGGAGCATGTTGAGGAGCCGACTCAGCAGGAGGCACCCCCAGAACACAGGCCACCACAGAGGTTCAACAGCCCCCTGAGGACCCACAGCCACAGCCTGAGCCTGTGCCACAGGCCGGCGTGCCTGTTGACCCCCAGCCCGTGCTTTAGCAGTAGCATCAAGGACGATGCTTCATCCTAAAGTGTGGGGAGGTCACCGTTCGTGACCGGTGGATAGCACATGTGTGGTGAACTTTCGAACATTTATCTTCTAATCTCTGCTGCTTTATTTCATTTTGCACTTTATCTTTGAGATTACTTTGAGACTATTGTATATATTTGTTATCTTGGGATTACTTTATCTTAGTCATCGCATTTCGCACCTTAGATTGTATACATTCCATATTTTGGTTAGATTTTTTATCATATAGTTGTTTTAGCATTTTTGGTCATGAATTGGAAAAACATTGTGAATTGTTGAAACCTAGTTAATTCCCTTTGCGTATGAATTCTGCTTTGATTGGAAAAGGGGTAAACAAAGAATTTTTTTTTAGTTTTCCAAATCACAACATTGCATTAGAATAAGCTTAATCAATATGATGAAAATTTTTAAGAAATCCATTTCTAGGACACCACCCCAATTGGTTGAAATTTTTTTAGGACTCGCTTGAATTATACAGTTTGTGGATCATGTTTTGAGCAAAGAACACAAGCATGTGAGTTTTGAGCCTAATTGTATGGTTACATCATATGACCACTTATTTTCATTCTTGTGTGCATTATTCTCTTCCTATGAGTGTAATCTTTGATTTGTTTGATTCTTTATGTTCATTGTTTTGTGTATACATGCATTTATATGATTGAGGCCCTTGTTCAAATAGCTCACTTAACCAAATAGCCTACCTTTTATCTTCTATTGTTAGCCAATTTGAGCCTATGCTTAACCCATTTGTTCATAATTATTGCACATTACAAGCCTAAGTGAAAAACAATAAATGTCCCTTGTTTGGATCTTTGATTAGCTTAGGCTAGTGAGAGTGTTCATTATTAGATTTTGGGTAAGTTGAGTACATTGGGTAAGAGATGAAAGCATGTTTTGTAGTTGTGTTGAAAATCTTAGGAATTGGGTACATACTCATGTATTAATCATGTGTAAATCATATACCTTGATGTTCTTGTATATCTGTTAGTTTGAAATATATATATATATATATATATATATATACACACACACACACACACACACACACACACACACATATAAAGAGAAAAAGAAAATATATAGAAAAGAGAAAGACAAAGAATTACAATAAAAAGGGACAAAAATGCCCCAAGGTGAAGTTCAATAATAATCAAAGCATATGTGTGATGATCAAAAGAGAATGTATGAGTGTGTGAAAAAGTGAAGAATGGATAGATAAGATTGTTTAGAATTGTATAGGTTGTCATAGGTTAGGTGGGAAATTTAAGTTAATCAAGGATCCAAATCTCAAGCTCACTTGACCATATGTATCCTACCTTGACCCTAACCCCATTACAACCTATGGAAAAGTCCTCATGATATTTGTATGCATGCATAAAATAATTGTTGATTGTTAGATGAGAAACAAATCTTGAAAAGCATGATTAGGGGAGAATTGAGTGAATCAACCCTATACACTTGAGTGCCTAGAGCGGATATACATCCGGCGAGGGTTCGATCGCTCAATTACATGTTTCCACCCATGATTATCTTTTCTTGCAAGTTTGTAACATCTTTCAATGATTCAATTCAATTGTGGGTTGAGTTAATTGCTATTGCCTTAGCCCTTGTGTTTGTATATGTATTCTTGGAAATTGATTTATTTTGACCAAGTGGATGCATTCATGTAGATAGATTGCATGAAGATAGATTGCATATAGATAGATTGCATTTAGTTAGTTTGTATTGAATAAATGTTGATACCTCTTTGCTTCTTTCTTGATTTAGCATGAGGACATACTTAGTTTAAGTGTGGGGAGATTTGATAAACTCCAATTTCGTGGTTTATCTTGTGCTTATTTTAGGGGATTTTATCACCTTTTCCCGTATTTATTCAATGAAATAGCATGGTTTTGTAATTCTCCCTTTAATTATACTTAAGTGTAAAAATATGCTTTTTAGGCCCTTAAATTGGTGATTTTAACTCACTTTAATTCCATTCGATGCCTTGATGTGTTTGTTGAGTGATTTCAGGTTTATAAGGCAAGTATTAGATGGAAGAAATGAGAGGAAACAAGAATTGGGAATGCATCGATGGGCGCGCAAGCGTACAAGGCGCGCGTGCAGAAGTGACTTCGCATAGAAACGCGCACGCGTACGTATGAGCAATTAGTTAGTCAATATGAGCCTTTAGTTAGTTTTCTAGAGAGAGAAGCTCCCTATTCTCTCTAGAATTAGGTTAGGTTTAGGATAAATTGTCTTGGATCTTGGATCAATTACTTGATTTCATTTTGTTTCTTTTACGAATTCTCATTTCTACATCTTGATTTTCTTAGTTGTAATATTAATTTCTCATTTTGCTCTCTTGTATGTTGATGAACATTGTTGGATCTAATCTCCTTTTAATGCAATTTCATGTTTCTATATTTCTTTTATGTTGATCTTGCTTGCTATTATTGATTTCTTGCTTATGATAGTTATGGATTTTCTTAATTTTAGCATTTTGTGATGTTTACTTTTATTGCACATTAGGTGTTTGATATAATGCTTCCTATAGTTTTTGAGTAGTTCTCTTGACCCTTGGCCTAGGCTAAGGGGATTGAGTGATCTTGAGTCCTTGGGCTTCATCGAATTGGTAACTCCAGAACCCTTGGGATCAATTTGATAACCATTGACTCTAGCCTACTACTAAGTTAATTAGTAGCTAGGTTGGGACTTATGGATTGATGTTGATCTAGCCATTTGACGTACTCCAGCCTAGGAGTAGATGATGAGCGGATAATTTATACTCTTTTTGGCATTGTTTTTACTTAGTTTTTAGTATGATTTAGTTGGTTTTTAGTATATTTTTATTAGTTTTTAATTAAAAATCACATTTCTGGACTTTACTATGAGTTTGTGTGTTTTTCTGTGATTTCAGGTATTTTCTGACTGAAATTGAGGGAGCTGAGCAAAAATTTGATTCAGGCTGAAAAAGGACTGCTGATGCTGTTGGATTCTGACCTCCCTGCACTCGGAATGGATTTTCTGGAGCTACAGAAGTCCAATTGGCGCGCTCTCAATTGGGTTGGAAAGTAGACATCTAGAGCTTTCCAGCAATATATAATAGTCCATATTTTGCACGAAGATAGACAACGTAAACTGGCGTTCAACGCCAGTTCTATGTTGCAGTCTCGCGTTCAGCGCCAGAAACAGGTTACAAGTTGGAGTTCAACGCCAGAAAACAGGTTACAACCTGGCGTTCAACTCCAGAAACAGCCCAGGCACATGAGAAGCTTAAGTCTCAGCCCCAGCACACACCAAGTAGGCCCCAGAAGTGGATTTTTGCACTATCCATCTTAGTTTACTCATTTTCTGTAAACCTAGGTTACTAGTTTATTATTTAAACAACTTTTAGAGACTTATTTGGTAACTCATGACATTTTAGATCTGAACTTTGTACTCTTTGACGGCATGAGTCTCTAAACTCCATTGTTGGGGGTGAGGAGCTCTGCTGTGTCTCAATGAATTAATGCAATTACTTCTGTTTTCCATTCAAACACGCTTGTTTCTATCTAAGATGTTCATTCGCACTTCAATACGATGGATGTGATGATCCGTGACACTCATCACCATCCTTAACCTATGAACGCGTGCCTGACAACCACCTCCGTTCTACATTCGATTGAATGAGTATCTCTTGGATTCCTTAATCAGAATCTTCGTGGTATAAGCTAGAATCTATTGGCAGCATTCTTGAGAATCCGGAAAGTCTAAACCTTATCTGTGGTATTCCGAGTAGGATTCAGGGATTGAATGACTGTGACGAGCTTCAAACTCGCGAGTGTTAGGCGTAGTGACAGACACAAAAGGATCAATGGATCCTATTCTGACATGATTGAGAACCGACAAATGATTAGCCGTGCGGTGACAGCGCACCTGGACCTTTTTCACTGAGAGAACGGATGGTAGCCATTGACAATGGTGATCCACCAACACACAGCTTGCCATAGGAGGAACCTTGCATGCATGAAGAAGAAGACAGGGAGAAAGCAGAGATTCAGAAGACAAAGTATCTCCAAAACTCCAACATATTCTCCATTACTGCAGAACAAGTATTTATTTCATGCTCTTTTATTCTTCGCAATTCAAACTGATAACTATAATTGATATCCTGACTAAGAGTTACAAGATAACCATAGATTGCTTCAAGCCAACAATCTCCGTGGGATTCGACCTTTACTCACGTAAGGTATTACTTGGACGACCCAGTGCACTTGCTGGTTAGTGGTACGAGTTGTGAAAAGTGTGATTTACAATTCGTGCACCAAGTTTTTGGCGCCGTTGCCAGGGATTGTTCGAGTTTGAACAACTGACGGTTCATCCTGTTGCTTAGATTAGGAAGATTTTATCTTTTGGGTCAGAGTTTTTTATTATTGTTCTTGTTAAAATTTTAGAATCCTTATTTTCTTTTTCAAAAAAATTTTCGAAACTTTATTTTTATTTTTACTAATAATTGAGTTTTTCTGTTTGAGTTTAGTTTTATATTTTAAGTTTGGTGTCAATTGCATGTTTTTATTTTCTTTTAAATTTTTGAAACTGTGTTCATTGTTCTTTCTTAATCTTCAAGTTGTTCTTGTTTATTTTCCTTGTTTGATCTTTAGTTTTTCTTGTTTTGTGATTTTTCTTGTTTTTCTTGTGCATTTTTGAATTAGTAGTATCTAAATTTTTTTTTATTTATTGAATACCTTGTTAAAACACTTTAAATTTATAGCTCAATTGGCTAGAGCGTGATGCTTATGTTCTTGGTAATTGGCTATCTTCTTTTTTTTAAACCTTTTCAAAATTAATTTTTCTTTGAATAAATCTTGTGTCAAACTTTAAGTTCGGTGTTTTCTTGTTGATTTTTCTTTAATTTTCGAAAATTTTGTTTTGGTTTTCTAAAAATTTTAAGTTTGGTGTTCTATCTTCATGTTCTTGTTGTTCTTGTGAGTCTTCAAAGTGTTCTTGAGTCTTCCTTGTATTTTGATCTTAAAATTTTTAAGTTTGGTGTTCCTTGGTATTTCCCTCTAAAATTTTCGAAAATACGGAGCATTAGATCTAAAAATTTTAAGTTTTGTGTCTTTTTATTGTTTTTCTCTTTCCTCATTGAATTAAAAAATATCTTTTTCCTTTATTTTAATTGAATTTTCGAAAATTGCTTTTAAAAATTTAGATTTTTATTTTAAAAATTTTTATTTTATCTTATCTTAGTTTTAAAATTTCAAAATTCAAATCTTTTTTAAAAAAAAATCATATCTTTTTCAAAATCTGATCTTATCTTATTTCAAATTCAAATTTTAATTTTCAACTTTCAAAATTCAAAATTCAAAATTCAAAAAAAAAAAATATTTACAATCCACGTCATCTCCCTTTCTCCATCATGGATCTAAGTGGAAATGAACAGTCCAGAAGGACTCTGGGGTCATATGCCAACCCCACTACTGCTTCATATGGGAGTAGTATCTGTATACCCTCCATTGGAGTCAGTAACTTTGAGTTGAATCCTCAGCTCATTATCATGGTGCAGCAAAGTTGCCAGTATTTCGGTCTTCCACAGGAAGAACCTACAGAGTTTTTAGCACAGTTTTTACAGATTGCTGACACAGTACATGATAAGAAAGTAGATCAGAATATCTACAGATTATTACTGTTTCCATTTGCTGTAAAAGACCAAGCTAAGAGGTGGTTAAATAACCAACCTAAGGCTAGCATAAGGACATGGAAACAGCTGTCAGAAAAATTTCTGAATCAATACTTCCCTCCAAAACGGATGACACAGCTAAGACTGGACATCCAAGGCTTTAAACAAGGAGATAATGAATCTCTTTATGATGCCTGGGAGAGATATAGAGAGATGCTAAAAAAATGCCCCTCTGAAATGTTTTCAGAGTGGGTGCAGTTAGACATCTTCTATTATGGGCTTACAGAGAAAGCTCAGATGTCTTTGGACCACTCAGCTGGTGGATCTATACACATGAGAAAGACAATTGAAGAAGCTCAAGAGCTCATTGATACAGTTGCCAGAAATCAGCATCTGTACCTAAGTAGTGAGTCTTCCATGAAAGAAGAGGCTAAAACAGTAATTGCTGAACTCAATCCTGTAGAACAAGTTACTGAATTCAATCAGCAATTAGAGTTTCTAACAAAACAGCTAGCCGAATTCAAAGAGATACTACAAGACACAAGAATGGCTAATATGAATATGGAAGTACAGTTGAAGCAAACAAAATAGCAGTTATCAAAACAAATAACAGAAGAGTGCCAAGCAGTTCAATTAAGAAGTGGAAAAACATTAAATACCTCACTTCAGAGCAGCAGAAAGCCAAGAAAAGAACAACTGACAGAGGATGAGCAAAATGCTATCCAAAATCTCTCTGAGGACAGTAAGAGCCCAGAGAGGAATAACTCTGGCGTTCAAATGCTAGAAAAGGGTGCAAAGCTGGCGTTAAACGCCCAACCCACGCACAGTTCTGGCGTTCAAACGCTAGGAATAGGCAAGGAGCTGGCGTTAAACGCCCAATGGAAGCTCAGTTCTGGCGTTCAAACACCAGAAACAGGTAGAAAGTTGGCGTCCAACGCCAATCAAGCTTCCAACCCTGGCATTCAAATGCCAGTGAGGGATCAGACACACACAAGTGCTGATAACAACCCCTTTAAAAAGGCTTTCTCAACCACTTCTGTAGGAAATAAACCTGCAGCAACCAAGGTTGAGGAGTACAAAGCCAAGATACCTTATCCTCAAAAACTCCGCCAAGAGGAGCAGGATAAGCAATTTGCTCGCTTTGCAGACTATCTCAGGACTCTTGAAATAAAGATTCCGTTTGCAGAGGCACTTGAGCAAATACCCTCTTATGCCAAGTTCATGAAAGATATCTTGAGTCATAAGAAGGATTGGAGAGAAACTGAAAGAGTTATCCTCACTGAAGAATGCAGTGCAGTCATTCTGAAAAGCTTCCCAGAAAAGCTTAAAGATCCCGGGAGCTTTATGATACCATACATATTAGAGGGTAATTGCACCAAGACAGCTTTAGGTGATCTTGGGGCAAGCATCAACCTAATCCCTGCATCCACCATCAGAAAGCTTGGCTTGACTGAAGAGGTCAAACCAACCCGGATCTGTCTTCAACTTGCTGATGGCTCCATTAAATACCCATCAGGCATAATTGAGGACATGATTGTCAAGGTTGGGCCATTTGCCTTCCCTACTGACTTTGTAGTGCTGGAAATGAAGGAGCACAAGAGTGCAACTCTCATTCTAGGAAGACCATTCCTAGCAACTGGACGAACCCTCATTGACGTCCAAAAAGGGGAGATAACCCTGAGTCTCAATGAGGATGAGTTTAAGTTGAATGTTGTCAAAGCTATGCAACATCCAGGCACATCAGACGACTGCCTGAGCGTTGATATTATTGACTCCCTAGTGGAAGAGGTCAATATGACTGAGAGTCTCGAATCAGAGCTAGAGGACATTTTTAAAGATGTTCAGCCTGATCTGGAGGATTCAGAGGAATTGAAAGAGCCTCTGAAACTTCCTCAGGAAGAGGAAAAACCTCCTAAACCCGAGCTCAAACCATTACCACCATCCCTGAAATATGCATTTCTGGGAGAAGGTGACACTTTTCCGGTGATCATAAGCTCTGCTTTAAATCCCCTGGAAGAGGAAGCGCTACTTCGAGTGCTAAGGACACACAAGACAGCTCTTGGGTGGTCCATAAGTGACCTTAAGGGCATCAGCCCAGCAAGATGCATGCACAAAATCCTATTGGAGGATGATGCTAAGCCAGTGGTTCAACCACAGAGGCGGCTAAATCCAGCCATGAAGGAAGTGATGCAGAAAGAGGTCACTAAGTTACTAGAGGCTGGGATTATTTATCCTATTTCTGATAGTCCCTGGGTGAGTCCTGTCCAAGTTGTCCCTAAGAAGGGAGGTATGACAGTGGTTCATAATGAAAAAAATGAACTGGTTCCTACAAGAACAGTTACAGGGTGGCGTATGTGTATTGACTACAGAAGGCTCAATACAGCCACCAGGAAGGATCACTTCCCTTTACCATTCATAGACCAGATGCTAGAAAGACTAGCAGGTCATGAATACTACTACTTTTTGGATGGCTATTCAGGTTACAACCAAATTGCAGTAGATCCTCAGGACCAAGAGAAAACAGCATTCACATGTCAATCTGGAGTATTTGCATACAGAAGAATGCCTTTTGTTCTGTGCAATGCACCTGCAACCTTTCAGAGGTGCATGCTCTCTATCTTCTCTGATATGGTAGAGAAATTTCTGGAAGTCTTCATGGATGACTTCTCAGTATTTGGAGACTCATTTAGCTCCTGTCTTAACCATCTAGCACTTGTTCTGAAAAGATGCCAAGAGACTAACCTGGTTCTAAATTGAGAAAAATGTCACTTTATGGTGACTGAAGGAATTGTCCTTGGGCATAAAATTTCAAACAAGGGAATAGAGGTGGATCAAGCTAAGGTAGAGGTAATTGAAAAATTACCACCACCCACCAATGTTAAGGCAATCAGAAGCTTTCTGGGGCATGCAGGTTTCTATAGGAGGTTTATAAAGGATTTTTCAAAAATTGCAAAACCTCTGAGCAATCTGCTAGCTACTGACACGCCATTTATGTTTGACACAGAGTGTCTGCAGGCGTTTGAAACTCTGAAAGCTAAGCTGGTCACAGCACCAGTTATTTCTGCACCAGACTGGACAATACCATTTGAACTAATGTGTGATGCCAGTGACCATGCCATTGGTGCAGTACTGGGACAGAAGCATAACAAGCTTCTGCATGTCATTCATTATGCTAGCCGCATTTTAAATGATGCCCAAAAAAATTACACAACCACAGAAAAAGAGCTGCTTGCAGTGGTTTATGCCATTGACAAGTTTAGATCATACTTAGTAGGATCAAAAGTGATTGTGTACACTGACCATGCTGCTCTTAAATATCTACTCACAAAGCAGGATTCAAAGCCCAGTCTCATAAGATGGGTGTTGCTTCTACAAGAGTTTATGATAGAAATAAGAGACAGAAAAGGGACAGAGAATCAAGTAGCTGATCACATGTCCCACATAGAACCAGTAGCAGGAGCATCCCTCCCTCCTACTGAGATCTCTGAAACCTTTCTAGATGAGCAATTGTTTGCTATTCAGGAAGCTCCATGGTTTGCAGACATTGCAAACTATAGGACTCAAGGTTCTCCCTCTGTAACCTTGGAGAGGAAGCATGAAAAGCTTCTCTCACTGCAGAGTCAACCAAAGCCCCCACAGTCAAACTCTAAGTTTGGTGTTGAACCCCCACATTCAAACTCTAAGTTTGGTGTTGGGAGGTTGATAAACCCATATTTCATGAGTTCTTTTGTGCTTAATTAGAGTGATTTATTCAACTTTTCACCTACTTATTCACATTAATTGCATGGTTTTACTTTCCCTTCCTTATTATGTCATATTGTGAAAAACATGTTTCCTAAGCTTTAAAATCAATTAATTTAATTACCTTTATTTCCATTCGATGTCGTGATTAGTGTGTTGAGTAGTTTCAGATTTTCTAAGGCAGAATGACTTAAAGGACGGAAAAGGAAACATACAAAAATAGAAGGAGAAAGCAAAACGGAGAATTAAGGAAATTGGTATCCACGCGATCGCGTGCCAAGCACGAATCAGCAGCGACGGAGCCGCATGACTGACGCGACCGCGTGACAAGGAAAAGCTCCAAATGACGCGACCGCGTGACCCACGCGGACGCGTGACAGAGGCCACGTATCAGAATTTACAGAATACGCCCCCACCAGAGGTTATAAAGTGTGGGAATGCACCCATTCAAAGGGAGCTCGCATATTTTACTTTTCAATGATTTAGATTTAGTTGAGAGGGAGATCTTCTCTCTCTCTCTCTCTTTTAGGATTTCTTGTTTTAAGAGTAACTCTGGATCCCAGGTTTAATGTTCTTTTATTTTAGTTTTACTTTTATTTATTTATTCCAACATTTGAATTGATTATTATAATTTGATCTATGAATTCTTTCACGTTACAGACAGTTATTTGAATTAATGATATTTGAGGTATTTTCAGTTTATGATTGTTCTCTTTGATTTAAGTTATCATTGCTTCCCATCTAAGGACGTTTTTATTATTTCAGCAATTTTACTTTTTCCCCTTTTGGTTGTGGTTAAGAATTCAGTAACTCAACAGTTATTAATCTCAATATAATTGATAATCGTTATCTTGCTAATTGAGTTGAACTTAAGTAATCCCAACCTTTTCTTAGGAAATAAATAGGATTCAAAGGTCAATTTAATTAGTCCCTTGACTTTCCTTTACCCTAGTAAAGGTTGACCAAGTGGAGTTTAGATTCAACTTTCATTCTAGTAGAGAGAGATAACTACGTTGGACCTCCAACTTCTCTTACCTTACCAAAAGTCTGCTTTACAGTATTTACTTATTTTAATTGCCATTTACTTTACTTGTCATTTAAATTACTTGCTTCTCATCTTCTAAACCCCGATTACAACCTTTATAGCCAATAATAAGAACATACTTCCTCGCAGTTCCTTGAGAAGACGACCCGAGGTTTGAATACTCGGTTAACAATTTTTAAGGGGTTTGTTACTTGTGACACCCAAAACGTTTGTACGAAGGGATTTTTGTCGGTTTAGAGACTATATCTACAACGCAACTATTTCTATGAATCTCTTTACTGGTAAAAATCCTCTCGTCAAAATGGCGCCGTTGCCGGGGAACTGCTAACGTGTGCCTTATTATTGGTTATTGTAAATATTTTTCTTTTGCTTGTTTATTTATTTTTGTTTTTCCTTTTTATCTTTTTTTGCTACTATGAACTCTCACCCCTCTCGCTTTGAGTTTGGTTCTAATATTGTTAAAGGAAATAGAAGTTACAGCAGGAATGTGCATTAAGGTCAGACCAATCAAGGATGGATGGAACCAAGAGGATCTAATCAACCCTTTTGGCAGCAACACCCTCCGAGATATCCTGGACAAAGACTATTCTACCGTGCATACCCAGCTGAAAGACATGGTGGACAACCTTGTCACTACCAACAAGCCCCACCCCGTGCATATGAACCATCCTTTCAACATAACCTCGAACCACCATACTCACAAGCTTTTCTTCACCATTCGCCATCATATGATCCTTCCTTACCCCAATACCAATTCAATCGTTCCCAATCATCACCACTTTCCTTTGTATCATGTCCAAGTCCGGCAAACCGCGAAGCAGAGGATCGCCTAAAAGAAACAGTAATTAAATTTCAAACAACCATTCAACAACTGGAGCAAGCACTAATTCAATGGGCCACTAGGCGCTCAAATATACAAGGATCAACCACAGCTCCATGTGGACAGCCCAATGAAGAGCGTAGCATGAAAGAAATACTAGAGACTCCAGTGGACAAGACAGAGAATGAATTCGTACTAGAACAAGTGGAAGAAGCTGTCATTGTTCAAGAAGAAGAGTTGGTTGAAGATCTAGGAGATGCTGAACTTCCTTGGGAATCTAGAATTGAGGAAAACTCCATCCAAGATGCTACAGTTGATGCTAAGGAGGATACCGTACAATCTCCAAGGCAAGTCGTTTACGAAGAATCAGACGGAATAATCCAAGAAGCAAATTTCCTTGATGATGATAGTCACAAGTCTAGTCCTCCTAGTGATGAACTGCGTCCACAAGTAAATTCTCCGAGATCGAAGAATTTTCCCAAGTGAATATGAAGATGATGCGGAGGTAGATTTCTCTCAACCTCCAATCTATGACTCGAGTGATGAGGAAGACATAGAAGACTTTGACCAGGATACAGATACAATTGAAGATCTTTTCAAGGAAGTGGAAGAATTCACAGAAGAGCACAAGGAAACGGAACTTACAGAACCACCAAAAACACCTATCCCAAGGCCATTACCACCTAATACAAGCTTCAAGTGGGTACAATCCTTAACTTATAATTTTACTTATTCACTTGAATATGGTTTGCTTGAAACAGATGGCCAACTTAGAGCTCTCTGCGGCTTTAAGAGTAAGAAGGAATTGGCTCGTACTCAGAACGGTGCACCAGGTTCAATAAGGTTCCACGCTTCACCTCGAAGTACACGGATTGGTATCATGCTCAATTGCATGGATCACAGAGAACGTTTGGTCACCACGGTGAGATTCTACTTTTTAACCCGCCCGAATGGAAACCTGCAAATCAAAACGGAGGCGGATCTAAAAACACAGCTTGGGATCATGGATTATATTCTGACATTCGTCATCCCGGGAGGCTGAATATCGGTCTGAAGCTGCTCAGAAGCTTTACATGCCTAGTTTGGGACCCCGGAGGCTATTGGCATTCCAAGCACTGGTGGAAATTTTTGGACGAATTTAAACATAAGCCACCATAACAGGATACTCTTCCAATGTCCAACTTAAGGACTTTAACTAAAAGTGCTAGGTGGGAGACAACCTACCATGGTATGGTTGCTTCTTTCTCAATCTATTTCTTGTTTATTATTTTCAATTTACCCTTTTTTTTTTATTTTAACATTAACCTGGAATCATGCATAGCATTCATGTTAATCACTGCATCCTGCATTTTTCAGTTAAAAAAAAAAGGGGGAGCACGATGCGACCGCATGCCCCATACGATCGCGTCATATCGTGAAAAACACCATCCATGCGATCGCGTGACCCACGCGGCCGCGTGATATATATATCGGCGTAAGGATCCAACGAATAGAAAGTTGGGCTGGAATCATGCGGCTCTTGTGCATTTCGCACAAATTGGCCCACGCGATCGTATGCCCCATGCGATCGCGTCACTTACCCAATACCAATCCCACGCGACCGCGTATGCGACGCGATCGCGTCGCATGGATTGCATATCACCTCAAAACAAGACAGAGAGTTGCGCTGAAACGGCGCTGGAGTCGTGCGTTTAGCACGAATTCCAGCGACGCGATTGCGCGACCCACGCGATCGCGTCACCCCTCTTTCCCCCCTCTCATGCGATCGCGCGACCCACGCGATCGCGTCCCCCCATTTTCACCCCAACCACGCGACCGCGTGCCCCACGCGGCCGCGTGGATTCGAAAATATAACCTCCCAGCCCGCGAACCCTATCAGTCGCGCAGCCCCCCTTCACCCCCAACCCTCTTCTCCTTCTCTATTCTTCTTCCCCCAGCCACCGCCGGCCAGCCACCACGCCACCACCCCGACGCCACCGCCGCCCAGACGCCGCCACCGAAGCCCCCTCCTCTCCTTTCTTCTTCCTTCTTCCTCTCTCCTCCCCTCTCCACCACAACCACCTCCGCGAGCACCGCCCAGCCACCGCCGGCCATCCAGCCGCGCCCCCCTCTCCGCCACCCACCCCCTTCAGCCAGCAACAACCACCGCCCTCCCTTCCCCTATCCTCTTCCTCTCTCACTAACCCTAATACCTCCCTCCGCCACTGCCCCCTCAGCCGCCACCGCGACGCCGTGCACCACCACCGCGCCGGACGCCGCCGTAGCCACCTTCTTCCCTGTTCCACCCCTTCCGCTTACCAGGTTCCGTAACACGCAACCCTTTTTATCCGTTCGTCACTTTTCTGTATTTTTTATTCCGTTTATGTTCATGATTAGGATAGCTAGACTAGCATGTTGTAGTGGATTTTTAGGTTGTTAGGTAGCTTAGGCTGTGGTTAGTGGATCTAGGTCTGTTTACTTGCACTGTTCTTACCTCTGTTTTATCCTATGTGCAAATCTGTTGCTGCTATAATCATGATTCATATGCTGCTTTCTTGTAAGTTGCTGCTATTTACATTGAGTTTTTATGTTTATTTTATATCTATGTACATGCAGCTTGATTTTTTTTAATTCATATGAACTGATATGATTGCTGTTTATTTTCTGAGACAATCCAATTTTAGCCGGAATGCTGCCCAAATTTTTTAAAAATTGTTTTCATTCTTGTTTTGGTTTGGCAACTCTGTTTTACTCTGCTTCCCCCAAACCATTTCATGAATGCTAAGGCCACTTTCTTATCCTCTTTAATTTCCTAGTTCATAACCTGCATTTGTGATTCACTGATTCCAATTTTTGATTTCTTTATTTCTATTCGAATCAGCATCACCCTGTTTTCTTTATTCGATTATGAGTACTTCTATTCTTACCTGTGAATCCTTGTTATATGGAATTTTTTCTATGCCACTTACTTTCCTAACTCACTAATTTTAATTTACTAATTTTTTTTACCATACTAACCCTCTTGATCTCTTTTCTGATTACTTTTACTTCCTCTAACTTTCTCACTATGGCATATTGATTTTTTTCTCTTTCCATTTAACATTAATTCAATCACATTTCAGTTACTCATTTTACTTATTCTATTTCTCCCTTACCGCTTTGAGTTTCCTTTGTTTAAATTGTCTATTTGCTTTCCTATTTTATCCATTTCCTGGTTTTTTGTTTTTCAGGATGTCTGCCTCACAAAGGAAAGGCAAAGGCAAGGCTACTGGCAAGCGCAAGAGAGGAGATTCCTCCCAGTCCATCATTGCTCTAATGCACGATTCCTCATGGCGGGAGAAAAACTTTACACAGCAGGAAAAAGTTGACCAGCTGCTCCCTTCGACTGATCCTATAAAATTTACAAACCGGTACTGTGAGCTGAAGTACCCGACTTTTGCAAACTCCAGAAATCTATACCTAGAACGTACCTTGAAGATTCCAGAAGCCTTCCAGCAATACACCACTGAGCAAATCAAGCAAAGGGGCTGGTTCTTTCTGGAGAGACCACTGACAGAGGTCAATGGATCTTGGGTCCGGGAATTCTATTGCAATTACTACCTTACTACCCTAGATGCAGTGAACCTGAGGGGAAAGCAAATTCTGGTTACTGAGGAGGCCATAGAGACCATTCTCCAGCTCCTAGCCAAGTCTGATCAGCCAGATGGTTATGCACAGGCTGAGGAGGACATGGGCCAGATGCGGTTTGATTGGGATGCTGTGAAGGCACGGATAGCTCTCGACCCTGCTGTTCCTTGGGAGATGGGTCAGGACACCACTATGCCTAGAGGGATCAAGAGAGTGTACTTGAATGATGAGGCTCGGCTATGGCATCAGATCTTGAGCAACTATGTGATGCCGAGTACTCATGAGACTGAGATCCCGGCTGCCATGATCACCCTCCTCTGGTGTGTGCTGGAGGGTAAGGACCTGTACTTGCCTCGTTTTATCCGACATTTTATGGCCAGGGTCCACGTCCGAAGCACCCTCCCCTTTCCTTATCTGGTTACACGGCTAGGCCGTCAGGCTGATGTGCCTTGGGAGGATGCCGATGAGCGACCACCAGCAGCGGACTGTAGGAAGATCATCCCTCACAGCAGGAACTTCCTTGCTTTGGGCTACAGACCACCATCTGTCACTGCTACTGATGAGACAGCCCCTCCGTCTGCTGGACCCTCTTCATCCCCAGCTGCCCCTGCTGCCACCACTGCACCTCCACCCGCCTCTGAGCCGGTTTATCGCCTCGTGCACCGTCTATTCCGCCAGCTTGATCAGATGGAGCGCCGTAACAGACGCCGGTATGAGAGATTGGAACGCCGCAGCAGGCGGCGCTATTCCCATCTGAAGCTGATGATCAGACAGGGCACCGACATCCCCTCCGAGCCCGACACACCATCAGAGCCATCAGAGGAGGAGGAGGATGAGCACGAGGAGGAGCCTCATTCCCAGGCAGAGACTCATCAGCAGGCAGGCATAGAGCACGCTGCACCACAGCAGGAGGCCCCACATCAGCTTGGGGCTGCAGATCCGGAGATCCCGATCCAGTCAGCCCCCCTCTACAGCAGCCAGACTCTCAGCCCACCACCGCCACAGAGACCCCAGCTACCATCCCTACCAGTGATGACACTCCTTCACACCCGGCTTGATCCCCGATGCTTCATTTTAAGTGTGGGGAGGTCGCCATCTCTGGCGTTTATTTTGGTGAACTACTACATACTTTTTCTTTTATTTTGGATATTTTTCTGTATTTTTCTCTTTTTCTTTTATTGTTATTTTCTGAGTACTTATACATTGCTACTTATGTAATTTACTCTATTTTCTGCATTTTACATTTTTTGTTCATATTTTAGTTATTTAGTTCATTTTAGTTATTTAGTTTAGTTTGCAATTCTAACTTAGTAGTGGATCAATTAGTATAGTTTACCCTTTTTACATAAGATAGCTTAGTTATAGCTTAGTTTAAATTGACAAATATAAAAAAGAGTAAGCTAGGAACTTGAACATAATAGATTTAGATCCATAAAACCTTGTATATATAGCATTACATGATGTAGTTAAACTGACAATATTTCATCAAGGAGAAACATTAAAACTTCAAAGGCTACCCTAATTTACTTTTTAAGAGAATAATGAGAATTTTTAACTAAACCTGCATGACATACATAAGTGATAAATAATTTTTCAGCTAGAGAACACATAGCCAGTGAGTTTTGAGCTTAACTGTATGGTTACATTCAAACCATAATTTTTATTCCTGTGTGTTCCAACCTTCTTTCTTATTCTGGTGTTCTTTACTTTGTTTTAGTCTATATGTCCGATTATAGAATTTAGGTACATCTCAAAATAATGATTGAGGCCATCATTTGATCTTAGCTCACTTACCCCAAATTAGCCTACCTTTTACATCACCTTTGTTAGCCCCCTTTGAGCTTTTTAAAACCCCTTATTCTATTTTAGCCAAATTACTAGCCTTAAGCAGAAAAACAAAAGAAAATCCCAAGTGAATCCTTGGTTAGCTTAAGATAGAAAATTATAAATAGAGTAAAATGTGGAAAACTTATTGAGAACATAGTTGATAAAGACAAAAGGTAGAAAAATTAAAAAGAATAAAGCAACTCAAAATTTTGGGAAGCAGGCTCATGAAAATTCAAATTAATAAAAATTACCATGTGTATTCAAAAAAAAAGTTAGTTTTCAAGCATGTAAATAAGGGGATACAAAAAGAACTCCCCAATGCAAAATAAAAAGCAATGCACATGGATAAAAACAAGAATTGAAACATGAGCATGTGACATCAAAAGCAAGAAAATAGGGAGAATAGGTAAAGAAGCATTGTTTTACTAAGTATGTATGTTTTACTAAGCATTGTTTTTGGTATGACTATATTCTATAATTGTTGATTGGTTAGATGAAGAACAAAGCTATAGAAATTAAGAATAAAAAGAAAAATAGAGTGAATAAACCCAATAAACACTGAGTGACTAGAGAGTAAACACAAAATCCAGTGAGGGTTCAATAACTCATCAACATATATCTGTACTTAATTTACTAATTGTTTTGCAAGTTTGTACAATGTTTTCTTTCCCATCTCCTTTGCTAAAATGCTTTATTATTTAAGGGTTGGCTATATATATACATGACTCCTTGAGAATGTGAATTAACTTGGCTACATGTAGGCTTTATATATGAGTGGAGGAATTAGAATTGCATGACTCATTAGGTAGATGCATTTAGCATAGGTTGCATTTCATAACATTCCATCACTTTAACCTTAATTATTTACCTTGGATTTAGCATGAGGACATGCTAGTGTTTAAAGTGTGGGGAGGTTGATAAACCCATATTTCATGAGTTCTTTTGTGCTTAATTAGAGTGATTTATTCAACTCTTCACCTACTTATTCACATTAATTGCATGGTTTTACTTTCCCTTCCTTATTATGTCATATTGTGAAAAACATGTTTCCTAAGCTTTAAAATCAATTAATTTAATTACCTTTATTTCCATTCGATGCCGTGATTAGTGTGTTGAGTAGTTTCAGATTTTCTAAGGCAGAATGACTTAAAGGACAGAAAAGGAAACATACAAAAATAGAAGGAGAAAGCAAAACGGAGATTTAAGGAAATTGGTATCCACGCGATCGCATGGATGACGCGATCGCGTGCCAAGCACGAATCAGCAGCGACGCGGCTGCATGACTGACGCGACCGCGCGCCTTAAGCAGAACGCACATGACGCAGTCGCATGACTGACGCGACCATGTGACAAGGAAAAGCTCCAAATGACGCGACCGCGTGACCCACGCGGACGCGTGACAGAGGCCACATATCAGAATTTACAGAATACGCCCCCAGCAAATTCTGAAGCCCTTTTTGGCCCAGATCCAAGTACAGACAGCATAGACCAGAGGTTATAAAGTGTGGGAATGCACCCATTCAAAGGGAGCTCGCATATTTTACTTTTCAATGATTTAGATTTAGTTGAGAGGGAGATCTTCTCTCTCTCTCTCTCTCTCTTTTAGGATTTAGGATTTCTTCTTGTTTTAAGAGTAACTCTGGATCCCAGGTTTAATGTTCTTTTATTTTAGTTTTACTTTTATTTATTTATTCCAACATTTGAATTGATTATTATAATTTGATCTATGAATTCTTTCACGTTACAGACAGTTATTTGAATTAATGATATTTGAGGTATTTTCAGTTTATGATTGTTCTCTTTGATTTAAGTTATCATTGCTTCCCATCTAAGGACGTTTTTATTATTTCAGCAATTTTACTTTTTCCCCTTTTGGTTGTGGTTAAGAATTCAGTAACTCAACAGTTATTAATCTCAATATAATTGATAATCGTTATCTTGCTAATTGAGTTGAACTTAAGTAATCCCAACCTTTTCTTAGGAAATAAATAGGATTCAAAGGTCAATTTAATTAGTCCCTTGACTTTCCTTTACCCTAGTAAAGGTTGACCAAGTGGAGTTTAGATTCAACTTTCATTCTAGTAGAGAGAGATAACTACGTTGGACCTCCAACTTCTCTTACCTTACCAAAAGTCTGCTTTACAGTATTTACTTATTTTAATTGCCATTTACTTTACTTGTCATTTAAATTACTTGCTTCTCATCTTCTAAACCCCGATTACAACCTTTATAGCCAATAATAAGAACATACTTCCTCGCAGTTCCTTGAGAAGACGACCCGAGGTTTGAATACTCGGTTAACAATTTTTAAGGGGTTTGTTACTTGTGACACCCAAAACGTTTGTACGAAGGGATTTTTGTCGGTTTAGAGACTATATCTACAACGCAACTATTTCTATGAATCTCTTTACTGGTAAAAATCCTAACGTCAGAGGTCCCAACCTTGCTCTGATTATTTGTGAAGCTCCATGAGAGCTCATTGTCAAGCTATTGACATTAAAGAAGCGCTTGTTGGGAGGCAACCCAATGTTATTTAATTATATCTATTTATTTTCCATTGCTATTTTATGTTTTCTTTAGGTTGATGATCTTGTGAAGTCACAAAAACAAATGGAAAATCAAAAACAGAATGAAAAACAGCATGAAAAATAGCACACCCTGGAGGAAGATCATTCTGGCGTTTAAACGCCAGAAACAAGCATCTGTCTGGCGTTTAATGCCAGAAACAAGCATCAGTCTGGCGTTAAACGCCAGAAACAGGCTACATTTGGGCGTTTAACGCCAGAAACAGGTAGCAGTCTGGCGTTAAACGCCAGGATTGCACAGTAAGGGCATTTTGTACGCCTAATTGGAGCAGGGATGTTAAATCCTTGACCCCACTGGATCTGTGGACCCCACAGAATCCCCATCTACCTCACCATTCAAATTTAAACCATTCCTCTCCCAAACCCACCCATTCACACACTTCCATCTCCTCCATCTTCTCCACTTCTTTCTTCTTTTGCTCGAGGACGAGCAAACCTTTTAAGTTTGGTGTAGTAAAAGCATTGCTTTTGTTTTTCCATAATTCAGTGGTAGAGCAATTGACTGCAGATCAAAGAGCTATGAGGAAAGAGCAACAAAGGCAAGGAAGAGACATAGAGGAGCTCAAGAGCACCATTGGTTCTTCAAGAAGAGGAAGACGCCACCCTCATTAAGGTGGACCCATTCCTTAATCTCCTTGTTCTTATTTTCCTGCTTTTTGTTTACTATGCTTCATGTTTAATTATGTTTGTGTCTTTACTATATGATCACTAGTATCTAAGTATCTATGTCTTAAAGATATGAATATCCTATGAATCCATCACCTTTCTTATATGAAAATTGTTTTCTGAAAAAGAAAAAGAAGTACATGAATTTCAAATTTTAAAATAGTTTAATTATTTTGATGTGGTGGCAATACTTTTTGTTTTCTGAATGAATGCTTGAACAATGCATGTGTCTTTTGAATTTGTTGTTTATGAATGTTAAAATCGTTGGCTCTTGAAAGAATGATGAAAAAGGAAAAATGTTATTCGATAATCTGAAAAATCATAAAAATGATTCTTAAAGTAAGAAAAAGCAGTGAAGAACAAAGCTTGCAGAAAAAAAAATGCAAACAAAAAAAAAGAGAGCAAGAAAAAGAAAAAGCAGGCAGAAAAAGTCAAAAGCTCTTTAAACTAAAAGGCAAGAGCAAAAATCCAATAGCCCTTAAAACCAAAAGGCAAGGGTAATAAAAAGGATCCAAGGCTTTGAGCATCAGTGGATAGGAGGGCCTAAAGGAATAAAATCCTGGCCTTAGCGACTAAACCAAGCTGTCCCTAACCATGTGCTTGTGGCGTGAAGGTGTCAAGTGAAAACTTGAGACTGAGCGGTTAAAGTCGAGGTCCAAAGCAAAAAGAAGAGTGTGCTTAAGAACCCTGGACACCTCTAATTGGGGACTCTAGCAAAGCTGAGTCACAATCTGAAAAGGTTCACCCAGTTATGTGTCTGTGGCATTTATGTATCCGGTGGTAATACTGGAAAACAAAGTGCTTAGGGCCACGGCCAAGACTCATAAAGTAGCTGTGTTCAAGAATCAACATACTGAACTAGGAGAATCAATAACACTATCTAAATTCTAAGTTCCTATAGATGCCAATCATTCTGAACTTCAAAGGATAAAGTGAGATGCCAAAACTGTTCAGAAGCAAAAAGCTAATAGCCCCACTCATCTAATTAACACTGATCTTCATAGATGTTTTTGGAATTCATTGTATATTCTCTTTTTTTTATCCTACTTTGTTTTTAGTTGCTTAGGGACAAGCAACAATTTAAGTTTGGTGTTGTGATGAGCGGATAATTTATACGCTTTTTGGCATTGTTTTTACTTAGTTTTTAGTATGATTTAGTTGGTTTTTAGTATATTTTTATTAGTTTTTAATTAAAAATCATATTTCTGGACTTTACTATGAGTTTGTGTGTTTTTCTGTAATTTCAGGTATTTTCTGACTGAAATTGAGGGAGCTGAGCAAAATTTGATTCAGGCTGAAAAAGGACTGCTGATGTTGTTGGATTCTAACCTCCCTGCACTCGGAATGGATTTTTTGGAGCTACAGAAGTCCAATTGGTGCGCTCTTAATTGGGTTGGAAAGCAGACATCCAGAGCTTTCTAGCAATATATAATAGTCCATACATTGCACGAAGATAGATGACGTAAACTGGCGTTCAACGCCAGTTCCATGTTGCAGTCTGGCGTTTAGCGCCAGAAACAGGTTACAAGTTGGAGTTCAACGCCAGAAACAGGTTACAACCTGGCGTTCAACTCCAAAAACAGCCCAGGCACGTGAGAAGCTTAAGTCTCAGCCCCAGAACACACCAAGTGGGCCCCAGAAGTGGATTTTTGCACTATCCATCTTAGTTTACACATTTTCTTTAAACCTAGGTTACTAGTTTATTATTTAAACAACTTTTAGAGACTTATTTGGTAACTCATGACATTTTAGATCTGAACTTTGTACTCTTTGACGGCATGAGTCTCTAAACTCCATTGTTGGGGGTGAGGAGCTCTGCTGTGTCTCAATGAATTAATGCAATTACTTCTGTTTTCCATTCAAACACGCTTGTTTCTATCTAAGATGTTCATTCGCACTTTAATACGATGGATGTGATGATCCGTGACACTCATCATCATCCTCAACCTATGAACACGTGCCTGACAACCACCTCCGTTCTACATTTGATTGAATGAGTATCTCTTGGATTCCTTAATCAGAATCTTCGTGGTATAAGCTAGAATCCATTAGCAGCATTCTTGAGAATCTGGAAAGTCTAAACCTTGTCTATGGTATTCCGAGTAGGATTCAGGGATTGAATGACTGTGACGAGCTTCAAACTCGCGAGTGTTGGGCGTAGTGACAGACGCAAAAGGATCAATGGATCCTATTCTGACATGATCGAGAACCGACAGATGATTAGCCGTGCGGTGACAGCGCACCTGGACCTTTTTCACTGAGAGGACGGATGGTAGCCATTAACAACGGTGATCCACCAACACACAGCTTGCCATAGGAGGAACCTTGCGTGCGTGAAGAAGAAGACAGGGAGAAAGCAGAGATTCAGAAGACAAAGTATCTCCAAAACTCCAACATATTCTCCATTACTGCAGAACAAGTATTCATTTCATGCTCTTTTATTCTTCGCAATTCAAACTGATAACTATAATTGATATCCTGACTAAGAGTTACAAGATAACCATAGATTGCTTCAAGCCAACAATCTCCGTGGGATTCGACCCTTACTCATGTAAGGTATTACTTGGACGACCCAGTGCACTTGCTGGTTAGTGGTACGAGTTGTGAAAAGTGTGATTTACAATTCGTGCACCAGTAGACATTACGTACTTAAGGCTTTAGTGAGTAGACCTAATGAGCTCGGTTCCTTATAATTATCAATATTTGATTTGTTAACAAGGATGGTGATCTCAATTACCTAAGTCTTAGCCAAGAGTTCTTTATCTTGCTTTCTTTAATTACTTGCTTGATTTACTTTTTCTTGTTTCTCTTATAAATCAAAACCCCTTTGCCCCTTTATAGCCAATAATTGACCACTTCATGGCAATTCCTTGTGAGACGACTCGGAGTTCAAATACTTCGCTTAATTTTTATTTGGGGTTTGTACTTGTGACAACTTAAATTTAATTTGATTTGAGGATTGACTATTGGTTTGGACTATACTAACAACGGAATTATTTTGTGGAATTCCGAACCGGTATGAATCCCGCCTATCAGGGAGTCCTTTGACAAGGTTGGATGGGAGTAGAATATGCTTTGTCAAGATCGTTGGAGACCTCTCTACCTAGGTTGTCATCTACTCCTTCATTTGAGTGGGTAAAACTTATCTCTATTCTCTTTACTGTCCCACTTGAGTATGGTATGCTTGAAACAGATGGCCAACTTAGAAGGCTTTGTGGAATTAAGCGTAAGAGAAGGATGTTTAGTGGTTGGAGTTACAAATCAAGGCTCATCAAGGTTGAGATTTCCAGAGCTAGATGCAAGGATTGGACTGGTGATCAATTGGTTGGATCTAAGGGAAGAGTTTGGTACTTCATTGAGAATTTGGATTGCTTGCCACCCTATTAGAACACTGACGATCAACTTGAAGATGGGTGCAGAAACAAGATTTGGGATCTCGGCATACAAGAGGATCAATTTTGGGAGCTGAAAGCTTGTGAAGAACTTCATCAAGGCTTGGTGAATTTATTTGGGAATGATGGAGCTTATTAGAAGTCCAAGCGTTGGTGGAAGTTTCAAGATGAGTTCAAGCACAAGCCACCATGACAGAGAGCTCACCAAATGTCCAACTTAAGGACTTTAACTAAAAGTGCTAGGTGGGAAACACCCCACCATGGTAAATTCTTTCTATTTTTCCTTTTATTTCTATTAGTAATAAGTTGAATTTTCATTTTTAATTAAGTTTATTTAGTTTAAGTTGTGATCCAGCTTGTTTAATGATGTTTAGATATATTCTGGTAGAATTTTAGATTCTCAATCAGCCTTAAAAAAAGGGATGTGACGCGTACGCGTGACCCACGCGTACGCGTCGATATGAAGTTCGCTCTCAGGTATTTCTGAACAGAGAGTTACGCTGAAACAGTGCGGAAGGGGTGCCTGGTGCACAAGCCAACCCACGCGTACGCGTGCTTGGTGCGCAGAAATTGTGATTACACTTTGATTATGTAAAATTCATTGCTCTTTCTTTCCCTGGTAATGGTGCCAAAAACATGATGCCAATACCCTGGTTCACAACTTCGCACAACTAACCAGCAAGTGCACTGGGTCATCTAAGTAATACCTTACGTGAGTAATGGGTGAATCCCACGGAGATTGTTGGTATGAAGCAAGCTATGGTCACCTTGTAAATCTCAGTCAGGCGGATATAAAATAGTAATAGGGTTTTCAAAAATAATTAATAAGATAGGGATAGAGATACTTATGTAAATCACTGGTGAGAATTTCAGATAAGCGAATGGAGGTGCTTTTCGTTCCTCTGAACCTCTGCTTTCCTGCTATCTTCATCCAATCAGTCTTACTCCTTTCCATGGCTGGCTTTATGTGATACATCACCATTGTCAATGGCTACTTTCGGTCTTCTCTCGGGAAAATGATCCAAATGCCCTGTCACGGCACGGCTAATCGTCTGGAGGCATAACCCCTGTCAATGGTTTCATCCTATCCTCTCAGTGAAAATGGTCAACGCACCCTGTCACGGCACGGCTATTCATTTGTCGGTTCTCGATCATGCTGGAATAGGATTTATTATCCTTTTGCGTCTATCACTACGCCCAGCAATCGTGAGTTTGAAGCTCGTCACAGTCATTCAATCATTGAATCCTACTCGGAATATCACAGACAAGGTTTAGACTTTCCGGATTCTCTTGAATGTCGCCATCATTCTAGCTTACACCACGAAGATTCTGATTAAGAGATCTAAGAGACACTCATTCAATCTAAGGTAGAACGGAAGTGGTTGTCAGGCACGCGTTCATAAGGAATGATGATGATTGTCACGTTCATCACATTCAGGTTGAAGTGCGAATGAATATCTTGGAAGCGAAATAAGATGAATTGAATAGAAAACAGTAGTACTTTGCATTAATCTTTGAGGAACAGCAGAGCTCCACACCTTAATCTTTGGAGTGTAGAAACTCTACCATTAAAAATACATAAGTGAAAGGTCCAGGCATGGCCGAGATGGCCAGCCCCTCTGATCTAGAACCAGGCGTCCAAAGATGTCTAATACAATAGTAAAAGGTCCTATTTATAATAAACTAGTCACTAGGGTTTACAGAAATAAGTAATTGATGCATAAATCTACTTCCGGGGCCCACTTGGTGTGTGCTTGGGCTGAGCTTGAGTGTTGCACGTGTAGAGGTCCTTCTTGAAGTTGAACGCCAGCATTTGTGCCAGTTTGGGCAGAGAGTTGGCGTTGAACGCCAGTTTGCGTCGTCTATTCTTGGCCAAAGTATGGACTATTATATATTTCTGGAAAGCCCTGGATGTCTACTTTCCAACGCAATTAAAAGCGCGCCATTTCGAGTTCTGTAGATCCAGAAAATCCACTTTGAGTGCAGGGAGGTCAGAATCCAACAGCATCAGCAGTCCTTCTTCAACCTTAGAATCTGATTTTTGCTCAAGTCCCTCAATTTCAGCCAAAAAATACTTGAAATCACAGAAAAATACACAAACTCATAGTAAAGTCCAGAAATGTGAATTTAGCATAAAAACTAATGAAAATATCCCTAAAAGTAACTAGATCCTACTAAAAACATACTAAAAACAATGCCAAAAAGCGTATAAATTATCCGCTCATCACAACACCAAACTTAAATTGTTGCTTGTCCCCAAGCAACTGAAAATAAAATAGGATAAAAAGAAGAGAATATACTATAAATTCCAAACTATCAATGAAACATAGCTTTAATCATATGAGCGGGACTTATAACTTTTTGCCTCTTGAATAGTTTTGGCATCTCACTTTATCCATTGAGGTTCAGAATGATTGGCATCTATAGGAACTCAGAGTTCAGATAGTGTTATTGATTCTCCTAGTTCAGTATGATGATTCTTGAACACAGCTATTTTATGAGTCTTGGTCGTGGCCCTAAGCACTTTGTTTTCCAGTATTACCACTGGATACATAAATGCCACAGACACATAATTGGGTGAACCTTTTCAGATTGTGACTCAGCTTTGCTAAAGTCCCCAATTAAAGGTGTCCAGGGTTCTTAAGCACACTCATCTTTTGCTTTGGACCTTGACTTTAACCGCTCAGTCTCAAGTTTTCACTTGACACCTTCACGCCACAAGCACATGGTTAGGGACAGCTTGGTTTAGCCGCTTAGACCAGGATTTTATTCCTTTAGGTCCTCCTATCCACTGATGCTCAAAGCCTTGGGATCCTCTTTATTTACCCTTGCCTTTTGGTTTTAAGGGTTATTGGCTTTTTGCTCTTGCCTCTTGGTTTTAAGAGCTTTTGACTTTTTCTGCTTGCTTTTTCTTTTTCTTTCTATTATTTTTTTTCGCCTATTTTTTTTTCTGCAAGCTTTGTTCTTTGCTGCTTTTTCTTACTTCAAGAATCATTTTTATGATTTTTCAGATTATCAAATAACATGTCTCCTAGTCATCATTCTTTCAAGAGCCAACATATTTAACATTCTTAAACAACAACTTCAAAAGACATATGCACTGTTCAAGCATTCATTCAGAAAATAAGAAGCATTGTCACCACATTAATATAATTAAACTAAGTTCAAGGATAAATTCGAAACTCATGTACTTCTTGTTCTTTTGAATTAAAACATTTTTCATTTAAGAGAGGTGATGGATTCATAGGACATTCATAACTTTAAGACAAAGTTACTAACTACTAATGATCATGTAATGAAGACACAAACATAGATAAGCACATAACATAGAAAACGAAAAATAGAAGAAATAAGAACAAGGAATGAATCCACCTTAGTGATGGTGGCATTTCCTTCTTGAGGAACCAATGATGTCCTTGAGCTCTTCTATGTCTCTTCCTTGTCTTTGTTACTTCTCCCTCATTGCTTTTTGATCTTCTCTTATTTCATGGAGCATGATGGAGTGCTCTTGATGTTCCACCCTTAATTGTCCCATGTTAGCACTTAATTCTCCTAGGGAGGTGTTGATTTGCTCCCAATAGTTTTGTGGAGGAAAATGCATTTGAGGCATCTCCGGGATCTCATGGTGATGAGCTTCTTGCGCCTCTTGAGCTCCATGAATGGGCTCTCTTGCTTGCTCCATTTTTTTCTTAGTAATGGGCTTCTCTTCCTTAATAGGAATGTCTCCTTCTATGAAAGCTCCAGCTGAGGAAAAGCTAGCCTTGCCATGGGGGATGACTTTTCGGCTATTTTGTAGAGTTCATTAGAGATGACTTCATGAACTTCTATTTCCTCTCCAATCATGATGCTATGAATCATGATGGCCCGATCCACAGTAACTTCAGATCGGTTGCTAGTGGGAATGATTGAGCATTGAATGAACTCCAACCATCCTCTAGCCACAGGCTTGAGGTCCAATCTTCTTAGTTGAACCGGCTTGCCTTTGGAGTCAATCTTCCATTGAGCTCCTTCCACACATATGTCCATAAGGACTTAGTCCAACCTTTGATTAAAGTTGACCCTTCTAGTGTAGGGGCGTTCATCTCCTTGCATCATAGGCAAGTTAAACGCCAACCTCACATTTTCCGGACTAAAATCTAAGTATTTCCCCCGAACCATTGTAACATAGTTCTTTGGATCCGGGTTCTTACTTTGATCATGGTTCTTGGTGATCCATGCATTGGCATAGAACTCTTGAACCATTAGGATGCCGACTTGTTGGATGGGGTTTGTTAGAACTTCCCAACCTCTTCTTTGAATTTCATGTCGGATCTCCAGATACTCATTTCTTTTGAGTTTGAAAGGGACCTCGGGGATCACCTTCTTCTTGGCCACAACATCATAGAAGTGGTCTTGATGAGCTTTGGAGATGAATCTTTCCATCTCCCATGACTCGGATGTGGAAGCTTTTGTCTTCCCTTTCCCCTTTCTAGAGGATTCTCCGGTCTTAGGTGCCATCAATGGTAATGGAAAAACAAAAAGCTTATGCTTTTACCACACCAAACTTAGAATTTTGCTCGCCCTTGAGCAAGAGAAGAAAGAATAGATGAAGAAGAATAAGAAATGGAGGAGAGGGAGAAGGTGATGTGTTTCGGCCAAGAAGGGTATAGAAGGGTTGTGTTGTGTGAATTTAAAGAAGAATGGAGGGCTTTATATAGTGAAGGGAGGGGGGAAAGGTTTCGGCCATATGGGTGGGTTTGGGTGGGAAATTGGTTTTGAATTTTGAAGGTAGGTGGGGTTTATGAGGTAGGTTTATGGGGAAGAGTGGATGGATGTAAGTGGTGAAGAGGTGATGGGGAAGAGAGATTGAGGTGATTGGTGAAGAGTTTTGGGGAAGAGTGTTTATGGGATTGTGTGAAAGAGGGGTGAGAAGAAGTGAGTGGAGGTAGGTGGGGATCTTGTGGGGTCCACAGATCCTGAGGTGTTTAAGGATTTACAACCTTGCACCACATTAGGCATGTAAAATGCCCTTGCACACAACTCTGGGCGTTCAGCGCCAGGTTGGTGCCCATTTTGGGCGTTCAACGCCCATTTGATGGCCATTTCTGGCGTTGAACGCCAGAACCATGCCTGTTCTGGGCGTTCAGCGCCCAAACACTGCCCATTTTGGGCGTTCAGCGCCAGAACCATGCTCTGTTCTGGCGTTGAACGCCAGACAGATGCTCCTCCAGGGTGTGATTTTTCTTCTGCCGTTTTTGATTCTATTTTTAATTTTTTTGTTTATTTTGTGACTCCACATGATCATGAACCTATAAAGACATATAACTAAGAAAAATATAGTTAGATAAATAAAAATTGGGTTGCCTCCCAACAAGCGCTTCTTTAATGTCAATAGCTTGACAGTGGGCTCTCATGGAGCCTCACAGATGTTCATAGCATTGTTGAAACTCCCCAACACCAAACTTAGAGTTTGGATATGGGAGTTCAACACCAAACTTAGAGTTTGGCTGTGGCCTCCCAACACCAAACTTAGAGTTTGACTGTGGGGGCTTTGTTTGACTCTGCTTTGAGAGAAGCTTCTTCTGCTTCCTCTCCATGGATGCAGAGAGAGATCCTTGAGTTGTAAACACAAGGTTGTCCTCATTCAATTGAAGGATCAATTCTCCTCTGTCCACATCAATCACAGCTCTTGCTGTGGCTAGGAAAGGTCTTCCTAGGATGATGGATTCATCCTCTTCCTTTCCAGTATCCAGGACTATGAAATCAGCAGGGATGTAAAGGCCTTCAACCTTTACTAACAGGTCCTCTACTTGTCCATAAGCCTGTTTTCTCGAATTGTCTGCCATCTCTAATGAGATTTTAGCAGCTTGCACCCCATAGATTCCCAGTTTCTCTATTACAGAGAGGGGCATGAGGTTTATTCCTGAACCAAGGTCACACAGAGCCTTAAAGATCATGGTGCCTATGGTACAAGGTATTATGAACTTTCCAGGATCCTATCTCTTCTGAGGCAATGTCAGTTGATCCAGATCACTTAGTTCATTGGTGAACAAGGGAGGTTCATCTTCCCAAGTATCAATGCCAAATAATTTGGCATTTAGCTTCATGATTGCACCAAGGAACTTGGCAGCTTGCTCTTCAGTAACATCCTCATTCTCTTCAGAAGAGGAATACTCATCAGAGCTCATGAATGGCATAAAGAGGTTCAATGGAATCTCTATGGTCTCTAGATGAGCCTCAGAGTCCTTTGGTTCCTCAGAGGGAAGCTCCTTATTGACCACTGGACGTCCCAGGAAGTCTTCCTCCTTGGGATTCACATCCTCTCCTTCCCTTACAGGTTCGGCCATGGTTCTTATGTCAATGGCCTTGCACTCTCCTTTTGGATTCTCTTCTGTATTGCTTGGGAGAGTACTAGGAGGGATTTCAGTGATCCTTTTACTCAGCTGGCCCACTTGTGCTTCCAGATTTCTAATGGAAGACCTTGTTTCATTCATGAAACTTACAGTGGCCTTAGATAGATCAGAGACTAAGTTTGCTAAATTAGAAGTATTTTGTTCAGAGTTCTCTGTCTGTTGCTGAGTGGATGATGGAAAAGGTTTATTATTGTTAAACCTGTTTCTTCCACCATTATTAAAGCCTTGTTGAGGCCTTTGATCCTTCCATGAGAGATTTGGATGATTTCTCCATGATGGATTATAGGTGTTTCCATAAGGTTCACCTAAGTAATTCACCTCTGCTATTGCAGGGTTCTCAGGATCATAAGCTTCTTCTGCATAAGAAGCTTCTTGAGTACTGTTGGATGCGGCTTGCATTCCATTCGGACTCTGAGAAATCATATTGACTTGTTGAGTCAATATTTTGTTCTGAGCCAATATGGCATTCATAGTATCAATTTCAAGAACTCCCTTCTTCATAGGCGTCCCATTATTCACAGGATTCCTCTCAGAAGTGTACATGAACTGGTTATTAGCAACCATGTCAATGAGTTCTTGAGCTTCTGCAGGCGTTTTCTTTAGGTGAATGGATCCACCTGCAGAAGTATCCAATGACATCTTTGATAACTCAGATAAACCATCATAGAATATATCCAGGATGGTCCATTCTGAAAGCATGTCAGAAGGACATTTTTTGGTCAACTGTTTGTATCTTTCCCAAGCTTCATAGAGGGATTCACCTTCTTTCTGTCTGAAGGTTTGAACATCCACTCTAAGCTTGCTCAGCTTTTGAGGAGGAAAGAACTTGGCTAAGAAAGCCGTGACCAGCTTATCCCAAGAGTTCAGGCTGTCTCTAGGTTGAGAGTCCAACCAGATTCTAGCTCTGTCCCTTACAGCAAATGGGAAAAGCATGAGCCTGTAGACTTCAGGATCTACTCCATTAGTCTTAACAGTATCACATATCTGCAAGAATTCAATTAAGAACTGAAAAGGATCTTCAGATGGAAGTCCATAAAACTTGTAGTTCTGTTGCATCAGAGAAACTAATTGAGGTTTCAGCTCAAAGTTGTTTGCTCCAATGGCAGGAATGGAGATGCTTCTTCCATGTAAATTGGAATTTGGTGCAGTAAAGTCACCAAGCATCCTCCTTGCATTATTATTATTTTCGGCTGCCATCTCCTCTTCCTGTTCGAAAATTTCTGAAAGGTTATCTCTGGATTGTTGTAATTTAGCTTCTCTTAGTTTTCTCTTCAGGGTCCTTTCAGGTTTTGGATCTGCTTCAACAAGAATATTTTTGTCCTTGCTCCTGCTCATATGAAAAAGAGACAACAGAAAAATAATAATAATAGGGGTCCTTTTTACCACAGTATAGAGGTCCCAGTGTGAGTAGAAGAAAAGAAGAAGAAGAAATTCGAACACAGATGGAAGAGGGGGTTCAGATTTTTGGTGATGTGAGGAAGAGATGTTAGTAGATGAATAAATAAATAGAAGGAGATGAGAGAGAAGGAATTTTCGAAAATAATTTTTGAAAAAGAGTTAGTGATTTTTGAAAATAGTTTTTTTGAAAAATGTTAGTAATTTTCGAAAATTGAGATTTAAAAATTAAAATAATTAGTTAATTAAAAAGAATTTTTGAAAAAGAGGGAAGATATTTTCGAAAGTTAGAGAGAGAGAGAGTTAGTTAGGTAGTTTTGAAAAAGATAAGAAACAAACAAAAAGTTAGTTAGTTAGTTGAAACAAATTTTGAAAAGATAAGAAGTTAGGAAGTTAGAAAAGATATTTTGAAATCAAATTTTTTTTGAAAAAGATAAGATGAGAAGATATTTTTCAGAAGATATGATTGAAATTAGTTTTGAAAAAGATTTGATTTTTAAAATCACAATTAATGACTTGATTCACAAGAAATCACAAGATATGATTCTAGAACTCAAAGTTTGAATCTTTCTTAACAAGTAAGTAACAAACTTGAAATTTTTGAATCAAAACATTAATTGATTATGTTATTTTCGAAAATTTGATACAAAAATAAGAAAAAGATTTTTGAAAAATATTTTTAGAATTTTCAAAAATAACTAAGAAAAATGAAAAAGATTTGATTTTTGAAAAAGATTTTTGAAAAAGATAGGATTTGTAAAATGAAAATTTGATTTGACTCATAAAAACAACTTGATTTTAAAAATTTTTGAAAAAGTCAAATCTCATTTTCGAATTTATGAGAGAGAAAAAGGGAAAGATAAGTTTTTTTTTTTGATTTTTTTGAATTTTTAATGATGAGAGAGAAAAATATGAAAATTATGCAATGCATGAGAATTTTAGATCAAAACATGTGATGCATGCAAGAATGCTATGAATGTCAAGATGAACACCAAGAACACTATGAAGATCATGATGAACATCAAGAACATATTTTTGAAAAATTTTTAATGCAGAGAAAACATGCAAGACACCAAACTTAGAATTCTTTAATGCTTAGACACTAAGAATTCAAGAATGCATATGAAAAACAAGAAAAGACACAAAACATGCAAATGCAAAGATCAAACAAGAAGACTTACCATGAACAACTTGAAGATCATGAAGAACACTATGAATGCATGAGAATTTTCGAAAAATGCAAGATGCACATGCAATTGACACCAAACTTATAACATGACACATGACTCAAACAAGAAACAGAAAAATATTTTTGATTTTTATGATTTTCTAAAATTTTTTTGGATTTTTCGAAAAATTAATTGAAAAATAAAAATAAGGATTCCAAAATTTTTAATATAAATTCCAGGAATCTTGCATTCTTAGTCTAAAGTTTCAGTCCAGGAATTAGACATGGCTCACTAGCCAGCCAAGCTTTCAATGAAAGCTCCGGTCCAAAACACTAGACATGGCCAATGGCCAGCCAAGCTTCAGCAAGATATCAGAATATACTGCTCATTACTTATCAAATATGTAACTTGCCTCTATGCTGATGGTTTGGAAGCCTTAGTCCAAAAGAATTTAGACATGGCTTTGCAGCCAGCCAGGCTTCACATGCTTCATGAAACACTAGAATTCATTCTTAAGAATTTTGAATCTAAAAATTTTTTTTTCTTTTTTTTTTTTGAAAAGAAAATGAAAAGAAAGTTACCCAATCTGAGCAACAAGATGAACCGTCAGTTGTCCAAACTCGAACAATTCCCGGCAACGGCGCCAAAAACTTGGTGCGCAGAAATTGTGATTACACTTTGATTATGTAAAATTCATTGCTCTTTCTTTCCCTGGTAATGGCGCCAAAAACATGATGCTAATACCCTGGTTCACAACTTCGCACAACTAACCAGCAAGTGCACTGGGTCGTCCAAGTAATACCTTACGTGAGTAAGGGTCGAATCCCACGGAGATTGTTGGTATGAAGCAAGCTATGGTCACCTTGTAAATCTCATTCAGGCATATATAAAATAGTAATAGGGTTTTCAAAAATAATTAATAAGATAGGGATAGAGATACTTATGTAAATCACTAGTGAGAATTTTAGATAAGTGAATGGAGGTGCTTTTCGTTCCTCTGAACCTCTGATTTCCTGCTATCTTCATCCAATCAGTCTTACTCCTTTCCATGGCTGGCTTTATGTGATACATCACCATTGTCAATGGCTACTTTCGGTCTTCTCTCGGAAAAATGATCCAAATGCCCTGTCACGGCACGGCTAATCGTCTGGAAGTATCACCCTTGTCAATGGTTTCATCCTATCCTCTCAGTGAAAATGGTCAACGCACCCTGTCACGGCACGGCTATTCATCTGTCGGTTCTCGATCATGCTGGAATAGGATTTACTATCCTTTTGCGTCTGTCACCACGCCCAGCAATCGCGAGTTTGAAGCTCGTCACAGTCATTCAATCATTGAATCCTACTCGGAATACCACAGACAAGGTTTAGACTTTCCGGATTCTCTTGAATGCCGCCATCATTCTAGCTTACACCACGAAGATTCTGATTAAGAGATCTAAGAGACACTCATTCAATCTAAGGTAGAACGGAAGTGGTTGTCAGGCATGCGTTCATAAGGAATGATGATGATTGTCACGTTCATCACATTCAGGTTGAAGTGCGAATGAATATCTTGGAAGCAAAATAAGATGAATTGAATAGAAAACAGTAGTACTTTGCATTAATCTTTGAGGAACAGCAGAGCTCCACACCTTAATCTATGGAGTGTAGAAACTCTACAGTTAAAAATACATAAGTGAAAGGTCCAGGCATGGCCGAGATGGCCAGCCCCTCTGATCTAAGAACCAGGCGTCCAAAGATGTCTAATACAATAGTAAAAGGTCCTATTTATAATAAACTAGTCACTAGGGTTTACAGAAAATAAGTAATTGATGCATAAATCCACTTCCGGGGCCCACTTGGTGTGTGCTTGGGCTGAGCTTAAGTGCTGCACGTGTAGAGGTCCTTCTTGGAGTTGAACGCCAGCATTTGTGCCAGTTTGGGCGTTCAACTCTGGTTTTGGATCCTTTTCTGGCGCTGGACGCCAGAATTGGGCAGAGAGCTGGCGTTGAATGCCAGTTTGCATCGACTATTCTTGGCCAAAGTATGGACTATTATATATTGCTGGAAAGCCCTGGATGTCTACTTTCCAACGCAATTAAAAGCGCGCCATTTTGAGTTTTGTAGATCTAGAAAATCCACTTTGATTGCAGGAAGGTCAGAATCCAACAGCATCAGCAGTCCTTCTTCAACCTTAGAATCTGATTTTTGCTCAAGTCCCTCAATTTCAGCCAGAAAATACTTGAAATCACAGAAAAACACACAAACTCATAGTAAAGTCCAGAAATGTGAATTTAGCATAAAAACTAATGAAAACATCCCTAAAAGTAACTAGATCCTACTAAAAACATACTAAAAACAATGCCAAAAAGTGTATAAATTATCTGCTCATCAGTGCTCCACACGTACGCGTCACCTGCAATTTTGCCAATCCACACTTAAGCGCCAGCGACGCATACGCGTGGAATGGAACTCGGCGTTATTTGGTAATTGGACAGAGAGTTGGGCTGGAGGTGTGCTGCAACCGTGCGTCTGGCACAACCAGTGGTCACGCGTATGCGTAACCGACGCTTACGCGTCATTTGAATTTTTGCTTATCCATGCCTACGCATGGACGATGCTCACGCGTTGAATGCCTTTTTCTATTTTCACGCGCACGCGTGACCTGCACGCGCGCGTCGCTTTCGCACCTCTTTTAAACCTTTCTTCTTCTTTCTTCCTCCTTTCTTACTTTCTTCTTCTCATTTCTTTTACTTCTCATCCTTATTCTCTTTCATTCTCATTTACTTATTGTATTTGCATACTTTCATTCATTGCATTTCAACTTTGTGCATATTTTTATTTTTTTCTAAGTTTATTATTTTTCCATTGGTGTTAAATGTTCTTCTCCAACTGTTGCATTTTTTTGCTTGCATTATTTTGGTGCTTCGTGACTTGTTTTATATTGTTGGGTATTATTATTCATAGTTCAATGCTAATTTTTTATGACACTTGTATTCTATTTGCATTGATATGCACTTTTACTATCTTTCATGACCCACTCTCTCCCCCAATATTGCAATTTTTGCACTATTGATATGCCATTTGCTTCTACTATTTTTTCACTTGTATGTTGTAGCTACCATGTAGTTGAGACCCTCATTATTTGGTATTAACCCACCCATATTTTATTTGTTTTTTATCTTTATTTCTGGGTTACTTTTCTTCCTTTTTCTCTTCTTTTAGGATGGCCACCGAGAAGGGAAAGGAAAAGCTTCTCAATCAGGCAACAGACAAGTCCATCTGCATAATCTTTGGAGAAAAGCATCAGTTGTAGCCACCCGTCCACTAGCACATCTTTGCATGCATCGAGGACGGTGCAATCTTTAAGTGTGGGGAGGTTGATACCGACTTTCGTGGGTTAGTTACATTATCTCCAACACCAATGTGTAATTTTCTTTGTTAGTTCATTGTTGCATTTGCATGATTGATTGCATGTTTGTTAGATTTTTGTGCATATTCTACCACTACTTGGTTGAAGTGATGAATTCTTTTTCAAGAAACTATTTTATAAGCATTTCACTAATTTGAATTAAAGTTTTTGTTAAACTTGCTTGAAGAAATTTATTTTGGAACATGGTTTAGAGCAAGAATGATGCACCACTATTTCGTGGTGGATTCTATGTTGAATTTAGGGGATTTTATTACCCTTTTCCCACATTTATTCCATGAAATGGCATGGTTTCATGTATTTCTCCTAATTTGTACTTAAATGTAAAAACATACTTTTTAGGCCCTTAATTGGTTAGTTTTAATTCACCTTTGATTCTACTAGATGCCTTGATGTGTGTGTTAGTAAATTCAGGTTCAAAAGGCTAGGAATGGATCAAAGGAATGAACAGAAAAGCATGCAAAGTGGAGGAATCAAGGAAAATCAAGAATTGGGAGAATATTCATTGACGTGCACGCGTGGAATATGAAGTCGCGTGGCGACGCGTACGCGTACATGACGCGTACGCGTGGAAAGCGAAATTGCTAAGCGATGCGTACGGTGACCCATGCGTATGCGTCGATACTCGCACGTGACCTCATTAAAGTGAAAATGTTGGGGGCAATTTCTGGGCTTCCCAGGCCCAAATCCAACTCATTTTTTAGCCTATTACATGCAGAAATCAAGAGGAGTCAAGGGGGGAGAACACATAGTTTAGTGGACATGATGCTTTAGTTAGTTTCTAGAGAGAGAATATCTCTCTTCTCTCTAGAATTAGGTTAGATCTAGATTAAGATTTCTTAGATCTAGGTTTAATTCATGTTTTAATTTACTTTTCCTTTACAATTCCTTGTTCTTCTACCTTTGCTTTCTCTAGTTTAGCATTTGAATTCTTGTAATTGTTTACCTTATTGTTGATGCACTCTTGCTTCTTCTATTTTTCTTGAATGCAATTCATGTTTGATTTCTTTTATTGTTGATTTGAATTGTTGCTTTTAATTTCCTTGCAATAAGTAGTTGTAGATTTACTTTTCTTGCAATCTTATCTTGCTTTCTTTTTGTACCTTCCAAGTATTTGATTAAATGCTTGGAAGGATTTTAGTGTAGATTTTTCTCCTCTTGGCTTTGGTTAAGTAATTGGAGACTCTTGAGTTGTCAAACTCTTTTGTTGATTGATAATTGGAAATTGCTAATTGATTTGAATGACACTAACTCTAGTCTTTCCTTAGGATTTGACTAGGACTTGTGGACTCAAATTGATTGATCCACTTGACTTTTCTTCATAGTTAGAGGTTGACTAAGTGGGAGCAATGGACAATTCTCATCACAATTGATGATGATAATGAGGATAGGACTTCTAATTCTCATTCCTTACCAAGAGCTTTCTTAGTTATTAGTTTACTTCTCTTACAATTTATCTTTCATGTCCCTTATCCAAAACCCAAAAATATGCATCTCATAACCAATAGCAAGAACACTTCCCTACAATTCCTTTGAGAGATGACCCGAGGTTTGAATACTTTGGTTTATTTTTATTGGAGTTTGTACTTGTGACAAACAATCTTTTGCATGAAAGGATTATTTGTTGGTTTAGAAACTATACTTGCAATGAGAATTCATTAGTGACATTCTATACCATCAAAAAACCAATCATCAAAATGGCACCATTGCTAGGGACTTGCAAATGTGCGCTTATTATTGGTTATTGTACATATGTTAATATTGTGAATAGTTCGCTCCTTTGTTAGTTTGCTTGTTTGATTTAGTACTTAGATTTATCTCTTGTTTTTGTGCTTTTTATTTTGTGGTGCACGAAATTGTGATCTCTGATAACGGCGCCAAAAACTTGGTACGCACGATCGTAATCTCAACTCTTTTTCACAACTCCGCACAACTAACCAGCAAGTGCACTGGGTCATCCAAGTAATAAACCTTACGTGAGTAATGGTCGATCCCACGGAGATTGTCGGCTTGAAGCAAGCTATGGTCATCCTTGTAAATCTCAGTCAGGCGGATTCAATTGGTTATGAGGTTTTGATAATTAAAACATAAATAAAACATAAAATAAGATAGAAATACTTATGTAATTCATTGGTGGAAATTTCAGATAAGCGTCTGGAGATGCTTTGTTGCTTCTAAACTTCTGCTTTCCTACTGCCTTCTTCCAATCATGCGTTACCTCCTTCCATGGCAAGCTATATGATCCTCTCGGATGAAAACAAATCCATATGGGCTGTCACCGCACGGATAATCATCTGTCGGTTCCCGCTAGCGTCGGAGTAAGACCATTGTCTTTTTACACACTGTCACTTGTGCCCCACATTCGCAGGTTTGAAGCTCATCACATTCATCCCTTCCCAGATCCTACTCGAAAAACCACAAACAAGGTTTAAACTTTTCGGATCTCAGGAATACTGCTAATGGTTCTAGCCTATACCACGAAGACTCTGATTTCACGGGATGGAATGCTCTGTTGTCAGGAGAGGCAATCATGCGTCATGAACCAGGAGGCCAAGAGATACACACTCAAGCGATTGCAGATAGAATGGAAGTGGTTGTTAGGCACGCGTTCATAAGTGAGAATGATAATGATTGTCACGGGTCATCACATTCATCAGGTTGAAGTGCAAATGAATATCTTAGAGAAGAAGTAGGTGTGAATTGAATAGAAAACAATTGTAATTGCATTAATTCATGAAGAACAGCAGAGCTCCACACCTTAATCTATGGGGTGTAGAAACTCCACCGTTGAAAATACATAAGTGAAAAGTCTAGGCATGGCCATGAGGCTAGCCTCCAAACGTGTACAATATGGCAAAAAGCTCAACCAAAAGTCTGGTCAAAATACTCTCTAGATAAATCTTCTAAAAGTAGTTTTTATACTAAACTAGTAATATAGGGTTACAGAAAAATGAGTAACTAAATGCAGATAGTGTAGAAATCCACTTCGGGGGCCCACTTGGTGTGAGCTTGGGCTGAGCATTGAAGCTTTTTCGTGCATAGGCTGTTCCTGGAGTTAAACTCCAGCTTTGGTGCCAGTTTGGGCGTTTAACTCCAATTCTGGTGGCAGTTTGGGCGTTTTACGCCAAGATGTTTTAGGCTAACTTTGAACACCAGTTTGGGCCATTAAATCTCTTGTAAAGTATGGACTATTATATATTTCTGGAAAGCCCAAGATGTCTACTTTCCAACGCAATTGAGATCGCATCAATTGGGCTTCTATAGCTCCAGAAAATTCACTTCGAGTGCAGGGAGGTCAGAATCCAATAGCATCTGCAGTCCTTTTTCAGCCTCTGAATCAGATTTTTGCTCCCTCAATTTCAGCCAGAAAATACCTGAAATCACAGAAAAATACACAAACTCATAGTAAAGTCCAGAAATGTGATTTTTGCATAAAAACTAATAAAAATATAATAAAAAGTAACAAAAACATACTAAAAACTATGTAAAAATAATGCCAAAAAGGGTATAAATTATCCGCTCATCACAACACCAAACTTAAATTGTTGCTTGTTCCCAAGAAACTAAAAACAAAATAGGATAAAAAGAAGAGAAAATACAATAAATTCCAAACTTATCAATGAAGATTAGCTTCAATTAGATGAGCGGGACTTGTAGCCTTTTTGCCTCTGAACAATTTTGGCATCTCATTTTATCCTTTAAAGTTCAGAATGATTGGCATCTTTAGGAACTCAGAATTCAGATAGTGTTATTGATTCTCTTAGTTCAGTATGTTGATTTTTTAACACAACTACTTTATGAGTCTTGGATGTGACCCTAAGCATTTTGTTTTCCAGTATTACCACCGGATACATAAATGGCACAGACACATAATTGGGTGAACCTTTTCAGATTGTGACTCAGCTTTGCTAGAGTTCCCAGTTAGAGGTGTCCAGAGCTCTTAAGCACGCTCTTTTTGCTTTGGACCACGACTTTAACCGCTCAGTCTCAAGCTTTTCACTTGACACCTTCACGCCACAAGCACATGGTTAGGGACAGCTTGGTTTAGCTGCTTAGGCCAGGATTTTATTCCTTTGGGCCCTCCTATCCATTAATGCTCAAAGCCTTGGATCCTTTTTACCCTTGCTTTTTGGTTTAAAGGGCTATTGGCTTTTTCTGCTTGCTTTTTCTTTTTCTTTCTTTTTTTTCGCATTTTTTTCATATTTTTTTTGCAAGCTTTTTCTTATTCGCTGCTTTTTTTTGCTTCAAGAATCAATTTTATGATTTTTCAGATTATCAAATAACATTTTTCCTTTTTCATTATTCTTTCAAGAGCCAACAATTTTAACATTCATAAACAACAAATTCAAAAATATGCACTGTTCAAGCATTCATTCAGAAAACAAAAAGTATTGCCATCACATCAAAATAATTAAGCTAACTTCAAGATAAAATTCGAAACCATGCACTTCTTGTTATTTTGCAATTAAAAACATTTTTTATTTAAGAAAGGTTAAGGATTCATAGGACATTCATAACTTTTAAGGCATAGACACTAAACACTAATGATCATGTAATAAAGACACAAACATAGATAAAACATAAAGCATAGGGAACAGAAAACAGAAAAATAAGAACAAAAAAAATTAAAGAACGGGTTCACCTTAGTGATGGCGGCTAGTTCTTCCTCTTGAAGATCTTATGGAGTGCTTGAGCTCCTCAATGTCTCTTCCTTGCCTTTGTTGCTCCTCCCTCATGGCTCTTTGGTCTTCTCTAATTTCATGGAGGAGGATAGAATGCTCTTGGTGCTCTATCCTTAGTTGTCCCATGTTGGAACTTAATTCTCCTAGGGAGGTGTTGATTTGCTCCCAATAGTTTTGTGGAGAAAAATGCATCCCTTGAGGCATCTCAGGGATTTCATGATGAGGAATTTTCTCATGCTCTTGTTGAGGTCCATGAGTGGGCTCTCTTGTTTGCTCCATCCTTCTCTTAGTGATGGGCTTTTGAGATGAATCTCTCCATCTCCCATGACTCGGAGGTGGAAGCAATTGCCTTTCCTTTCCTCTTTCTTGAGGTTTTTCCGGCCTTAGGTGCCATTAGTGGTTATGGAAAACAAAAAGCTTTAGCTTTTTCCACACCAAACTTAGAATATTTTCTCGTCCTTGAGCAAAAGAAGAAACAAAAGAGTAGAAGAAGAAGAAATGGAGGAGATGGAGGGTTGGTGTAGGTTCGGCCAAGGTGGGTTGTAGTGTGTATGTTGTGTAAAATTGAAGGTGGTAAGGAGGGGTATTTATAGGGTAAGGGAGAGAGGGTTTTCGGCCATGAAGGGGAGGGTTTGGGAGGGAAATGGTTTGAAATTGAATGGTGAGGTAGGTGGGGTTTTATGATGGATGGATGTGAGTGGTGAAGAGAGTATGGAGAAGAGGGTAAGATTTGATAGGTGAATGGTGTTTGGGGAAGAGGTATTGAGGTGATTGGTCAAGAGTGTATGGGGAAGAGTGTTATGGAAAGGTGTGAAGAGGAGAGAAGAAGAAATGGGATAGGTGGGGATCCTGTGGGGTCCACAGATCCTGAGGTGTCAAGGAATTTGAGTCCCTGCACCAATCTGGCGTTCAAACGCCCATTCTGTGCCAATTCTGGCGTTTAACGCCAGCTCTGCTACCTTTTCTGGCGTTAAACGCCAGCCCTGCTACCTTTCCTGGCGTTAAACGCCACTCTGCTGCCCATTTCTGGCGTTTAACCCCAGCCAAATGCCAGACAGCCCTTTCTGGTGTTAAACGCCCAGAGTGCTACCCATTCTGGCGTTTAACGCCCAGAATGCTGCCAGGCTAGGCGTTAAATGCCCATTCTGCTATCCTTGCTGGCGTTTAAACGCCAGTTAGCCTGTCCTCCAAGGTGTGCTGTTTTTAATGCTATTTTTCATTCTGTTTTTGATTTTTCAGTTGTTTTTATGACTTCACATGATCATTAACCTAAAGAAAACATAAAATAGCAATGGAAAATAAATAAATATAATTAAATAACATTGGGTTGCCTCCCAATAAGCACTTCTTTATTGTCAATAGCTTGACAGTGAGCTCTTAGAGAGCTTCACAGAGACTTAGAGCTGATGTTGGCCTCCCAACACCAAACTTAGAAGTTCAGTGTGGGAGCTCTATTTGACTCTATGTTGAGAGAAGCTTTTCATGCTTCCTCTCCCTGGTTACAGAAGAAGATCCTTGAGCCTTAAACACAAGGTAGTCCTTATTCAATTGAAGGACTAGCTCTTCTCTGTCCACATCAATCACAGCTCTTGCTGTTGCTAGGAAGGGTCTTCCTAGGATGATAGATTCATCCTCATCCTTCCCAATGTCTAGGATTATGAAATCAGCAGGGATGTACATGTCTTCAACCTTTACCAAAATATCCTCTACAAGTCCATAAGCCTGTTTCCTTGAATTGTCTGCCATCTCTAGTGAGATTCTTGCAGCTTGCACCTCAAAGATCCCTAGTTTCTCCATTACAGAGAGGGGCATGAGGTTTATACTTGAACCAAGGTCACACAGAGCCTTCTCAAAGGTCATGGTGCCTATGGTACAAGGTATTAAGAACTTTCCAGGATCCTGTTTCTTCTGAGGTAATTTCAGTTGAACTAGATCACTTAGTTCATTGATGAGCAATGGGGGTTCATCCTCCCAAGTCTCATTACCAAATAACTTGGCATTCAGCTTCATGATTGCTCCTAGATATTGAGAAACTTGCTCTTCAACAATGTCTTCATCCTCTTCAGAGAAAGAATACTCATCAGAGCTCATGAATGGCAACAGTAAGTTCAGTGAAATCTCTATGGTCTCTATATGAGCCTCAGATTCCTTTGGTTCCTCATTAGGGAACTCCTTGGAGGCCAGTGGACGTCCATTGAGGTCTTCTTCACTGGAAATCACTGCCTTTCCCTCCTCTCCAAGTTCGGCCATGGTGGTTATATTGATGACCTTGCACTCTCTGTTTGGATTCTCTTCTGTATTACTTGGGAGAGTACTAGGAGGGAGTTCAATAACTCTTTTTACTCAGCTGACCCACTTGTGCCTCCAAATTTCTAATGGAGGACCTTGCTTCAGTCATAAAACTGAGAGTGGTCTTAGATAGATCAGAGACTACAGTTGCTAAGTCAGAGTGGCTCTGCTTAGAATTCTCTGTCTGTTACTGAGAAGATGATGGAAAAGGTTTGCTATTGCCAAACCTGTTTCTTCCACCATTATTATTATTGAAGCCTTGATTAGGCTTCTGCTGATCCTTGCATGAGAGATTAGGGTGATTCCTCTATGAAGGATTATAGGTATTTCCATAGGATTCTCCCATGTAATTCACTTCTTCCATTGCAGGATTCTCAGGGTCATAAGCTTCTTCTTCAGAGGAAGCTTCCTTAGTACTGCCTGTTGCAGCTTGCATTCCAGACAGACTCTAAGAAATCATATTGACTTGCTGAGTCAATATTTTGTTCTGAGCCAATATGGCATTCAGAGTATCAATCTCAAGAACTCCTTTCTTCTGAGTTGTCCCATTATTCACAGGATTCCTTTCAGAAGTATACATGAACTGGTTATTTGCAACCATCTCAATGAGTTCCTGGGCTTCTGCAGGCATCTTCTTCATATGAAGAGATCCTCCAGCAGAGTGGTCCAATGACATCTTGGACAATTCAGACAAACCATCATAGAATATACATATAATGCTCCATTCTGAAAATATGTCAGAAGGACACCTTCTAATCAATTGCTTGTATCTTTCCCAAGCTTCATAGAGGGATTCACCTTCCTTCTGTCTGAAGGTTTGGACTTCCACTCTAAGCTTACTCAACTTTTGAGGTGGAAAGAATTTGGCCAAGAAGGCATTGACCAACTTTTCCCAAGAGTTTAGGCTATCTTTAGGTTGTGAGTCCAACCATGTCCTAGCTCTGTCTCTTACAGCAAAGGGGAAAAGCATAAGTCTGTAGACCTCAGGATTAACCCTATTGGTCTTAACAGTGTCACAGATTTGCAAGAATTCAGCTAAGAACTGATGAGGATCTTCCAATGGAAGTATATAAAACTTGCAATTCTGCTGCATCAGAGAAACTAATTGAGGCTTAAGCTCAAAGTTGTTTGCTCCAATTGCAGGAATTGAGATGTTCCTTCCACATAAGTCAGAAGAGGGTGCAATAAAGTCACCAAGCATCTTCCTTGCATCTCCACCATTGTTATTAGGTTCGGCCATCTCTTCTTCTTTTTTGAAAAATTCTGTCAGGTTCTCTCCAGAGTGTTGTGCTTTAGCTTCTCTTAGCTTCCTCTTTAGAGTCCTTTCAGGTTCTGAATCAGCTTCAACAAGAATGTTCTTATCCTTGCTCCTGCTCATTTGAAAAAGAAGAGAATAGAAAAGAATAGGAGTCCTCTATGTCACAGTATAGAGATTCCTTTATATGAGTAGAAGAATAGAATAGTAGAATGAAGAAGCGAGAAGATGAAGAATTCGAACACAGAGAGGGAGAGAGGGTTCGAATTATAAGAAGAGGAGAAGTGTTAGTAAATAAATAAATAAATAGAAAGAGATGAAAGAGAGAGAATTCGAATTTTAAATTAAAATAAAAAGAAAATATTTTTGTTTTTATTTTAATTATTGGTTAGTATTCGAAAATTAAGGGAAGAAATAAAATAAAATTTGAAAACTAAATAAATTAATTAATTAAAAAGATTTTTAAAAAAAATGGTTAGTGATTTTCAAAAATTGGAGAGAGAAAAGTAGTTAGGTGGTTTTGAAAAAGATATGATTGAAATAGTAAACTTTTAAAATCAAACAAAAAGTTAAGTGGTTAATTGAAAAAGATTTGAAAATCAATTTTGAAAAGATAAGGAGTTAGAAAAGATTTTGAAATTGATTTTGAAAAGGATATGATTGAAATCTTATTTTGAAAAAGATTTGAAAAAGAAATTAAAAAGATTTGATTTTTTTGAAATTAAAGTTGATTACTTGACTAATAAGAAACTAAAAGATATGATTTTAGAATTTAAAAATTGAACCTTTCTTAATAGGCAAGTAACAACTTGAAAATTTTTTTTTTTGAATCTAAACATTAAATGTTAGCATTAATTTCGAAAATATGAAATAAAAATAAGAAAAAGATTTTGAAAATCAAATTTTTAAAGTTTTCAAAAATATTAAGAAAAAATGAAAAAGATTTGATTTTTGAAAAAGATAAAATTTTTAAAACTTTTTGACTAAATCAATTCAAAATTTTGAAATTTATAAGTGAAATAAGGGAAATATATTTTTTTATTTTTAACTTTAATAAGGAAAGAGAAAAACACAAAAATGACACAAAACACAAGAAATTAAGATCAAAACTAATAATGCATGCAAGAACACTTTGAATGTCAAGATGAACACCAAGAACACTTTGAAGATCATGATAAACATCAAGAACTTAAAAATTTTTATTCTTTAGACACTAATAATTCAAGAATGCATATGAGAAACAAGAAAAGACACCAAACAAGAAAATTTAAAGATCAAACAAAGAGAATCATCAAGAACAACTTGAAGATCAATGAAGAACACCATGCATGAATTTTCGAAAATAAGAAAAATGCAATTGACACCAAACTTAAAATTTGTCACTAGACTCAAACAAGAAACACAAAATTTTTTGTTTTTATGATTTTATGAAATTTTTTTGTATTTTTCGAAAATTATTTTGAAAAAGAAAATAAATAAATTCAAAATTTTTTTATGGGAATTCCAGGAATCATGCAATGTTAGTCTAAAGCTTCAGTCTAAAAATATTAGACATGGCTAGCCAAGTTTCAGCAGGACATTACATACAACAGCCAAATTGATGGGAATCAACTAGCTCCTGTGATGATAAAAGCATCATCTGAAACTCTAAAATTCATTCTTAAAAATTCTGAAGAATAGAATAAAATTTTTTTGTATATTTTTTTTTGAATTTTTTTGCGAAAATAAAAAAAAGCTTAAAAATAAAATAAAATTACCTAATCTGAGCAACAAGATGAACCGTCAGTTGTCCAAACTCGAACAATCCCCGGCAACAGCACCAAAAACATGGTGCACGAAATTGTGATCTCTGATAACAGCGCCAAAAACTTGGTACGCGTGATCGTAATCTCAACTCTTTTTCACAACTTCGCACAACTAACCAGCAAGTGCACTGGGTCGTCCAAGTAATAAACCTTACGTGAGTAAGGGTCGATCCCACGGAGATTGTCGGCTTGAAGCAAGCTATGGTCATCCTTGTAAATCTCAGTCAGGCGGATTCAATTGGTTATGAGGTTTTGATAATTAAAACATAAATAAAACATAAAATAAGATAGAAATACTTATGTAATTCATTGGTGAGAATTTCAGATAAGCGTCTGGAGATGCTTTGTTGCTTCTGAACTTCTGCTTTCCTACTGCCTTCTACCAATCATGTGTTACCTCCTTCCATGGCAAGTTGTATGATCCTCTCGGATTAAACAAATCCATATGCGCTGTCACCGCACGACTAATCATCTGTCGGTTCCCGCTAGCGTCGGAGTAAGACCATTATCTTTTTGCACACTGTCACTTGTGCCCCACATTTGCAGGTTTGAAGCTCGTCACAGTCATCCCTTCCCATATCCTACTCGAAATACCACAGACAAGGTTTAGACTTTTCGGATCTCAGGAATGCTGCTAATGGTTCTAGCTTATACCACGAAGACTCTGATTTCACGGAATGAAATGCTCTGTTGTCAGGAGAGGCAATCATGCGTCGTGAACCAGGAGGCCAAGAGATACACACTCAAGCGATTGCAAATAGAACGGAAGTGGTTGCCAGGCACGTGTTCATAAGTGAGAATGATAATGATTGTCATGGGTCATCACATTCATCAGGTTGAAGTGCGAGTGAATATCTTAGAGAAGAAGTAGGCGTGAATTGAATAGAAAACAGTAGTAATTGCATTAATTTATGAAGAACAGCAGAGCTCCACACCTTAATCTATGGGGTGTAGAAACTCCACCGTTGAAAATACATAAGTGAAAAGTCTAGGCATGGCCATGAGGCCAGCCTCCAAACGTGTACAATATGGCAAAAAGCTCAACCAAAAGTCTCGTCAAAATACTCTCTAGATAAATCTTTTAAAAGTAGTTTTTATACTAAACTAGTAATCTAGGGTTACAAAAAAATGAGTAACTAAATGCAGATAGTGTAGAAATCCACTTTGGGGGCCCACTTGGTGTGTGCTTGGGCTGAGCATTGAAGCTTTTTCATGCATAGGCTGTTCCTGGAGTTAAACTCCAGCTTTGGTGCCAGTTTGGGTGTTTAATTCCAATTATGGTGCCAGTTTGGGCGTTTTACGCCAAGATGTTTTAAGCTGACTTTGAATGCCCGTTTGGGCCATCAAATCTCGGGCAAAGTATGGACGATTATATATTTCTAGAAAGCCCAGGATGTCTACTTTCCAACGTATTTGAGACAGCGCCAATTGGGCTTCTGTAGCTCCAGAAAATCCACTTCAAGTGCAGGGAGGTCAGAATCTAACAGCATCTGCAGTCCTTTTTCAGCCTCTGAATCAGATTTTTGTTCAGGTCCCTCAATTTTAGCCAGAAAATACCTGAAATCACAGAAAATCACACAAACTCATAGTAAAGTCCAGAAATGTGATTTTTGCATAAAAACTAATAAAAATATAATAAAAAGTAACTAAAACATACTAAAAACTATGTAAAAACAATACCAAAAAGGGTATAAATTATCTTCTCATCATTTTGTCCTTGCTATCATGAATTCTCATTTTGGCTATGAGTTTGGTTCAAATTATGTTGTAGGGAATGAAAGCTTCAATGAGGATATGCATCAAGGATGGAAAAATCAAGGTTGGGAGGAGCCTCAAGCTTATGGACAACCTTCTTGGCAACAACCTCCTCCAGTCTCTTATAGGTATAATTCCACTCCTAATGCATATCAATCCAATAGCTATGGTGGACCCCCTTGTAGTTACCAACAAGCACCACCATATGCTTATGAACCTCACCCTTAACATAGCCCTCAACCATACTCACAAGCCCCTTTTCACCAAACACCTTCGTAAGACCCTAATTCCTACCCACCATACCAACAACCCTATGAGCCATATAAGCCACATATAGAACCACCACCATTCCAACCTCAACACTTCCAAGAACCACCTCCTCCATATTATTACCAAGATGAACCACCTCTAATGTGTGCAAATTTTTACCCACAAGATGAATTCTACTTTTCATCACAACCCTCCATGGAAGAATACTCATGACCATCGATCCAAGAGCAATATGATCTTACTTATGCTAGCAATTCGGAACAAGAATCAAGATATCGCCTCAAGGAATCAATGGACCGGCTTCAAGCAATCATCTGTCAGAAGATAGACTCATGGGATTCATGCCACAAGCAAAATGTGTTCAAGGATGATTGTGGAGGAGCAACCGTGGAGTGTGTTGTGCAACAAGGGAAAAAATGGAGAGTGTTGAACCGCCACACCCCTATCAAGAAGAACTACCTTCCTATCATGAAACCTTTCTCCAAAATAATGAATCCTCCTATCTACCCCAATCTCTAATAGATGAGACCCTTGGTCTTCTCCTTCAAGGGAAAGAAAAGATGAAAAGGGAGGCACTAGAATTCACGGCCACCTTGGACGAGGTGGTAAACCGATTAGCCTCCCAATGCTGGAATGATCAAATCACTCCCATGGCCACATGTGGAGAATCATTTGAAGAGCATAGCATGAAGGAGAGATTGGAAACTCTGGTGGAAAATGAGGAATTTTTCTTTGCGTTGGAACAATTGGAGGAAGCTATGATTGTTAAAAAAGAAGAAGTGGTTGAAGACCTAGGTAAAGTTGAGCAAATAATAAGTCCTCTTATTGAAGTTAATTCCACACCAACTAATGTGCTATGTGATATTGTTGAACCTTCCTCATTGTGTTGTGAAATTGATGTTGAGGAGACTAATGCACAATCTCTAACACATGACTTGGGCATTGAGGAATGTATAGAAGAAGTTGGTGAACGAGGAATTGACATTGACGAAGCTTGCCAAGAGGTGGAGGTAGTCAAAGAAGAGCACAAGGGAGTAGCACTTGCAAGATCATTGGGACCACCCCTTCTTAAGTCACCATCCTACACAAAATTCAAATGGGTAAAATTCTTATCCCTAAGCTTTACTTTTTCACTTGAATATGGTTTGATTGAAAATGATGGTCAACTTAGAGATCTTTGTGGAGTTAATAGTAGGAAAGAGTTGTGTAGTGGTTGGAAACATCACTTTAAGTTCATGATGGTTGCATGCTCAAAGTTGAATAGCAATGGTTGGTGTAGAACCAAAGTGCATGGGTCTAGGAAGTTGTTTGGAGGCTTCTTTAAGAATTCCAAGGCTAAACCACCCAATTGGAATCATGATGATCAATTAGAAGATGGGTGTCAAAACAAAGTGTGGGATCCCGTATCGCACAAGGAGAATCAATCTCGGGAGCCCACGGTTTGTGAAGAACTCCATCAAAGCTTGAAGGCATTAATTGTGAAGAATGGAGCTTATTGGAGACTCAAGCATTGGTGAATGTTCCAAGATGAGTACAAGCACATGCCACCTTGATGAGGAGCTCCCCATAAGTCCAATTTAAGGACAATAAATAAAAGTGCTAGGTGGGAGACACCCCACCATGGTAAAATCTTTTCATTTTTCTCTTTTGTAAATATTGGTAAAATTAGTTAATTTCATGTTTTGATTAGTTTGTTGGGTGTATTTGGTAGTTTAGTATGTTAAATAAGGTTTTAGGGTGTTTTGGTAGCTGTTTTGTGGTTTGGAATGCTTGGTTTGGTGCAAAAACATAGAATAATTTTGAAAAATAGAGCACCAGCCCATGCGTACATGTGCCCCAGTGACTCAAGCATTTTCGACCATCCACGCGCATGCGTCACCCACGCGTACGCGTGGATTCAAAAATTCCACCTCCAAGCCATTTTCCCGAGAGTTGCGCAAACATCGCGCGAACACTTTGCTGGGCGCGCGATTCCCACACACGCGTACGCGTGGGGCACGCTTATGTGTCAACTCTCTGAATAGGCCATCATGCATACACGTGACCCACGCATACGTGTCGACCCCATTTCACCACCCCACACGTGGATTGCCTTGTTTCACACACTTTTTTTTCTCATCTTCTCTCCATTTCTTTCCTTCTTCTTTCTTCTTCTCTTTTCTTTCCCTTCTCTTTCCATCATCCAACACTTTCAAACACCATTTATAACCATTTCTTTTAGATAGTTAGTTGTTTAGTCAGTTTAATTTTCATTTAATTTTTCATTTTTCATAATAAGTGTTGGATTGTTAATCTTGTTTACTATCTATTGCTGCTGATTATTGATGATATGTTAGTTTAACATCATTGTTGTTAATTGTCATCGTTGGATTCTTTGTTGAGGTTACAAATTGTTACTTGGTTGGAGTTTTTAATGCTTAACCTTTGTAAATACCAAGTGAATGGCATTGCCCTCAAGCTTTTTAAATCTTTTGAATTGCATGATTTGGCCACCATGTGATTTGAATTCTTTTCTTTGATTAGGCAATTTCTTGATGGATGTTATGCGTTTATCTTAATGCGTTGTGTTTCTTGATCATTTGCATCCACATGTTTTTGGCTTGAGTGCTTTCATGCTTCTTTATTGCTTATTTGGTTGTTTTAACCTACGACTTTAGAGCATCTCAAGCACACTAGAACGAGTGAAGTGCATGTTCCTTTTTGTGTAACTGTGACATAGCTCTTTATAATAGTGTATGTGCTCTAAAAGGCGCCTAATTTAGAATTCACACACTTGTTTCATTAATGTCACACATTGGGTCACTCACTTGATTCTAGTAATTATTACCTCATTCCAACAATTTATGCTTCCTTGCTTTTGCATTTACTTTTCTTATTATCCTGCCTTCTATTTTCAGGATGATTCATTATAAGCTAAAACGGAAGCGGAAGAAAGAACACGCAGCAACCGGTTGATCCACCAGCTGAAGGTGGCAACTCGGCAAGTCGCCGTACCCCCTTGCTCATCTTTGAATGCACCGAGGACGGTGCAAACTTTTAAGTGTGGGGAGGTCGTCCGACCGAATCAGTACTTTTGGGTGACAAGTTTCTAATCCCAATACTTTTGCATTTTATTTTTAGGTATTTTAGGAATTTTCTTACTTTTGCATGTATATACATAATAAGCTTAGTCAAAATAATGAAATTCTTTAGGAAATTTATCTATAGGGCACCCCAATTGATTTGAGTAAAAACTTTTCATTGAACTTGCTTGAATTATATATTGTGGAACATGTTTTTGAGCTAAGAACACAATAAGTGAGTTTTGAGCCTAATTGTGTGGTTACATCTTATAACCACTTATTCTCCTTCTTGTGTGTATTATTCTCTTTCTATGATTGTGATCTTTGATTTGTTTGATTCTTTATGTCCATTATTTTGTGTAGACATGCATTTATATAATTGAGGCCATCATTTCATTTAGCTCACTTACCCAAATAGCCTTACCTTTTATCTTCCATTGTTAGCCAACTTTGAGCTTAATTCAATCCCCTTTGTTCTTAATATTAGCACATTACAAGCCTTGAAGTGAAAAATAATAAATATCCTTAATTTGGATCTTTGATTAGCTTAGGCTAGTGAGTGTGTATCATTCAAGTGTGGAGAAACTTGGGACATTGGTTGAGAAAAAGGGTAGTTTTGTATTTTTATTGAAGATCTTGGGAAATGGGTACATACTCATGTGTTAATTAAATGTAAAACTATATGCATTGATACTTTTGTATATACTTTATTTCAAAAAGAAAAAAATGAGAAAATAGAAAAAAAAAATTTGAACAATAAAAAAGGGGACAAATTGCCCCAAAGTGAAGCTCAATAATAATCAATGCATATGAGTTGTGAACAAGAAAAGAATGCATGAGTGTGTGAAAGAGTGAAGAATGGGTAGTTAGGTTAGTTTAGATTTGTATAGGTTGCTATATAGGTTAGGTGGGAAGCTTAGGTTGATCAAAGCTTCAAATTTCAAGTCCACTTGACCATATGCATCCTTACCTTGACCCTAGCCCCATTACAACCTATGGAAAAGACCTCATGAAAATTGTATGCATGCATGAAATAATTATTTATTGTTAGATAAAAAACAAATCTTGGAAAGCATGATTAGGGGAGAATTGAGTGAATTGAGTGAATCAACCCCATACACTTGAGCGAGCGGATACACGTCCGGTGAGGGTTCGATTGCTCAATTACATGTTTTCACCAGGATCATCTCTTTTCTTGCAAGTTTGTAAAATATTTAATAACTCAATTCAATTGTGGGTTTGGCTTGGCTGTTAATACCTTTAGCCCTTATACTTATATTAGTTTTCTTGGGAATTAATTTGTTTTGACCAAGCAATTGCATTCATTTAGATAGTTGCATGTAGGTAGATTGCATATAGTTAGTTTACATTTTAATAAATGATGATACCCTTTGTCTCTTTCTTGGTTTAAGCATGAGGACATTCTTGGTTTAAGTGTGGGGAGATTTGATGCACCACTATTTCGTGGTGTATTCTATGCTGAATTTAGGAGATTTTATCACCATTTTCCCACATTTATTCTATGAAATGGCATGGTTTCATGTATTTCTTCTAATTTATGCTTAAATGTGAAAACATGCTTTTTAGGCCCTTAATTGGTTAATTTTAATTCACCTTTGATTCCACTAGATGCCTTGATGTATGTGTTAGTGAATTCAGGTTAAAAAGGCTAGGAATGGATCAAAGGAATGAAGAGAAAAGCATGCAAAGTGGAGGAATCATGGAAAATCAAGGATTGGGAGAATATTCATCGACACGCACGCGCAGCAGACGCGCACGCGTGGAATATGAAGTCGCGTGGCAACGCGTATGCATACATGACGCGTACGCGTGGAAAGAAAAATTGCCAAGTGATGCGTACGCGTGACCCATGCGTACGCGTCGATGCTCGCACGTGACCTCATTAAAGTGAAAACGCTGAGGGCGATTTCTGGGCTTCCCAGGCTCAAATCCAACTCATTTTTGAGCCTATTACATGCAGAAATCAAAAGGAGTCAAGGGGGGAGAACACATAGTTTAGTGGACATGATGCTTTAGTTAGTTTATAGAGAGAGAAGCTCTCTCTTCTCTCTAGAATTAGGTTAGATCTAGATTAGAATTTTTTAGATCTAGGTTTAATTCATGCTTTAATTTACTTTTCCTTTACAATTCCTTGTTCTTCTACCTTTGCTTTCTCTACTTTAGCATTTGAATTCTTGTAATTGTTTACCTTATTGTTGATGCACTCTTGCTTCTTCTATTTCCCTTGAATGCAATTCATGTTTGATTTCTTTTATTGTTGATTTAAATCATTGCTTTTAATTTCCTTGCAATGAGTAGTTGTAGATTTACTTTTCTTGCAATCTTATCTTGCTTTCCTTTTGTGCCTTTCAAGTGTTTGATTAAATGCTTGGAAGGATGTTAGTGTAGATTTTTCTCCTTTTGGCTTTGGTTGAGTAATTGGAGACTCTTGAGTTATCAAACTCTTTTGTTGATTGATAATTAAAAATTGCTAATTAATTTGAATGACACTAACTCTAGTCTTTCCTTAGGATTTGACTAGGACTTGTGGACTCAAATTGATTGATCCACTTTACTTTCCTTCATAGTTAGAGGTTGACTAAGTGGGAGAAATGGACAATTCTCATCACAATTGATGATGATAATGAGGATAGGACTTCTAATTCTCATTCCTTGCCAAGAGCTTTCTTAGTTATTAGTTTACTTCTCTTGCAATTTATCTTCCATGTCCCTTATCCAAAACCCCAAAATATGCATCTCATAATCAATAGCAAGAACACTTCCCTGCAATTCCTTTGAGAGATGACCCAATGTTTGAATACTTCGATTTATTTTTATTGGGGTTTGTACTTGTGACAAACAATTTTTTGCATGAAAGGATTATTTGTTGGTTTAGAAACTATACTTGCAACGAGAATTCATTTGTGACATTCTATACCATCAAAAAACCATTCATCATAGAACACAAAACCTGTGAGATTTTTGAGCCTATTTGATTAGTTGCATTTTATCAACCAATGTTTTATTTTTGGTGTGTGTTGTTCTCTATGAAATTGTGATCTTTGTCTTGCTTGATTCTATATTTCCATTGTTTGATGTATGCATGCACTTATGTGATTGAGGCCTTTGTTTCATTGAGCTTACATACCCGTATGTCCTTACCCTTTCATTATCCTTTGCAAACCAATGTTGAGCCTTTTAACCCCATTTAATCTTTACTTTAGCTCATCACTAACTCTAAGCAGAAAATAATAATGTCCTTAATTTAAATCCTTGGTTAGCTTAGACTAGTGAGAGTGTTCATGATTTAAGTGTGGGAAAGTTGGGTTGGAAATATCTGGTTTGGGAATTGAGTATGTTAGACTTTTTTGTGAAAATGTGAAAAAATAGTTGAGCACATATTCTTGCATCCAACACCTTAATCATATGCATTGAAAAAAAAAAGAAAAAAAGAGAGAAAAAGAAAAAAAAAAGAAAAAAATGTTAAAAGGGGACAAAATGCCCCAAAGTAAATGGTGGTAGTAATGCATGTGAGTTGTACTAAAAAATTGGGATGCATGAATATGTGAAAAACATGGTTAATGGGGAGTTAGATTTTATATTCTGATTACATGGATTGTCTTAAGTTAGGTGGGAAGTTTAGGTTAATTAAGGATTCAGATTTTAGTCCACTTAACCAAATACAATCCTATCTTGACCCTAACCCCATTACAACCCTTAAAAGACCTCTTGATATGTGTATTTGTGCACTAAATTTTTGTGGATTGGTAGAGGAAGAGCAAGCCTTAGAAAGCAAGTGGTGTGCGAAATTGTGATCGTTCCTTCCTTGGTAACGGCGCTAAAAACTCAATACGCACATTCATGTTCTTAATTCTGTTTCACAACTTCGTACAACTAACCAGCAAGTGCACTGGGTCGTCCAAGTAATAAACCTTACGTGAGTAAGGGTCGATCCCACGGAGATTGTCGGCTTGAAGCAAGCTATGGTCACCTTGTAAATCTCAGTCAGGCGGATTCAACTGATTTTATGAATTGATAAGTAAAAGATAAATAAAATATAAAATAGGATAGTGGTACTTATGTAATTCATTGGTGAGAATTTTAGATAAGCGTATAGAGATGCTTTCGTCCCTCTGAACCTCTGCTTTTCTGCTGTCTTCATCCAATCCTTCCTACTCCTTTCCATGGCAAGCTGTATGTTAGGCATCACCGTTGTCAATGGCCACCTGTCCTCTCAGTGAAAATAGTTCAATATGCTGTCACTGCATGGCTAATCATCTGTCAGTTCTCGATCATACTGGAATAGGATCCATTGATCCTTTTGCGTCTGTCACTATGCCCAGCACTCGTGAGTTTGAAGCTCGTCACAGTCATTCAATCCCTGAATCCTACTCGGAATACCACAAAGACACTAATAACTCGGACTCGGTCCCCTGTATTAGATATCCAAGAGATATCCATTCAATCTAAGGTAGACCGGAAGTGGTTGTCAGGCACGCGTTCATAAGTTAAGAATGATGATGACTGTCACGATCATCACATCTATCATATTGAAGTGCGAATAAATATCTTCGAAGCGGAATAAGTTGAATTGAATAGAAAAATAGTAGTACTTTGCATTAATCTTTGAGGAACAGCAGAGCTCCACACCTTAATCTATGGTGTGTAGAAACTCTACCGTTGAAAATACACAAGTGATAAATGTTCAGGCATGGCCGAATGGCCAGCCCTCACAAAATTCTAAGATAGCATAAAACTAATCAAAGATGATCCAAAGATGTAAATACAATAGTAAAAAGTCCTATTTATACTAAACTAATTACTAGGGTTTACAGAGATAAGTAAATGATGCAGAAATCTACTTTCGGGGCCCACTTGGTGTGTGCTTGGGCTGAGCATTGAGCTTTACACGTGTAGAGGCTTCTCTTGGAGTTGAACGCCACTTTGTAACATGTTTCTGGCGTTTAACTCCACTTTGCAACCTGTTTCTGGCGTTTAACTCCATAATGCAGCATGGAACTGGCGTTGAACGCCAGTTTACGTCATCTAAACTCGGGCAAAGTATGGACTATTATATATTGCTAGAAAGCCCTGGATGTCTACCTTCCAACTCAATTGAGAGCGCACCATTTGGAGTTCTGTAACTCCAGAAAATCCATTCTGAGTGCAGAGAGTTCAGAATCCAACAGCATCAGCAGTCATTTTTCAGCCTGAATCAAATTTTTGCTCAGGTCCCTCAATTTCAGCCAGAAATTACCTGAAATTATAGAAAAACACACAAACTCATAGTAAATTCCAGAAATGTGATTTTTATTTAAAATCTAATAAAAATATACTAAAAACTAACTAAATTATACTGAAAACTATGTAAAAACAATGCCAAAAAGCGTATAAATTATCCGCTCATCACAACACCAAACTTAAATTGTTGCTTGTCCCCAAGCAACTGAAAATAAAATAGGATAAAAAGAAGAGAATATACTATAAATTCCAAAATATCAATGAAACTTAGCTCCAATCAGATGAGCGGGACTTGTAGCTTTTTGCCTCTTGAATAGTTTTGGCATCTCACTTTATCCATTGAAGTTCAGAATGATTGGCATCTATAGGAACTTAGAATTCAGATAGTGTTATTGATTCTCCTAGTTCAGTATGTTGATTCTTGAACATAGCTACTTTATGAGTCTTGGCCATGGCCCTAAGCACTTTGTTTTCCAGTATTTCCACCAGATACATAAATGCCACAGACACATAACTGGGTGAACCTTTTCAGATTGTGACTCAGCTTTGCCAAAGTCCCCAATTAGAGGTGTCCAGGGTTCTTAAGCACACTCTGTTTTTGCTTTGGACCTTGACTTTAACCGCTCAGTCTCAAGTTTTCACTTGACACCTTCACGCCACAAGCACATGGTTAGGGACAGCTTGGTTTAGCCGCTTAGGCCAGGATTTTATTCCTTTAGGCCCTCCTATCCACTGATTCTCAAAGCCTTGGATTCTTTTTATTACCCTTGCCTTTTGGTTTTAAGGGCTATTGGCTTTTTGCTCTTGCCTTTTGGTTTAAAGAGCTTTTGGCTTTTTCTGCTTGCTTTTTCTTTTTCTTCTCTTTTTTTGCCATTTTTCTTTTTCTTTTTGTTTTCTGCAAGCTTTTGTATTCACTGCTTTTTCTTGCTTCAAGAATCATTTTTATGATTTTTCAGATTATCAAATAAGATTTCTCCTTTTTCATCATTCTTTCAAGAGCCAACTTATTTAACATTCATAAACATCAACTTCAAAAGACATATGCACTGTTCAAGCATTCATTCAGAAAACAAAAAGTATTGTCACCACATCAAAATAATTAAACTAGTTTTAAGGATGAATTCGAAACCATGTACTTCTTGTTCTTTTGTAATTAAAACAATTTTCATTTAAGAGAGGTGATGGATTCATATTCATAACTTTAAGGCATAGACACTTAGACACTAGTGATCATATAGTAAAGACACAAACATAAATAAAACATAAAGCTCAAAAACCGAAAAACAGGAAAATAAATAAACAAGGAGATTAAGAAATGAGTCCACCTTAGTGAGGGTGGCGTCTTCCTCTTCTTGAAGAACCAATGGTGCTTTTGAGCTCTTCTATGTCTCTTCCTTGTCTTTGTTGTTCCTCCCTCATAGCTCTTTGATCTTCTCTAATTTCATGGAGGATGATGGAATGCTCTTGGTGCTCCATCCTTAGTTTTCCCATGTTGGAACTTAATTCACCTAGGGAAGTGTTGATTTGTTCCCAGTAGTTTTGTGGAGGGAAGTGCATCCCTTGAGGCATCTCAGGGATTTCATGGTGAGGAATTTTCTCATGCTCATGTTGAGGTCCAGGCTCTCTTGTTTGCTCCATCTTTTTCTTAGTGATGGGCTTATCCTCTTTAATGAGGATGTCTCCCTCTATGTCAATTCCAGCCGAATTACAGAGGTGGCAAATGAGGTGAGGAAAGGCTAACCTTGCCAAATTGGAGGACTTGTCAGCTACCTTGTAGAGTTCTTGAGGTATAATCTCATGAACTTCCACCTCCTCTCCAATCATGATACTATGGATCATGATGGCCCGGTCTATAGTAACTTCAGACCGGTTACTAGTAGGAATGATTGAGCGTTGAATGAACTCTAGCCATCCCCTAGCCACTGGTTTGAGGTCATGCCTTCTTAGTTGAACCGGCTTGCCTCTTGAGTCAATTTTTCATTGAGCTCCTTCCTCACATATGTCTATGAAGACTTGGTCCAACCTTTGATAAAAGTTGACCCTTCTTGTGTATGGGCGTGCATTTTCTTCCATCATTGGCAAGTTGAACGCCAGCCTTACATTTTCCGGACTGAAATCTAAGTATTTTCCCCGAACCATAGTAAGCCAATGCTTTGGATTTGGGTTCACACTTTGATCATGGTTCCTTGTGATCCATGCATTTGCATAGAACTCTTGAACCATTAGAATCCCGACTTGTTGAATGGGGTTGGTGAGAACTTCCCAACCTCTTCTTTGGATCTCAAGTCGGATCTCCGGATACTCATTCCTTTTGAGCTTGAAAGGAACCTCAGGGATCACTTTCTTCTTGGCCATAACTTCATAGAAGTGGTCTTGATGGACCTTAGAGATGAATCTCTCCATCTCCCATGACTCAGAGGTGGAAGCAATTGCTTTCCCTTTCCTCTTTCTAGAGGTTTCTCTGGCCTTAGGTGCCATGAATGGTTATGGAAAAAACAAAAAGCTATGCTTTTACCACACCAAACTTAAAATGGTTGCTCGTCCCCGAGCAAAAGAAGAAAGAAAGAAGTAGAAGAAGAAGAAAAATGGAGGAGAGGGAAAGAGAGATGGTTTCGGCCAAGGGGAAGAAGAGAGGGTTTTGTTGTGTGAAAATGAAGAGGGAATGAGGGGTTTATATAGGAGTGGGGAGGGGTTTAGGGTTCGGCCGGTTGGGTTTGGGAGGGAAATTATTTTGAATTTAAAGGTAGGTGTGGTTTTTGGGGAAGAGAGGATGGATGTGATTGGTGAAGAACTGATGGGGAAGAGTGATTGAGTTGATTGGTGAGGGGTATTTGGGGAAGAGAGTTATGAAAAGGTGTGAAGAGGAGAGAAGAAGTAGGTGGGGATCCTGTGGGGTCTACAGATCCTGAGGTGTTTGAGGATTTCTCATCCCTGCACCTATTAGGCGTGTAAACGCCCTTTGTAGGCAATCCTGGCGTTTAACGCCAGACTGCAACATGTTTCTGGCGTTAAACGCCACTTCCTTGCTTGTTTTGGGCGTTCAACGCCAGTCTATAGCATGTTTCTGGCGTTGAACACCAGCTTTCCTCTGGGTGCAATCCTGGTGTTTAAATGTCAGACTGCTGCTTGTTTCTGGCGTTTAACACCACTTTCATGCTCTGTTCTGGCGTTAAACGCCAGCCAGATGCTCCTTACTGGTGTTTAAACGCCAGTAAGCCCTTCCTTCAGGGTGTGCTGTTTTCAATGCTATTTTTCATTTTGTTTTCGATTTTTCAGTAGTTTTTGTGACTCCACATGATCATCAACCTAATAAAACATGAAATAACAAAGAGAAAATAAAATAGATATGATTAAATAACATTGGGTTGCCTCCCAACAAGCACTTCTTTAATATCAATAGCTTGATAGTGAGCTCTCATGGAGCCTCACAGATAATCAGAGCAAGGTTAGGACCTCCCAACACCAAACTTAGAGTTTGACTGTGGGGGCTTTGGTTGACTCTGCAGTGAGAGAAGCTTTTCATGCTTCCTCTCCATGGTTACAGAAGGAGATCCTTGAATTTTAAACACAAGGTAGTCCTCATTCAGTTGAAGGACCAACTCTCCTCTGTCCACATCAATCACAGCTCTTGCTGTGGCTAGGAAGGGTCTTCCAAGGATGATGGATTCATCTTCATCCTTCCCAGTGTCTAGGATTATGAAATCAGCAGGGATGTAAAGGCCTTTAACCTTTACTAGCATGTCCTCTACTTGTCCATAAGCCTGTTTTCTTGAGTTGTCTGCCATCTCTAATGAGATTCTGGCAGCTTGCACCTCAAAGATTCCCAGTTTCTCCATTACAGAGAGGGGCATGAGGTTTATCCCTGACCCAAGGTCACATAGAGCCTTCTCAAAGGTCATGGTGCCTATGGTACAAGGTATTAAAAACTTTCCAGAATCCTGTTTCTTCTGAGGCAATCTCAGTTGATCCAGATCACTCAGTTCATTGGTGAGCAAGGGAGGTTCATCTTCCCAAGTCTCATTAACAAGTAATTTGGCATTCAGCTTCATGATTGCACCAAGGTACTTGGCAACTTGCTCTTTAGTAACATCTTCATTCTCTTGAGAAGAAGAATATTCATCAAAGCTCATGAATGGCATAAGGAGGTTTAATGGAATCTCTATGGTCTCCAGATGAGCCTCAGAGTCCTTTGGTTCCTCAGAGGGAAACTCCTTATTGATCTCTGGACGTCCTAGGAGGTCTTCCTCACTGGGGTTCACGTCCTCTCCCTCCCTTGTAGGTTCGGCCATGATGGTTAATTTAATGGCCTTGCACTCTCCTTTTGGGTTTTCTTCTGTATTGCTTGGGAGAGTACTAGGAGGGGTTTCAGTAATCCTTTTACTCAGCTGGCCCACTTGTGCTTCCAAATTTCTAATAGAGGATCTTGTTTCATTCATGAAACTTAGAGTGGCCTTAGATAGATCAGAGACTATATTTGCCAAGCTAGATGGATTCTGCTCAGAACTCTCTGTCTTTTGCTGAGTGGATGATGGAAAAGGCTTGCTATTGCTAAACTTGTTTCTTCCACCATTATTAAAGCCTTGTTGAGGCTTTTGTTGATCCTTCCATGAGAGATTTGGGTGATTTCTCCATGAGGGATTATAGGTGTTTCCATAGGGTTCACCCATGTAATTCACCTCTATTTTTGCAGGGTTCTCAGGATCATAAGCTTCTTCCTCAGAAGATGCCTCTTGAGTACTGTTGGATGTAGCTTGTATTCCATTCAGACTCTGAGAAATCATATTGACTTGCTGAGTTAATATTTTGTTCTGAGCCAATATGGTATTCAGAGTATCAATTTCAAGAACTCCCTTCTTCTGAGGCGTCCCATTACTTACAGAATTCCTCTCAGAAGTGTACATGAACTGGTTATTAGCAACCATGTCAATGAGTTCTTGAGCTTCTGTAGGCATTTTCTTTAGGTGAATGGATCCACCTGCAGAATGGTCCAATGACATCTTTGATAGTTCAGATAGACCATCATAGAATATATCCAGAATGGTCCATTCTGAAAGCATGTCAGAAGGACACTTTTTGGTCAGTTGCTTATATCTCTCCCAAGCTTCATAGAGGGATTCACCTTCTTTCTGTCTGAAGGTTTGAACATCCACTCTAAGCTTACTAAGCTTTTGAGGAGGAAAGAACTTGGCTAAGAAAGCCGTGACCAGCTTATCCCAAGAGTTCAGGCTATCTTTAGGTTGAGAGTCCAACCATACTCTAGCTTGTTTCTTACAGCAAACGGGAAAAGCATAAGCCTGTAGACCTCGGGATCAACCCCATTGGTCTTAACAGTATCACAGATCTGCAAGAATTCAGTCAAGAACTGAAAAGGATCTTCAGATGGAAGTCTATGAAACTTGCAGTTCTGTTGCATCAGAGAAACTAATTGAGGTTTAAGCTCAAAATTGTTTACTTCAATGGCAGAGATTGAGATGCTTCTTCCATGTAAATTGGAATTAGGTACAGTGAAGTCACCAAGCATCCTCCTTGCATTGTTATTATTTTCAGCCATATCATCTTCTTTTTCGAAAATTTCTGTCAGATTTTCTCCAGAGAGTTGTGCTTTAGCTTCCCTTAGCTTCCTCTTCAGAGTCCTTTCAGGTTCAGGATCAGCTTCAACAAGAATGTTCTTATCCTTGTTCCTGCTCATATGAAAAAGAAGAAGAAAGCAGAAAAGAAAATATGGAATCCTCTATGTCACAGTATAGAGATTCTTTTATGTGAGTAGAAGAAACTAAGAATAGAAGAAGGAAAAGATGAGAATCCAAACACAGGGGTGAGGATAGAAGTGTTAATGGATGAATAAATAAATAGAAGGAGATTAGAGATGAGAGAAGAATTCGAAAATTTAACAAAATAAAATAAAAATATTTTAAATTTAAAATTAAAATTCGAAAATTAAAATTGAAATTAAATTAAATTAAAATTAAAACAATTAGTTAATTAAAACGAAATTTTGAAAAAGAGGAAATGGATTTTCGAAAATTAAAGGTAGAGAGTTAGTTGGGTAGTTTTGAAAAATATATGATTGAAACAAAAAGATATGATTGCTTAAAAGAGATTTGAAATTTGTTTTTGAAAAAGATATGATTGAAATTGAAAAAGATATGATTGAAACAAAAAGATAAGTGGTGCACGAATTGTGAATCACACTTTTCACAACTAGTACCACTAACCAGCAAGTGCACTGGGTCGTCCAAGTAATACCTTACGTGAGTAAGGGTCGAATCCCACGGAGATTGTTGGTTTGAAGCAAGCTATGGTTATCTTATTATTCTTAGTCAGGAGGCCAACAACAGTGTTTTTCAACTTCAATTGTAAAGAGTCAAAGGGCATAAATATAAATACTTATTATGCAATGATGGGGAATATGTTGGGGTTTTGGAGATGCTTTGTCTTTTTTATTTCAGTTTTTCTCTTGTACTCCTCTTCACACACGCAAGGCTCCTTCCATGGCAAGCTGTATGTAAGGTGTCACCGTTGTCAATGGCTACTTCCGGTCCTCTCAGTGAAAATGGTCCAAATGCTCTGTCACAGCACGGCTAATCATCTGTTGGTTCTCGATCATGTCAGAATAGAATCCCTTAATTCTTTTGCGTCTGTCACTACGCCCAACAATCCCGAGTTTGAAGCTCGTCACAGCCATTCAATCCTTGAATCCTACTCGGAATACCACAGACAAGGTTTAGACTTTCCGGATTCTCATGAATGCCGCCATCAATTCTAGCTTATACCATGAAGATTCTGATTAAGAAATCTAAGAGATACTCATTCAATCTGATGTAGAATGGAGGTGGTTGTCAGGCACATGTTCATGGATTGAGGAAGGTGATGAGTGTCACAGATCATCACCTTCTTCATAGTGAAGCGCAAATGAACATCTTAGATAGGAACAAGCGTGTTTGAATGGAAAACAGAGATAATTGCATTAATTCATCAAGACGCTGCAGAGCTCCTCACCTCCAACAATGGAGTTTAGAGACTCATGCCATCAAAGAGTACAAAATTCAGATCTAAAAATGTCATGAGGTACAAAATAAATCTCTAAAAGTTGTTTAAATACTAAACTAGTAACCTAGGTTTACAGAAAATGAGTAGACTATGATAGATAGTGCAGAAATCCACTTCTGGGGCCCACTTGGTGTGTGCTGGGGTTGGGACTAAAGCTTTTCACGTGCCTGGGCTGTTTTGGGCGTTCAACGCTAGGCTGTAACCTGTTTCTGGCGTTGAACTCCAACTTGTAACGTGTTTCTGGCGCTGGACGCCAGACTGCAACATGGAACTGGCGTTGAACGCCAGTTTACATCGTCTATCCTTGAGCAAAGTATGGACTATTATATATTTCTAGAAAGCCCTGGATGTCTAATTTCCAACGCAATTGGAAGCGCATCAATTGGACTCCTGTAGCTCCAGAAATTCCATTCCGAGTGCAGAGAGGTCAGGATCCAACAGCATCAGCAGTCCTTTTTCAGCCTGAATCAGATTTTTACTCAGCTCCCTCAATTTCAGCCAGAAAATACCTGAAATTACAGAAAAAAACACAAACTCATAGTAAAGTCTAGAAATATGAATTTTTCCTAGAAACTAAAAAAAATATACTAAAAACCAACTAAATCATACTAAAAACTAAGTAAAAACAATGCCAAAAAGCGTATAAATTATCCGCTCATCATAACACCAAACTTAAATTGTTGCTTGTCCCCAAGCAACTAAAAATAAAGTAGGATAAAAAGAAGAGAATATACAATGAATTCCAAAAACATCTATGAAGATCAGTCTTAATTAGATGAGCGGGGCTATTAGCTTTTTGCTTCTGAACAGTTTTGGCAACTCACTTTATCCTTTGAAGTTCAGAATGATTGGTATCTATAGGAACTCAGAATTCAGATAGTGTTATTGATTCTCCTAGTTCAGTATGTTGATTCTTGAACACAGCTATTTTATGAGTCTTGGCCGTGGCCCTAAGCACTCTGTTTTCCAGTATTACCACCGGATACATACATGCCACAAACACATAACTGGGTGAACCTTTTCAGATTGTGACTCAGCTTTGCTAAAGTCCCCAATTAGAGGTGTCCAGCGTTCTTAAGCGCACTCTATTTTTTTGCTTTGGACCTCGACTTTAACCGCTCAGTCTCAAGTTTTCACTTGACACCTTCACGCCACAAGCACATGGTTTGGGACAGCTTGGTTTAGCCGCTAAGGCCAGGATTTTATTCCTTTAGGCCCTCCTATCCACTGATGCTCAAAGCCTTGGATCCTTTTTATTACCCTTTCCTTTTGGTTTTAAGGGCTATTGGCTTTTTTTGCTTGCTTTTTCTTTTTCTTGCTCTCTTTTTTTTTTTCGCATTTTTTTTTCTGCAAGCTTTGTTCTTCACTGCTTTTTCTTGCTTCAAGAATCATTTTTATGATTTTTCAGATTATCAAATAGCATTTCTCCTTTTTCATCATTCTTTCAAGAGCCAACAATTTTAACATTCATAAGCAACAAATTCAAAAGACATATGCACTGTTCAAGCATTCATTCAGAAAATGAAAAGTATTGCCACCACATCAAAATAATTAAACTATTTTAAAATTCGAAATTCATGTACTTCTTTTTCTTTTTCAGAAAACAATTTTCATTTAAGAAAGGTGATGGATTCATAGGACATTCATATCTTTAAGACATAGACACTTAGATACTAGTGATCATATAGTAAAGACACAAACATAATTAAACGTGAAGCATAGTAAACGGAAAACAGGAAAATAAGAACAAGGAGATTAAGGAATGGGTCCACCTTAATGAAGGTGGCGTCTTCCTCTTCTTGAAGAACCAATGGTGCTCTTGAGCTCCTCTATGTCTCTTCCTTGCCTTTGTTGCTCTTTCCTCATAGCTCTTTGATCTGCAGTCAATTGCTCTACCACTGAATTATGGAAAAACAAAAGCAATACTTTTACCACACCAAACTTAAAAGGTTTGCTCGTCCTCGAGCAAAAGAAGAAAGAAGTGGAGAAGATGGAGGAGATGGAAGTGTGTGAATGGGTGGGTTTGGGAGGGAAATGGTTTGAATTTGAATGGTGAGGTAGGTGAGGATCCTATGGGGTCCACAGATCCAGTGGGGTCAAGGATTTAGCATCCCTGCTCTAATTAGGCGTACAAAATGCCCTTACTGTGCAATCCTGGCGTTTAACGCCAGACTGCTGCCTGTTTTTGGCGTTAAACGCCTAAATGTAGCCTGTTTCTGGCGTTTAACGCCAGACTAATGCTTGTTTCTGGCGTTAAACGCCAGCTTGGTGCTTGTTTCTGGCGTTAAACGCCAGACAGATGCTTGTTTCTGGCATTTAAACGCCAGAATGATCTTCCTCCAGGGTGTACTATTTTTCATGCTATTTTTCATTCTGTTTTTAATTTTCCATTTGTTTTTGTGACTTCACATGATCATCAACCTAAAGAAAACATAAAATAGCAATGGAAAATAAATAGATATAATTAAATAACATTGGGTTGCCTCCCAACAAGCGCTTCTTTAATGTCAATAGCTTGACAGTGAGCTCTCATGGAGCCTTACAGATAATCAGAGCAAGGTTGGGACCTCCCAACACCAAACTTAGAGTATGGTTGTGGCCTCCCAACACCAAACTTATAGTTTGACTATGGGGGCTTTGGTTGACTCTGCAGTGAGAGAAGCTTTTCATGCTTCCTCTCCATGGTTACAGAAGGAGAACCTTGTGTCTTATAGTTTGCAATGTCTTCAAACCACAGAGCTTCCTGAATAGCAAACAATTGCTCATCCGTAAAGGTTTCAGAGATCTCAGTAGGAGGGAGGGATGCTCCTGCTACTGGTTCTATCCAGGACAGGTGATCAGCTACTTGATTCTCTGTCCCTTTTCTGTCTCTTATTTCTATATCAAACTCTTGCAGAAGCAACACCCATCTTATGAGCCTGGGCTTTGAATCCTGCTTTGTGAGTAGATATTTAAGAGCAGCATGGTCAGTGTACACAATCACTTTTGATCCTACTAAGTAGGATCTAAACTTGTCAATGGCATAAACCACTGCAAGTAATTCTTTTTCTGTGGTTGTGTAATTTTTCTGGGCATCATTTAAAACACTGCTAGTATAATAAATGACATACAGAAGCTTGTTATGCCTCTGTCCCAATACTGCACCAATGGTATGGTCACTGGCATCACACATTAGTTCGAATGGTAATGTCCAGTCTGGTGCAGAAATAACTGGTGCTGTGACTAGCTTAGCTTTCAGGGTCTCAAACGCCTACAGACACTTTGTGTCAAACACAAATGGCGTGTCAACAGCTAGCAGATTGCTCAGAGGTTTTGCAATTTTTGAAAAATCCTTTATAAACCTCCTATAGAATCCTGCATGCCCCAGAAAGCTTCTGATTGCCTTAACATTGGCAGGTGGTGGTAATTTTTCAATTACTTCAACTTTAGCTTGATCCACCTCTATTCTCTTGTTTGAAATTCTATGCCCAAGGACAATCCCTTCAGTCACCATAAAGTGACATTTTTCCCAGTTTAAAACTAGGTTGGTCTCTTGGCATCTTTTCAGAACAAGTGCTAAATGGTTAAGGCAGGAGCTGAATGAGTCTCCAAATACTGAAAAGTCATCCATGAAGACTTCCAGAAACTTCTCTACCATATCAGAGAAGATAGAGAGCATGCACCTCTGAAAGGTTGCAGGTGCATTACACAGACCAAAAGGCATCCTTCTGTAGGCAAACACTCCAGAAGGACATGTGAATGCTATTTTCTCTTGGTCCTGCGGATCTACTGCAATTTGGTTGTAACCGGAATAGCCATCCAAAAAGCAGTAATATTCATGACCTGCTAGTCTCTCTAGCATCTGGTCTATGAATGCTAAAGGAAAATGATCCTTCCTGGTGGCTGTATTGAGCCTTCTGTAGTCAATACACATACGCCACCCTGTAACTATTCTTGTAGGAACCAGTTCATTCTTTTCATTATGAACCACTGTCATTCCTCCCTTCTTAGGGACAACATGGACAGGGCTCACCCAGGGGCTATCAGAAATAGGATAGATAATCCCAGCCTCTAGTAACTTAGTGACCTCTTTCTGCACAACCTCCTTCATGGCGAGATTTAGCCGCCTCTGTCATTGAACCACTGGCTTAGCATCATCCTTCAATAGGATCTTGTGCATGCATCTGGCTGGGCTAATGCCCTTAAGATCACTTATGGACCACCCAAGAGCTGTCTTGTGTGTCCTTAGCACCTGAATTAGTGCTTTCTCTTCCTGTGGCCCTAAAGCAGAGCTTATGATTACAGGAAAAGTGTCACCTTCTCTCAGAAATGCATATTTCAGGGATGGTGGTAGTGGTTTGAGCTCGGGTTTAGGAGGTTTCTCCTCTTCCTGAGGAGTTTTCAGAGGTTCTTTTATTTCCTCTGGTTCCTCCAGATCAGGCTGAACATCTTTAAAAATGTCCTCTAGCTCTGATTCGAGACTCTCAGTCATATGGACCTCTTCCACCAGGGAGTCAATAATATCAACGCCCAGGCAGTCGTCTGATGTGTCTGGATGTTGCATAGTTTTGACAACATTCAACTTAAACTCATCCTCATTGACTCTCAGGGTTATCTCCCCTTTTTGGACGTCAATGAGGGTTCGTCCAGTTGCTAGGAATGGTCTTCCTAGAATGAGAGTTGCACTCTTGTGCTCCTCCATTTCCAGTACTACAAAGTCAGTAGGGAAGGCAAATGGCCCAACCTTGACAATCATGTCCTCAATTATGCCTGATGGGTATTTAATAGAGCCATCAGCAAGTTGAAGACAGATCCGGGTTGGTTTGACCTCTTCAGTCAAGCCAAGATTTCTGATAGTGGATGCAGAGATTAGGTTGATGCTTGCCCCAAGATCACATAGAGCTATCTTGGTGCAGTTACCCTCTAATATGCATGGTATCATAAAGCTCCCGGGATCTTTAAGCTTTTCTGGGAAGCTTTTCAGAATGACTGCACTGCATTCTTCAGTGAGGAGAACCCTTTCAGTTTCTCTCCAATCCTTCTTATGACTCAAGATATCTTTCATGAACTTGGCATAAGAGGGTATTTGCTCAAGTGCCTCTGCAAATGGAATCTTTATTTCAAGAGTCCTAAGATAGTCTGCAAAGCGAGCAAATTGCTTATCCTGCTCCTCTTTGCGGAGTTTTTGAGGATAAGGCATCTTGGCTTTGTATTCCTCAACCTTAGTTGCTGCAGGTTTATTTCCTACAGAGGTAGGTTGAGAAGCCTTCTTGAGGGATTTATTATCAGCACTTACAGGTGTCTGATCCCTCACTGGCATTTGAAAGCCAGGGTTGGAAGCTGGAGTGGCGTTAGACGCCAACTCCTCATCTGTTCCTGGCGTCTGAACGCCAGAACTGTGCTTCCTTTGGGCGTTCAACGCCAGTTCCTTGCTTGTTTCTGGCGTTGAACGCCAGTCCTGAGCATGGTTTGGGTGTTCAGCGCCAGCCTTCCACCCAATTTCTGGCGTTTTAGCGCCAGAATTATTTTTCCCTGGGCTCTTACTGTCCTCAGATGGAATTTGGGTAGTTTGCTCATTTCTTGGCTTCCTGCTGCCTTGAGGTGGGGTATTTAACATTTTCCCACTTCTTAATTGAACTGCTTGGCATTCTTCTGTTATTTGTTTTGACAGCTGCTGCTTTGTTTGCTTTAATTGTTCTTCCATATTTATATTAGCCATCCTTGTCTCTTGTAGTCTCTCCTTGAATTCGACTAACTGTTTTGTTAGAAAATCCAATTGCTGATTGAATTCAGTAGCTTGTTCAGCAGGACTGAGTTCAGTAGTCACTGTTTTAGCCTCTTCTTTCATGGAAGGGTCACTGCTTAAGTACAAATGCTGATTTCTGGCAACTGTATCAATGAGCTCTTGAGCTTCTTCAATTGTCTTTCTCATGTGGATAGATCCACCAGCTGGGTAGTCTAGAGACATCTGAGCTCTTTCTGCAAGCCCATAATAGAAGATGTCTAACTAAACCCACTCTAAAAACATTTCAGAGGGGCATTTTCTTAGCATCTCTCTGTATCTCTCCCAGGCATCATAAAGAGATTCATTATCTCCTTGTTTGAAGTCTTGGATGTCCAACCTTAGCTGTGTCATCCGTTTTGGAGGAAAGTATTGATTCAGGAATTTCTCTATCAGCTGTTTTCATGTCTTTATGCTAGCCTTAGGTTGGTTATTTAACCACCTCTTGGCTTGGTCTTTTACAGCAAATGGAAATAGTAATAATCTGTAGACATCCTGATCCACTTCCTTATCATGTACTGTGTCAGCAATTTGTAAAAACTGTGCCAGAAACTCTGTAGGTTCTTCCTGTGGAAGACCGAAATACTGGCAGCTTTGCTGCACCATGATAATGAGTTGAGGATTCAACTAAAAGCTACTGACTCCAATGGAGGGTATGCAGATACTACTCCCATATGAAGCAGTAGAGGGGTTAGCATATGACCCCAGAGTCCTTCTGGACTGTTCATTTCCACTTAGATCCATGATGGAGAAAGGGAGATGATGTAAAATAAAAAATTTATTTTTATTTATTTAATTATTATTTATTTCGAAAATAAAATAAATTAAAATAAAATAAATAAAAATGGGTGAAGATTTTCGAAAAATAGAGAGAGAGAAAAGAAAAAAATGGTTAGGGAGTTTTGAAAAAGATATGATTTGAAAAAGATTTTAAATTTTGAAATAAAAATCTGAATTTTAAAAATAAATTTCGAAAATTTGTTTTAAAATAGAGAGAAAGGATATTTTTGAATTTAAGGAGGAAAGAAAAAAACAATAAGATAGCACAAGATTTAAAATTTTTAGATCTAATACTCCTTGTTTTCGAAAATTTTGGAGGGAAAACACCAAGGAACACCAAACTTAAAAATTTTAAGATCAAGACACAAGGAAAACTCAAGAACACTTTGAAGACTCACAAGAACACAAGAACATGAAGAAAGAACACCAAACTTAAAATTTTTAAAAAACCAAAATAAAATTTTCGAAAAACAAAGAAAAATCAACAAGAAAATACCAAACTTAAAGTTTGGCACAAGATTTGATAGAAAAACTATTTTTGAAAAAGAAGATTTTGAAAAGAATATAAAAGATTCTGACCCAATTTCCAAGAACAAAGACTAACGCTCTAGCCAACGAATTGTGAATCACACTTTTCACAACTAGTACCACTAACCAGCAAGTGCACTGGGTCGTCCAAGTAATACCTTACATGAGTAAGGGTCGAATCCCACGGAGATTGTTGGTTTGAAGCAAGCTATGGTTATCTTATTATTCTTAGTCAGGAGGCCAACAACAGTGTTTTTCAACTTCAATTGTAAAGAGTCAAAGGGCATAAATATAAATACTTATTATGCAATGATGGGGAATATGTTGGGGTTTTGGAGATGCTTTGTCTTCTTTATTTCAGTTTTTCTCTTGTACTCCTCTTCACACACGCAAGGCTCCTTCCATGGCAAGCTGTATGTAAGGTGTCACCGTTGTCAATGGCTACTTCCCGTCCTCTCAGTGAAAATGGTCCAAATGCTCTGTCACAGCACGGCTAATCATCTGTTGGTTCTCGATCATGTCAGAATAGAATCCCTTGATTCTTTTGCGTCTATCACTACGCCCAACAATCGCGAGTTTGAAGCTCGTCATAGCCATTCAATCCTTGAATCCTACTCGGAATACCACAGACAAGGTTTAGACTTTCCGGATTCTCATGAATGCCGCCATCAATTCTAGCTTATACCACGAAGATTCTGATTAAGAAATCTAAGAGATACTCATTCAATCTGATGTAGAATAGAGGTGGTTGTCAGGCACATGTTCATGGATTGAGGAAGGTGATGAGTGTTCACGGATAATCACCTTCTTCATAGTGAAGCGCGAATGAACATCTTAGATAAGAACAAGCGTGTTTGAATGGAAAACAGAGATAATTGCATTAATTCATCAAGACGCTGCAGAGCTCCTCACCCCCAACAATGGAGTTTAGAGACTCATGCCGTCAAAGAGTACAAAATTCATATCTAAAAATGTCATGAGGTACAAAATAAATCTCTAAAAGTTGTTTAAATACTAAACTAGTAACCTAGGTTTACAAAAAATAAGTAGACTATGATAGATAGTGCAGAAATCTACTTCTGGGGCCCACTTGGTGTGTGCTGGGGTTGAGACTAAAGCTTCTCACGTGCCTGGGCTATTTTGGGCATTCAACGCCAGGTTGTAACCTGTTTCTGGCGTTGAACTCCAACTTGTAACGTGTTTCTGGCGCTGGACGCCAGACTGCAACATGGAACTGGCGTTGAATGCCAGTTTACATTGTCTATCCTTGAGCAAAGTATGAACTATTATATATTGCTGGAAAGCCCTAGATGTCTACTTTCCAACGCAATTAGAAGCGCATCAATTGGACTCCTGTAGCTCCAGAAATTCCATTCCGAGTGCAGAGAGGTCAGGATCCAACAGCATCAGCAGTCCTTTTTCAGCCTGAATCAGATTTTTGCTCAGCTCCCTCAATTTCAGCCAGAAAATACCTGAAATTACAGAAAAACACACAAACTCATAGTAAAGTCCAAAAATATGAATTTTTCCTAGAAACTAAAAAAAATATACTAAAAACTAAGTAAAAACAATGCCAAAAAGCGTATAAATTATTCGCTCATCAATAAGATTGATTGAAAAAGATTTGAAAATCAATTTTAAAAAGATAAGAGGTTAGAGGAGAAGTTAGAAAGAATTTTGAAATTGATTTTGAAAAAGATATGATTGAAATTGAAAAAGATATGATAAGGAATTGAAAAGATTTAATTTTGAGAACTAAAGTTGATTACTTGACTAACAAGAAACAAGAGGATATGATTTTAAAATTTAAAGATTGAACCTTTCTTAATAGGCAAGTAACAACTTAATATTTTTGAATCAATCATATTAAATGTTGGTATTAATTTCAAAAATATGAAATGAAAATAAGAAAAAGATTTTTGAAAATCAATTTGAAATTTTCGAAAATTATGAAAGAAAAATGAAAAGGATTTGATTTTTGAAAAAGATTTTGAAAAAGATAAGATTTTCAAATTGAAAATTTGAGTTGACTCAAAAGAAACAATTGAATTTTAAAAATTTTTGAGAGAGTCAATCCCAATTTTCAAAATTTTTAGAGAGAAAAAGGGAAAGATATTTTTTTATTTTTGAATTTTTAATGATGAGAGAGAGAAAAACATAAAATTGACACAAAACATAAAAATTATGAATCAAAACAACTAATGCATGCAAGAACACTATGAATGTTAAGATGAACACCAAGAACACTTTGAAGATCAAGATGAATATCAAGACTTATTTTTGAAAATTTTCAAGAAAAGAAAAACATGCAAGACACCAGACTTAGAAATTTTCAAACTTTAGACACTAACAAATTGAAAATGCATATGAAAAACAAGTAAGACACAAAACAGGAAAATAAGAGGATCAAACAAGAAGACTGGACAGGAACAACTTGAAGATCATAAAGAACATATGATGAATTTTTGAAAATTCTTGAGAAAAACAAACACATGCAAGACACCAAACTTAAAACTTGACTCTAGACTCAAACAAGAAACAGAAAAATATTTTTGATTTTATGATTTTATAAATTTTTTTGGATTTTTTCGAAAATTAATTGGGAAAAACGAAAAAGAAGAAATTTTTTTTGTATTTTTCGAAAATAAGAAATAAAAAGCTTAAAATTAAAAAAAATTACCTAATCTGAGCAACAAGATGAACCGTCAGTTGTCCAAACTCGAACGATCCCCGGCAACGGCGCCAAAAACTTGGTGTGCGAAATCGTGATCGTTCCTTCCTTGGTAACGGCGCTAAAAACTCAATACGCACGTTCATGTTCTTAATTCTGTTTCACAACTTCGTACAACTAACCAGCAAGTGCACTGGGTCGTCCAAGTAATAAACTTTACGTGAGTAAGGGTCGATCCCACGGAGATTGTCGGCTTGAAGCAAGCTATGGTCACCTTGTAAATCTCAGTCAGGCGGATTCAACTGATTTTATGAATTGATAAGTAAAAGATAAATAAAATATAAAATAGGATAGTGGTACTTATGTAATTCATTGGTGAGAATTTCAGATAAGTGTATAGAGATGCTTTCGTCCCTCTGAACCTCTGCTTTCCTGCTGTCTTCATCCAATGCGTTGTATGTTAGGCATCACCGTTGTCAATGGCCACTTGTCCTCTCAGTGAAAATGGTCCAATGCACTGTCACTGCATGGCTAATCATCTGTCGGTTCTCGATCATACTGGAATAGGATCCATTGATCCTTTTGCGTCTGTCACTACGCCCAGCACTCGCGAGTTTGAAGCTCGTCACAGTCATTCAATCCCTGAATCCTACTCGGAATACCACAGACAAGGTTTAGACTTTCCAGATTCTCAAGAATGGCCGTCCATGGGTTCTAACTTATACCACGAAGACACTAATAACTCGGACTCGGTCCCCTGTATTAGATATCCAAGAGATATCCATTCAATCTAAGGTAGAACGGAAGTGGTTGTCAGGCACGCATTCATAAGTTGAGAATGATGATAACTGTCACGATCATCACATCCATCATATTGAAGTGCGAATGAATATCTTAGAAGCGGAGTAAGTTGAATTGAATAGAAAAACAGTAGTACTTTGCATTAATCTTTGAGGAACAGCAGAGCTCCACACCTTAATCTATGGTGTGTAAAAACTCTACCGTTGAAAATACACAAGTGATAAATGTTCAGGCATGGCCGAATGGCCAGCCCTCACAAAAGTCTAAGATAGCATAAAACTAATCAAAGATGATCCAAAGATGTAAATACCATAGTAAAAAGTCCTATTTATACTAAACTAGTTACTAGGGTTTACAGAGATAAGTAAATAACGCAGAAATCCACTTCCGGGGCCCACCTGGTGTGTGCCTGGGCTGAGAATTGAGCTTTACACGTGTAGAGGCATCTCTTGGAGTTGAACGCCACTTTGTAACCTGTTTCTGGCGTTTAACTCCAGAATGCAGCATGGAACTGGCGTTGAATGCCAGTTTGCGTCGTCTAAACTCGGGCAAAGTATGGACTATTATATATTGCTGAAAAGCCTTGGATGTCTACTTTCCAACGCAATTGAGAGCCCGCCATTTGGAGTTCTGTAGCTCCAGAAAATCCATTCCGAGTGCAGAGAGGTCAGAATCCAACAGCATCAACAGTCCTTTTACAGCCTGAATCAGATTTTTGCTCAGGTCCCTCAATTTCAGCCAAAAATTACCTGAAATCACAGAAAAATACACAAACTCATAGTAAAGTCCAGAAATGTGATTTTTATTTAAAAACTAATAAAAATATACTAAAAACTAACTAATTTATACTGAAAACTATGTAAAAACAATGCCAAAAAGCGTATAAATTATCCGCTCATCAGCAAGGTTAGTAGAGAATTGAGAGAATCAAACCTTAAACACTTGAGTGATTAGAGTGTATACACTTCCGGTGAGGGTTCGATGCTCGATTCTTTGTTCCCGGCTTTCACGAGTTTTCTTCTAGCAAGTTGACTTGTACTTAATTTTTATGATTTGAATTAGTGAGGTCCAGTTCATATTTGTTCTTGAAAGATTTATTTACTTTTAACCAAGTAGGAAAAAACATTTTGCATTTAGTTGCATTCATATAGATAGATTGCATTTCATAAATTCTACCATTCATCTTCATTCCTTTATAGCTTCTCTTGAGTTTAGCATGAGGACATGCTAATGTTTAAGTGTGGGGAGATTGATAAACCGCTGTTTTACGGTTTATTTTGTATTGAATTGAGTGGATTTTATCAATTATTCTCACACTTATGCATATAATACGCATGTTTTACATTTTCCTTCCTAATTTTGTGCTATGATTGAAAACATGCTTCTTTGGCCTTAAATTTGCTAATTTTAATCTTCTCTTATTACGATTCAATACCGTGATATGTGTGTTCAGTGTTTTTAGGTTTTATAGGATATGAATGGCTTAGAGGACGGAAAGGAAGCATGCTAAAGTGGAAGGAACACAAGAAAGTAGAGTTTTGAGAAGCTGGCAGCGACGCGTACGTGTGGATGATGTGTACGCGTGACCAGGATTTTGTCAAGTGACGCGTACGCGTGGGCGACGCGTACGCGTCACAGAGCGTCACGTGCTGCAGATATCAGAAAATGCTGGGGGCGATTTCTGGACTATTTTTGGCCCAGTTCCAAGCCTAAAAACACAGAATAGAGGATACAGAGTGGGGGAATCATTCATTCATACATTCACTCACAAAAGTTAGGTTTGAGATGTAGTTTTCTAGAGAGAGAGGCTCTCTCCTCTCTCTATGTTTTATGGTTTTTAGCTTTAATTCTTCTCCAATTCAGATTTCTACTTTACTTTGATTTAGTTTCTCTTCTACTTTTATTTGTTCTAGTACCTTAGATATCTATTTCCTTTGTTGTTGTCTTTATTTTCCCAAATTAATTTATGAACTCTTCATGTTAGATTCAATTTCCTTTTTAATGCAATTTGAGGTATTTCATGTCTATTGCTTCTTCTTTTATTTGTTATCATTGATTCCTTACGATTGGTTATTTAGATTTTATTATCTCTTATTAATTTTCTATGTTTTTATGTTATGCCTTCCAAGTGTTTGATAAAATGCTTGGTTGGGTTTTAAATTAGAGTTTTGGTATTCTTATCTTGGATTGGTCAATTAGAGACTCTTGAATTATCAGAAGTCTTTTGTTGATTGGTGATTGAGACTTGCTAGTTGGCTTGAGCTTCACTAACTCTAGTCTTTGATTAGGACTTGTGAACTCAAGTTGATTTTGGCTCACTTGACTTACCTTCAATTGTTAGAGGTTAACTAAGTGAAAGCAAAAGACAATTACCATCACAATTGACATTGATAATGAGGATAGGAATTCTAATTCTCAATCCTTGTTAAGACTTTTCTTAGTTGTTATTTTATTTCCTTATTATTTACATTACTTGTTTCTTATTTCAAAACCTAAAAATATACTTTCCCATAACCAATAATAACTACACTTCCCTGCAATTCCTTGAGAGACGGCCCGAGGTTTAAATACTTCGGTTTATTTTTATTAGGTTTGCTTAAGTGACAAACAATTTAAATATTGACTGAGGATAATTTGTTGGTTTAGAACTATACTTGCAACGCGCTTATTTTTATTGAAAATCTTTACCGGCAATTTTCCTCCGTCATCTTGCGTACGCGAACATGGAAAAATGCACGCCCACGCCGATTTTTAGCAAAGTGGATTTTATGTTTTTAAAACCTAATTTTGAACCTCTAAACCTCTATTTTTACTCTTTTAGCCCCTAAAATTTAGTTGGATACTTAGTGATAAGATGTAATTAGGAAGAGGTAGTAACTTGGGAGTGAAGCAAGTTATGGAGTAATGAACTATGATTGTGAAGTGGTGATTTTGAGCTTGAGAAGTGCTAACTGAACTAATATAATTATGAAGATGATAATAATGAAGTTCAATTGAGTGAAAGATGGGTTGATGATCATAATGACCTTAAGGTGTGATGGTGGTTGAATTTGAATGAATTATAATGATGATGAGATTGAATTTGATTGCAATATGCCTCCGGGTAAGACACAGTGGTGTTATCCACTTACTCCGGGTAAGAGACGAGATTGCTATGTAAGATGTAGTAGTGTATCCACTTGCTCCGGTTAAGAGTTCGAAGCTCCGGGTAAGATGCAAGGGTGAAATTCTATCGCCGCTTGATCCGGGTTGAGAACTATAACACCATCTGGGTAAGAGGCAAGGTGAAGTTGTCCCATGCTCCAGGTATGCGGGTAAGATGCAAGGGTTGCGGCATTTTTGCACTTGCTCCGTGTTTGGTGTTCTGTCCAGGGTTAGCTACCGAACATGTCGGGTCGAGCTTTATAACCGACAGATGAGACTCATCGGCCATAGGACAGGCTTGCATCATTTGCATTAATTGGGAATGCCTAAATGAACTTACTCTGTTAATTATTATATTTGTTATCTACAGTACCTGTATTCTACCTATGTTTGCCATTACCTGCTTGTTTGTGTGTGCAGTTTCACCGGTGTTGGAGGATTAGAGGAAAGAAAGAGGATTAAGGGCTTAGGTTTAAGTTTTGGTTGAGTTAGGAATCCTTAGAAAACAACATTGACTTATGGTTTCTGTTTTAGTTCTTTAAGTTTTATAATCTGAGTGTGAGAGTTCTAGGATTGCCTCTGGCTTTTCCGGGACTTTATATCTTATGTATGCGGCACCATTACCATGCTAAGAACTCCCGATTCTCATCCCATACAATATTTGTGATTTTCAAATGCAGGTCAGGCGGAACCTCGCTGAAGCATTCTGGGAGCATCTAAAAGCTAAGATTCTCTTGTACTTTTGGGACTTTAGTTTGGTTATATATATATATATATATATATATATATATATATATACTTTTATCTCCACTATATATGTATGTTATGTTTTATCCCTCTTAGAGGTTGAATTTGGAGAAACAGATTCTGTAGGCTGTCTTTTGCGATTTTGATGTGTGTGTATATATATATATATATATATATATATATATATATATATATATATGCATCTTTGTATATATGCTCGTTCCGGTTTTAACTTTGCAAGCCAGGTCAGAAGCTTTGATATCTGTATCTTGGAACTCTTTTGTATATATACTTTCATGCTTATTTTACTCTTGTCTGGCTTCGTTACGTTTATCGCTTACGTGAGTGATGCGCTTTTCTGTTTAATGCTTTGCTTTAAAACTTTCTTTCAAAGGCTCCTAGATAAATCTTCTTTCCAACTATATTATGTATATTGTACTTTATTTTTAGAGGTCGTAGTACCTAGCCACCTCTATTTTACATCCTAGGTGTAAAGCTCTGTGTGGAAGGGTGTTACATGGAGTCCGCTCTTTAATGTGTGTAGGTGCATTTCAGGGCTGAGGTCAGGGATTTCCATGGTTGCTTTAGCGAACTTGGTCATATAGTCTTTTAAACTCTCGTGCGGGCCTGGTTTGATAGTGCTGAGATAGTCGGATCCATGTACATATATCCTTAAAACTGCAAAATAGTCAATGAAGGACCTTGCCAATTCCTCGAAACAAGAGATTGAACCTGCAGGAATCTTAGAAAACCAAAGTGCACCATCTAAGAAAGTTGGAAAAGATCAACAGAGTATAAGGTCAGAGGCACCGTTAAAGAACATCGTGGATTGGAATTTCTTTATGTGCACGCGGGGATCTCCAAACCCTTCATACACCTTAAGTGCTATAGCCAAAATGAAATTCTTTGGCATCTGGAATTTGACAATCTCCTCGGAGAAGGGGTTGTCTATGATCAGCTTTTCTTTAGGCGGAGTGACCTCTAAGGAACTCGAGTCCAGAGGTCGCGTCCAGTTTGAGGTCGCTGACGTGGCGGAAAATGGCGAATTAAGAATTGTTATGAGATATGCGTTGCAGGTATAGTTCTTAACCAACCAGAAATCCGCTTATCAATTTAGAAGGGTTGTCACAAAAATTAAAATTAAAATACTGGGAGTATGAATCCCAGGTCGTCTCCCAACGAGTTGCAGAAAGGTGTGCTATTTTATTAATCAGATGTTTTCAAAAAGGGTTTGAGTTGAATAAACAGGAAATTAAATTGGGGAAATTAAGTAATTTAAATAAAAGCCTTGACTGGGAGTAGATTAGTTGGAAGCCCTATTCTTGTTGAAGTACTCTCAAGATTAATTGATAATTGAAGGTTGTTCTGTTTAGTTATCCCTTACTAGGTAAGGGAAAGTCAAACAAGTTAGAATGTTGTTTCTATTCACAAGTTCCAATCCGCTCAATTGAAAAGGATTAGTGTCAGTGACTAGAGAGCATTCCAACAATAAATCCAATTACAATTTTTCTTTTAAGCATCCCAACTCAAGGGTTCCTTTCAATCAACTCCCCATCAAGTTAGGGAACTACTCGCTCATTGTGAATGTAGAACTCATAACATAGGAAAGGGAATTAAAGAAAGACATGATAAATAAAACTCAAAGGAATCAATTAAAAATAAAAGTAATTCTTGTATTAATAAATACTAAAATAATCCAATAGTAAAATTGAGTAAATTAAAGGACATGGAAGAGTAAAGCCAAGTAAAGAAAACGAACTAGAATGACGAAGTCTTGATGAGGTAATAACTCTTCTCAATATCCCAATGCAAAGAGCAATAGAAATAAAATCCTAAGAACTATGAATGTGCAGAGAGAAAACCTAGAGGAGGAGTAAAACTAGATCTAAAAGCTAAAAATTGTGTGGAATGAATGTTGTTCTGGTTTCTGCATGTTCTCTGGCTCTAGTCTGCTTTTCTAGGCCAAAAACTGGGTCAAAACAGGGCCCAAAATCACCCCCAGCGAATTCTGCAGATTATGCGGATCGCGCACGTCACGCGATCGCGTCATTCATGCGGACGCGTCATTCAGCGTTTTGCTTTGCCACGCGGACACGTCGTCCACGCCTCCGCGTCACTTATGCTATTCCAATCCACGCAGTCGCGTGAGCCATGCGGCCGCGTCACTGCGATTTCCTCTCTTTTGCGCGGTCGCGTGAGCCATGCGGCCGCGTCACTTCTCGCTAGTCATCTCCTTAATTTCTTGTGTTCCTTCCATTTTTGCAAGCTTCCTTTCTAATCTCCAACTCATTCATGCCCTATAAAGCCTGAAACATTTAACACACAGATCACGACATCGAATGGAATAAAGGAGAATTAAAATACATAATTAAAAGTCTCTTAGGAAGCAAGTTTTCAATCATGTAATAATTTTAAGAAGGAAATATAAATGCATGCTAATCATATGAATAAGTGGGTAAAGATCATGATAAAACCACACAATTAAGCACATTATAAATCATAAAATAGTGGTTTATCAACCTCCCCACACTTAAACATTAGCATGTTCTCATGCTTAGTTGAAGCAGATAAAATAAATGAGTAGGAACATGTAAAACTTATGCAATGCAATGCAACCTATATATGTGAATGCAACTATATGATTCTTGTCCACTTGATCAATAGTAAATAAGCTCTTCAAAACAATTACAAATCAAATTCCACTAATTCAATTCTCATACAGTAAGAACAGATAAAAATGCAAGAAGGTAGCTCATGAAAGCAGGGAACATAGAATTTTAAGCATTAAACCCTCACTGATGATGTATGTACGCTCTAGTCTCTCTAGTGTATAGGGCAATCACTCTATCCTTCTCTAATCATGCTCTCTAATTTTTGTTCTTCTCCTAATCAATCAACAACATTTAATATACCAATGCAAACATAATGAGGTCTTTTCAAGGTTGTAATAGGGCCAAGGTAATGGTAAGGATACATATATGGCTAAGTAAGCTTATAAACTGAATCTTTAATTAACCCAAGCTTTAACATAACATATATATATTCTATATAACTTTAGAATTCATACCTAGCTACCCAGAATTTCCCTTTCACATTCCACACTCATGTATCAACTTTTTATCTTAATTTTATCATACATGCATTGATCTTTGAATTCTTAACTTAACATTGGGGTAATTTTGTCCCCTTATTTATTTATTGAATATTTTTGGTTTTTTTTTCTCAACATAAACATAAAAATAAACATAGCTTATCAATGCACATAGATTTTCAATTCTTATAGTTTCACATGAGTAGGTGTCCAAATTCCCATTATATTATCATGACACATTCCCTTATTATCTTTTATTCCCACAATTTTCCATACTTAATTAGCACACACAATTCTATCTTAAGCTAACCAAAGATTCAATTTGGGATATATAATTGTTTTTTCTGCTTAAGGCTAGTAATGTGGTAAAATATAGAACAAATGGGATTTAAAGGCTCAAAGTGGCTAACAAAGGTAATTGAAAGGGTAGGCTTAATTTGGATAAGTGAGCTAAACAATTAATGGCCTCAATCATATGCAAACATATAAATATAATAAACATTGGACATATAGGATGGAACAAAATATAGATCACAATCATAGAGAAGTAAACACACAAGAATAAAATAATTATGGTTAAATAATGTAACCATGCATAAAGGCTCGAATCTCACAAGTTGTGTGTTCTTTAGCTCAAAAATCGTGTTCCAAATACAACTTCAAGCAAATTTAACATAAAAGTTTTAATTAAAATTAGTGAAATTTTGTTCCAAAAATAGAGTCTTAGAAGAAACTTATTGTCTTTTCAATCAAGTAGAACATGCATGCAACTAATCTATTACTATGCAATTTATCCTATTCTACAAAAGAAAAACTAACTAAATATCCTAATTTATTGGTGTTTAGGGAAGAGAAATTACCTCCAGAAGTCAGGTACTGACCGATCTCTCCACACTTAAGGCTTTGCACCGTCCTCGGTGCCATCTGTCAGGAACAAAGGGGGGTTGGTAGCAGTATCTCCACAGGCAGGACCATCATGGCTTCCTGTGCTGGTAAAGGAAGTGGAGTCCGGGGTGTCTGAGTCCTTGAATTTTCCCATAATCAGCTCCTTGAGGTATGTGAATCGGCGCTTGTTACGGCGCTCTCTCATCTTAGCTTTGTGTTCCTGCCGATCCAACCTTTCGAGTATCTGATGGAGCAGTTGGTCTGTTGTAGGTGCTTGTGGTGTTGAAGAAGGAATATTTTCAACCGGTTCAGTAGGATGGCTTGTGGCGGCTGGTGGATGTCTGATGTATTTCCCGTTAGGGACATACTGATCATCCCGTGGAAGCATGGCTTTGGTGTCCCCAGCTCTGTAGGAGACTCCAGCTGCTGAGACAAGATCTGAGACCAAGGCAGGAAAAGGTAAGTTGCCCGCAATTTGTACGTGTCTCATGGCATTCTGAATGTGTCTTGGTAGGTTCAGAGGTTGGTCTGTAAGGATGCACCATAGTAGAACGGCCATGTCCGCAGTGAAGGAGGACTCATGAGTGCTTGGAAAGACGTAATGGGACATGATCTGTGCCCATACGTGAGCCTCCAAGGTAAGTGCTGAAGCCGATATTCCCTTAGGGCAGGTACGATGGTATCCGTAGATCCAACAGCTGCCAGGTAGTGCAATAACTCTGAGAACGGCGTCCCAGTCAAATTGGTACATCTGGCGCTTGAGTGCGGCTTCTTGAAAGACGTCCAATCCTTCTGGAACAGGGGGAAGACCTAGAGCTCTTTGAATGGCCTCTTCTGTAATGGGGATTTGCTTCTGACGGACAAAGACAGCCTGCAGGGTTGGCAGGTGGAAGTTGGAGTAGAACTCGACTACCCAAGAAAGATTGACCTACCTCGGCTATCTCTGTAGGAAACCTCATTGTCTTTGTGCAATTTGCGGCTCAACAAAGGTAGCACTATGGTTTGGGAGGAGAAGAAGGTATTCGTTATTGTAACTCCTTTCTGCCAGGATGGGGAACATCTGCTCACAGTAGCGATTGGAAAATCGCGTAGTGTCCTTTGCTGGGAAGGCTTTTTCTTTATCATCAACCTTTATAATCCTCTTAGTTCTTTTTGTTGAGGGTTTAACTGCAGTTGAAGAGGGCTCTACCACTAGTGCTCTCTTTGTTCCTCTCCTTGCTGTTGATTTGGGAGTAGCTTTCTCTTTACCTTTCTTGGTGGCCATCCTGAAAAAGGGAAGAGAGAGTAAATTAAATTTAAAGAGATAGAGCAAGGAAGAGGATTGTATGAGTGATAATCAATGTACGGCAAAGAGTATGTCATTAACACATGGTCATGACTACATGTGAAAAGTTCATCAATGGAAAAATAGCAAGTGCAGTTGAGGACAATTAAATGCAAGGGGTTTATTGGCATGCAGGCAAAGGCATGAGTAGCATAGATCAAGCATTTAATTAGTCAAATTTGTTATCACTCGTAACAAACTAGCCATCACGTTTGTATTGCCAATTAAATTTAATTAATATAATAGTAAAGGGAATTTGTGAAAAGCAAGCATTGAATGTTAGAGTAGAATAACGTAGGAAAGTGCATAATGCCATATGGGCTTTTTCACAAACACATAGCATGCATGGTAAATAGGGTATAGAAAGTATTAAATTAAACATGCAAGCAACCCTTTTAAAAGCAATATATAATTGCCAAACAAATTTACAACAATCCACAAGTATATAATGAGAAACAATGACCCAAATAAATTTCCACCACCAAGTAAAAAGGAAAAAGAAAGAAAAAAAATATGGATAATGGAAGTAAAAAGAAAAGAAAAGAAGATAACATATAAAAATAAGGAGAATAATGGAAAAGTAAAGAGGGGGAAGAAGAAAAGAAAAAACCTTGTGAATGGGGATGAGAGAGAGAGAGAGTAGAAAGAGAGAAAGAAAGAAGAAGGAAGAAGTAAGGAGGGAAAAGAGAAAATAGGATTTGGGGAGAAAAAGATAAGATAATTGGCAAATTAGGGAAGCTGTGCGGCGCAAGCGACGCGGTCGCGTGGGGCACGCGGTCGCGCAACTTGTGCTTATACTGATTGACGCGGTCGCGTCGGTCACGCGGTCGCGTGACCCTTTTTATGCTACTGGCGTGAGGGCATGCGATCACGTGAGTGGCCATTAGAAGGATATGACGCGGTCGTGTCGGTCACGCGGCCGCGTGGGAAGAATTGTGCGTTCACCACCAATCCAGCACCACTCTAGCACAACTATCGGTCGTGCACCCTTTTCACGTTGAATTCCAGGGCACGCGGCCGCGTGAGTGACGCGGTCGCGTGGGAGGCCAATGTTCCCATTTGACGCGGACGCGTCAGCGACGCGGTCGCGTGGGGCGATTTGTGCCACTGGCACGCCTCCAGCCACGCTCTTGCGTGACTCTCTGTTCGTTTTATTATTTTCTCCCATCACCTGCGGCGCGGACGCGTCAATGATGCGGTCACGTCGCGTGAAAAATATTTTTTTTTAATTAAAATATGTAAATGCAGATGCGCAAAATGTACTAATAAAGAGAAGAGTTATTGAATAGGGAAAACTAAGAATAAAGAAAAGAACGATCATACCATGGTGGGTTGTCTCCCACCTAGCACTTTGCTTTAACGTCCGTAAGTTGGATGCTCCACTAGCTCAGGCTTCGGCTATGTGGGGATCTTTCAAGAGGAAGATCTCGGGCTCCTTGTTTTTCTTTAGCTTCTCGCCATGGTACAGCTTTAAATGATGTCCATTAACGTTGATAAGTTCAGAGCTTGAAGGATGGCTTAGGTGATAAACTCCGTATGGTTCGGCCTTCTCTATTCTGTATGGACCTTCCCATCTTGATCTCAACTTGCCTGGCATGAGCCTCAGTCGAGATTTGTAAAGGAGGACTAAGTCCCCAGGTTGGAACTCTTTTCTCTTGATGTGCTGATCATGTACAGCCTTCATCTTCTCCTTGTAAAGCCTTGAGTTCTCATAAGCTTCTAGGCGAAGGCTTTCCAGTTCTTGCAGTTGCAACTTTCTTTCAGCTCCGGCTTTCTCAATTCCCATGTTGCACTCCTTTACTGCCCAAAAGGCTTTGTGCTCTATTTCAACAGGGAGATGACAAGCTTTTTCATAAACTAAGCGAAAAGAACTCATCCCAATGGGTGTTTTGTATGCGGTTCTGTATGCCCGGAGTGCATCTTGTAGCCTGGTGCTCCAATCTCTTCTATGAGGTTTGACTATCTTCTGCAAGATATGCTTTATCTCTCTGTTTGACACCTCGGCTTGCCCATTAGTCTGAGGATGGTAGGCTGTTGCAACCTTATGAATTATCCCATGCTTTTTCATTAATCCTGTTAGTCTCCTGTTACAAAAATGGGTGCCTTGATCGCTCACGATTGCTCATGGTGATCCAAAGCGACAAATAATGTGGTTTCTCACAAAGGAAACAATAGTGTTAGCATCATCAGTGCGGGTAAGAATTGCTTCCACCCATTTGGAAACGTAATCCACAGCTAACAATATATAAAGATAACCATTAGAATTTGGAAATGGACCTATGAAGTCAATGCCCCAAACATAAAAAATTTCATAGAAAAGCATAATTTGTTAAGGCATCTCATCCCTCTTGGATATATTACCAAATTTTTGGCATAGAAAACAAGATCTACAAAATTCAGCAGCGTCTCTAAAAAGAGTAGGCCACCAGAATCCACAGTCTAAGATTTTTCTAGCTGTTCTTTGAAGGCCAAAATGTCCTCCACTCTCAGACGAGTGACATGCCTCTAAGATGGACTAGAATTCTGATTGAGGCACACACCGTCTAATTACCTGGTCAGCGTCACATCTCCATAAATATGGGTCATCCCATATATAATATTTAGACTCGCTTTTCAGCTTGTCTCTTTGATGCTTAGAAAAGTTTGGAGGAAAGGTGCAGCTAACTAGATAATTAGCTACAGGTGCATACCAAGGGACTACCTCAGATACTGCTTGCAGGTTATCAAATGGGAAATTATCAGCTATAGGAGTGGGGTCATCTATAATGTGCTCAAGGCGACTCAAATGGTCTGCCACTAAATTCTAGTTACTACTCCTATCTTTAATTTCTAAATCAAATTCTTGTAATAGCAGTATCCAACGTATAAGCCTTGGTTTGGACTCCTTTTTAGCTAATAGATACTTTAGAGCTGCGTGGTCTGAGTACACTACTACCTTCGTACCAAGTAAATAGGCTCGGAATTTATCCAGAGCAAAAACAATAGCAAGAAGCTCTTTCTCAGTAGTAGTGTAATTGGACGGAGCGGCATCTAAAGTTTTAGATGCATAAGCAATAACAAAGGGGTCCTTACCTTCACGCTGAGCCAGTGCTGCTCCTACTGCATGGTTGGAGGCGTCGCACATTATTTCAAATGGCTGGCTCCAGTCTGGTCCTCTCACAATTGGAGCTTGAGTCAGGGCGGTCTTCAGCTTATCAAATGCTTGTTTGCAATCCTCGCTGAACTCGAACTCAATATCCTTCTGCAGTAGTCTAGATAAGGGAAGAGCTACCTTACTGAAGTCCTTAATGAATCTCCTGTAAAAACCTGCATGGCCAAGAAACAAATGGAATTTCCTCACAGAAGAGGGGTAAGGTAAACTAGAAATAACATCCACCTTTGTTGGATCTATAGAAATGTCAGTATTAGACACAACATATCCTAGTACAATACCTTGTTTTATCATAAAGTGACATTTTTCAAAATTTAATACAAGGTTTGTACTGACACATCTATCTAATACTCTAGATAATCCATCTAAGCAAAGGCTAAAGGAATCTCCATATACACTAAAATTATCCATAAAAACTTCCATACAGTCCTCAATAAGATCAGAGAAAAGACTCATCATGCACCTTTGAAAAGTAGCTGGTGCATTGCACAAGCCAAAGGACATTCTCTTGTAAGCATAAGTCCGAAAAGGACATGTGAAAGTAGTCTTTTCCTGATCTTCAGGAGCTATATAAATCTGGAAATAACCTATGTAACCATCTAAAAAATAATAATGTGATTTACCTGACAGGCGATCCAGCATTTGATCAATGAATGGAAGAGGATAGTGATCCTTACGAGTGGCCTGGTTGAGGCGTCTGTAGTCAATGCAGACCCTCCAGGCGTTCTAAACTCTGGTTGCCATGAGCTCTCTGTGCTCATTCTTCACTGTAGTGACTCCAGACTTCTTGGGCACCACTTGTACTGGGCTTACCCATTCACTGTCTGAGATGGGATAGATGATATCTGCCTCCAGTAGTCTGGTCACTTCCTTTTTGATAACCTCTAAGATAGTGGGGTTTAGTCTTCTCTGGGGTTGATGGACAGGTCTTGCTCCCTCTTCTAAAAATATTCTATGCTCACAGACTTGAGGGTTGATGCCTACTATGTCTGCCAAACTCCAACCAATTGCCTTCTTGTGCCTCCTCAGCACACTAAGTAACTGCTCTTCCTGTTGAGAAGTGAGTTCCCTTGCAATGATAATTGGAAACTTCTGCTCGCCTTCAAGGTAAGCATATTTGAGATGTGGAGGAAGGGGTTTTAATTCTAACTTCTGATCGTGGTCAGGCTCTGGGTTGTCTGGAGCTGGTAACAATGGTAAAGTACTGTCATTGTCCTCTGAGAATGTCCCCACACTTGGACTTTGTCCTATGTACTTCTCTTCAAATTCCTCCTGGTGAACTTCAGCCACGGTTTCTTCTATAATGTCACACTGGAGGATAGAATAATCCTCCGGAGGATGCTTCATAACTCCATTTAGATTGAAGATTACTACTCGGCCATTTATTTCAAAAGAGTATGTTCCTGAAAAAGCATCTAATTTGAACTTCGAGGTCTTCAGGAATGGTCTTCCAAGTAGGATTGATGATGGCTTCTCTGAGTCATTTTGGGGCATCTCCAGGATATAAAAATCAATGGAAAATGTGAGCCCCTTAATGCCCACTAATACATCTTCAGCAACTCCAGCCACTGTAATAATGCTTTTATCTGCTAACACAAAATGAGCTGCCGACCTTTTTAAGGGAGTGAGCCTCAAAATATCATATATAGACAAAGGCATTATACTCACACATGCAGTCAGAAAATACCACACCACCAATAGTACAATTAACCATACATGGACCTGGGTCACTACACTTTTCAGGTAAACCTCCCATTAAAGCAGATATGGAACTACCTAAAGGAATAGTTTCTAATTCATTAATTTTGTCTTTATATATACATAATCTTTTAGAAACTTGGCATATTTAGGTACCTGTTGAATAACATCAAAAAGAGAAACAGTTACCTCAACCTTTTTGAATATCTCTACCATTTTGGGATCAGGTTCCAACTGTTTCCTGGGCTTCCTTGCAAGTTGTGGAAATGGAATGGGAGTGGTGTCTTTTGCAGTGTCTGTGCCCTTTGGTGCTTCCTCCTGTGGTTGAACTTCTTCTTTTTCATCTATGTCCTGTATGTCTTCTTCCTCTTCAACATCTGCTATTTCCACTACCTCTTCAGCTAAGGCATGTTCTGGTGGGCTTGGCTCCTCCTGATTCCTCTCCTGCAGTGTGGTTTCGGACCTTAGGGTAATGGCATTAATGCCACCCTTTGGATTGGGTAATGGTTGAGAGGGAATTCCACTGGAGCTCAAAGGCTGGTTATTAGAGTTATTCATTGATTCAATTTGTGAGACAAGAGCTTACAGGGTAGAGTTCAGACCATTTAGTGTAGCATAAAGGTTATTTTCCATGGTCTGTTGTCTCCGATCAATAGATTGTAGTAAGTCATTGATAAACCACTATTTTATGGTTTATATTGTGTTTAATTGTGTGGTTTTATCATGATCCTTACCCACTTATTCATTAAATTAGCATGCATTTAGATTTCCTTCCTGAATTTATTACATGTTTGAAAACTATTTCCTAGAGACTTTAATTATTTATTTTTAATTCTCCTTTATTTCATTCGATGCCGTGTTCTGTGTGTTGAGTGTTTCAGACTTTACAGGGCATAAATGAGTTGGAGATTGGAAAGGAAGCTAGCAAAAATGGAAGGAACACAAGAAATTGAGGAGATAACCAGCGAGAAGTGACGCGGCCGCATGGCTCACGCGACCGCGCGAAAGAGCGCAATTCGCAGTGACGCGACCGCATGACACCCGCGGCCGCGCGGATTGGAAAAGCTAACACGACACGGTAGCGTGGACGACGCGAACGCGTGGCAAGGAAAAACGCGAATGACGCGTCCGCATGGATGACGTGATCACGTGACATGTGCGATCTGCATAATCTGCAGAATTCGTTGGGGGCGATTTTGGACCTTATTTTGACCCAGTTTTTGGCCCGGAACAACAGACTAGAGCCACAGAATATGCAGAAACAAAAGGAGCATTCATTCTATAGAGTAGACAGTTTTTAGATCTAGTTTTACTCCCTTAGGTTTTCCTCTCTATGTTTTGGAGAATTTTAATTTTGAATTGATCTTAGCATTGGAACATTGAGAAGAGTTATTTCCTCATCAAGACCTCGTCATTCTAGTTCGTTCTCTTAACTTGGTTTTATTCTTCCATGTTCTTTGCTTTGTTCAATTTTGTCATTTGAATACTTTCATGAATATTTGATACAAGGATTATTTCTTCTATTTTAATTTATTTTTCTATTCCAATAATCATGTCTTCTTTTAATTCCCTTTCATGTGTTATGGATTTATTATTTACAATGAGTGAGTAGTTCCCTCACTTGATGGGGAGTTGATTGAAGGGAACTCTTGAGTTGGAAGGATTGAAAGAAAAATTGTAATTGGGTTAACTATTGGATTGTTATCTAACCACTAACACCAACCCCTTTGAACTAAGTGGGTTGCAACTTGTGAGCAGATCTAGCATTCCAACTTGTTTGACTTTCCTTTACCTAGTAAAGGATAACCAAATAGAACAACCATTAATTATAATTTAATCTTAAAATCACTCCATCAACAGTAGAAATTCCAACTAATCAACTCCCAGTCAAGGCCTTTATTCATATTAATTAAATTTCCTCAATTTAATTTCCAATTTACTTAACTCAACTTCTTGGAACATCTGATTGATAAAATAGCACACTTTCTGCAACTCGTTGGGAGACGACCTGGGACTTAAAACTCCCAGTAATTTTTAATTTAAACTCTCTGTGACATATTTCTAAATTGATAGGCAGATTTTCGGTGAGTTAAGAACTATACTTGCAACGTAACCATTTTAATAATTTTTAATTTACCAACTTCCGTACCTCATCAGTCATCATTAGCAGATGAAGAAGGATAAGTAATTTGAGAGGTCTGCTATTGGGTATTCTGTTGTCCTTAGGATTGCCTTAGGTGAGGTGCTCTGTAAGGCTGGTACTGGTTCTACTGCCTGTTGTTGTTATTATTTCACCTATGATTTTCCTGATTGTCTTTGCCTCCTCTATTGTTGTTGTTGTCCCTCCAATTCTGGTTAGAATTGTCCTGCCATCCGTGGTTGTAACTGCCACTTTGATTGTACCCTTGGTTGGGGCGGTCATAGAAGTTATGAGTGGCTGCCATGGTGTTGTCTTCTTACTGGAGCTGCGGACATTCATCAGTATAATGGCTATAATCAGCACAGACTCTGCAAACTCTCTGTGGGACTAACTGTTGGCTTTGCTGTGGTGGAGAAGGTTGAGCTTGCTGAACTTGTTGTTGATTTAATTGCATCTGCTTCAGCAAGTTGGTCATTTCACAGATACTCTGAGTTAGAGCAGTAGTCTCTCTGCTAGAGGATACTTCTGCAACGGCTTTTGAATGGCCTTGTTTCTGCCTGTGATTCCAAGTGGATTCGGCTAAGTCGCTGATCAATTGCCATGCCTCATCAGTGGTCTTGTACTTTTTCATAGACCCATTGCTAGCACTTTCCAATGTGGTCTTATCTTGGGGCCTCATGCCCTGTGTGACGTAACCGAGCAACACTATCTTGTCAATCATATGGTGGGGGCATGCTTCCAGAAGATTATTGAAGTGCTCCCAGTATTCATAGAGAGTCTCGGATTCGTCCTGAACAATCATGGAAATGTCTTTCCTCAGTTTATCAGTAACTTCACCTGGAAAGAACTTTTCCAAAAATTCTCTTCTAAGTGTATCCCAATCGGATACAGTTGCTGCGGGTTGAGTGTAGTACCACTCTCTTGCCTTTCCCTCAAGAGAAAATGGGAAAGCTTTCAACAAAATTGAAGTTTCATCTGCACCATCACGCCTGCCAGTAGAACAGGCTGCTTGGAAATCTCTCAGGTGCTTGATAGGCTCTTGAGCAGGTAAGCCATGAAACTTGGGCATCAAATTGAGCAGTTCAGTCTTTATTTTAAAATCTGTAGCCACCGCTGGGTGATGCGCTTGAAACGGTTGCATTGAAAAATCAGGGGCTCCAGCCTCCTGGATAGTAACTCTCCTAGCTGCTGCCATGTTACCTGTACATAAATCAACCGAATCAGTAGAACGGGGGCTGGTTTCTTCCTCAAGTGACGTTTCAGATCCGCACTCAGAGAGGACTAACCGACGCCGAGCTTGCCTTATTCGTGAAATATTTCTTTCAATCTCAGGATCGAATACTGGCAAGCTTGGATCAGGAAGTGAACGCGTCATCTAACGAAAGAAACAAGTAGCTCATAGTAGCAAGATAAAATAAAATGCAAATAAATAAATTCCAATTAATAACTTTAGCATTCTATTGCAACTCCTCGGCAACGGCGCCAAAAATTGACGTGGAGGAAATTGGCGAATTAAGAATTGTTATGAGATATGCATTGCAAGTATAGTTCTTAACCAACCAGAAATCCGCTTATCAATTTAGAAGGGTTGTCACAAAAATTAAAATTAAAATACTGGGAGTATGAATCCCAGGTCGTCTCCCAACGAGTTGCAGAAAGGTGTGCTATTTTATTAATCAGATGTTTTCAAAAAGGGTTTGAGTTGAATAAATAGGAAATTAAATTGGAGAAATTAAGTAATTTAAATAAAAGCCTTGACTGGGAGTAGATTAGTTGGAAGCCCTATTCTTGTTGAAGTACTGATGAGAGAACTTTTGCGTGGTCTAGAAATTCGCAGATAAATCCTCGTTGCAAGTATAGTTTCTAAACCAACAAAAGTCCTTTCATACAAACGTTTTGGTTGTCACAAGTAACAAACCCCTTTAAAATTGATAACCGAGTATTTAAACCTTGGGTCGTCTTCTCAAGAAACTGCAGGGAAGTATGTTCTTATTATTGGTTATGAAGATTGTAAATTAGGGTTTTGAAGATGAGGAACAAGTGATTTAAATTGCAATTAAAGTAAGTAAAAGACTGTGAATTAAATAAATAATTGTAAAACACACTTTTGGCAAGGTATGAGAAATTAGAAGTCCTATCCTAGTTATCCTTATCAATGATGATGAAAATTGAATCTTAATTCCACTTAGTTAACCTTTGCTAGAGCAAAGAAAAGTCAAGTGACTAATTAGTTAGATCCTCAAATCCTAGTTAATCCCTAAGGAAAGATTGGGATTATTGAAGTTCAATTCAATTAGTAAAGATAACGATTATCAATCATGTTAAGTTTGATAACTCCTGAGTTACTGATTTCTTAACCAAGACCAAAAGGGGAAAAGTAAATCTACTGGAATAAAAATCTCTTCAGATTGGGGATAAAAGTAACATAAATAAAAGAAAGCAATATTAAACTGAAATACCTCAAATAACATTAATTCAAAGAGTAATCTGTAACATAGAAGAATTCATAATTAAATTGAGAACAAAATAAAAAGGAATATTGAACCTGGTAAAGAGATAATCCGGAAAGCGAATAAAATCCTAAATCTAAATCCTAATCCTAAAGAGAGAGGAGAGAATCTCCCTCTCAAAAATAAATCTAAATCATGGAAAACTAACTAATTGGAGACTCTCCTTTGAATGGATGCGTTCCCCCACTTCATAACCTCTGGTCTATGCCTTCTGGACTTGGATTTGGGCCAAAAGGGCTTCAGAAATCGCTGGGAGCATTTTCTGCAATTTCTGGTGCGTGGCCTCTGTCACGCGTCCGCGTAGGTCACGCGGTTGCGACATTCAAAGTTTTCCTTGTCATGCGGTCGCTTCAGTCATGCGGCCGCGTCATATATGTTCTACTTGTGGCGCACAATTGCGTCAGTCATGCGGTCGCGTCGCTGTTGATTCGCGCTGGCATGCGGCCGCGTCGCCCATGCGATCGCGTGGATGCCAGTTTCTTCAAAAACTCCGTTTTGCACTTTCCTTCCGTTTTTGTATGTTTCCTTTCCATCCTTTAAGTCAGTCCTACCTTAGAAGATCTGAAACCACTCAACACACGAATCACGGCATCGAATGGAAATAAAGGGTAATCAAAATAATTATTTTTAAGCATAGGAAACATATTTTTCACATACATCACATAATAAGGAAGGAAAAGTAAAACCATGCAATTAATATGAATAAGTGGGTGAAGGATTGAACAAATCACTCAGATTAAGCACAAGATATATCATAAAATATGGGTTTATCAACCTCCCCACACTTAAACAATAGCATGTCCTCATGCTGAGTCCAAGATAAAGAGTAAGTTAAGGTTAAAGTGGTGGAATCTCATGCAATGCAATCTACTCTAAATGAAACTACCTACATGCATCATGCAATTCTTAATTGTTATTCACTTGTATATAAAGCTTACATGTAGTTGAATTAATTCACATTCTCAAGGAGTCATATATATATATATATACATAGCCAAACCTTAGATAATGATAAAGCACTTTTACAGTTGAGATGGGAGAGAAAAATATTTTATAAACTTGTAAGACAATTAATAATTCAAGCAGAGATATATGTTAATGAGCTATTGAACCCTCACTGGATTTTGTGTTTACTCTCTAGTCACTCAGTGTTTATTGGGTTAATCACTCTATTCTTCTTTTTATCCTTCCTTTCTATAACTTTGTTCTTCATCTAACCAATCAACAATTATAGAGTATAGACACACCAAAGTCATGAGGTCTTTAATTAAGGTTGTACTGGGGCCAAGGTAAAGGTAAGGGTATATGTATAAGGCTAAGTGAGCTAATTAAGCGAATCCTTGATTAGTCTAAGACCTCACCTAACATACATACTTTGTAAAGCAAAACTTCTTTACCTATTTTCCCACTTTTTTCCACTTTTGATGTTACATGCTCATACTTTAACTTTTGTCCCATGTGCATTTAATTTGCATTTGGAAAATTTTTTTGTATCCCCTTTATTCAAATACTGAAAAATAACATTTTTTTATTGCACATGGTAATTCAATTATTTGATTTTACATGAGAATGCTTCCCAAAATTTTTATTTGAATAATTTTATTCTTTTCAACTTTTCTACCTTTTGTTTTTATCATCCATGTTCCCAATAGGTTTCCCACACTTAAACACTTACACACTTTCTATCTTAAGCTAACCAAGGATTCAACTTGGGATTTTTATTTTGTTTTTCTGCTTAAGGCTAGCATTGTGGTTTATAGAATAAGAGGGGGTTTAAAGGTTCAAGGGGGTTGACAAGGGTGATGTAAAAGGTAGGCTAATTTGGGATAAGTGAGCTAAAATCAAACAATGGCCTCAATCACTCTCTTGGTATGTATTTCTATTCTATAATCGGACATATAGATTAAAACAAAGTAAAGAACATCAGAATAAATAAGAAGGGCGGAACACACAGGAATAAAAATTATGGTTTGAATGTAACCATACAATTAAGCTCAAAACTCACAGGTTGTGTATTCTCTAGCTCAAAAATCATTTATCAATTATGTATGTCATGCAAGTAAAATTAAAAGTTCCCATTATTCTCGATGTAAAATTTATTTTGAATGGCTTTAAAGTTTGTGTTTCTCCTTGATGAAATGATGTTAACTAGCTAACAGGGAATGTTATATATACAAGGTGTGGGTTGTTTCTATTATGTTCAAGTCTCTAGTTTACTTCCTTTTTATATTTTCAAATTAAACTAAGCTATCTTATGCTAAAAAGGGTAAACTATACTAATTAATCCACAATTTCTATAACTAATAAGTTAGAATTGCAACTAAACTAAATGGCTAAAATATGAACTAAAGTGCGAAATGCAGAAAATAGAGTATGAATATATGAAAATAGCAATGTATAAGTACTGGGAGAATAAAAATAAAAATAAAGAGAAAAAATATAGAAAAATAGCAAAATAAAATGAAAGAGTCTGTAGTGGTTCATCAAAAAATACGCCAGAGATGGCAACCTCCTGATGCCAGGGCATTTTGGCCAGTTTCACTGACCTTTTCTTTATGGTTTTAGGGTAATTTCATGCACTTTCTTAGGAAATAAGCAAGTTTTGGGTAGAATTTCACTTACATCTTGATTCAAGCTAACATTGTGATTTTTATATGAATTCATGAGAATTATGCATGAATTGAATGACAAATTGGATGATGCATGTTTCATAACTTGGACTAGAACTTTGATGCACTTTATTGCTTGATTTTAGGACAAAAGAAGCAAGGAAGAACCACGTTAGCAGCCATGTTAGTCTAACTAACGTGACCTCTAACATGGAAGGGGAGCTAGCTTGCAACGTTAATGAGAAAAGTAATCGCTAATAACGTCCTCGAAGCCATCATAGCCCACGTTAATTGCCACGTTAACTACATTAACGTGGTAGTTAACGTGGAAGAAGAAAATGAAGCCAACGTTAGTGACACTCACCTTTGTCACTAACGTTGGACCAAGCTCATATTGGCCACGTTAAGAGCCACGTTAACTCAGTTAACGTGGACTCTAACGTGGGAAAACAAAAGAATGACCAACGTTAGTGACACTCACCTTTGTCACTAATGTTGAGCTAAGCCACTTTGAGCCACGTTAGTTGCCACGTTAACTCAATTAACGTGGACTCTAACGTGGAGGGAGCAAAGAATTGCCAACGTTAGTGACACTCACCTTTGTCACTAACGTTGGGATGAGCCACTATGAGCCACGTTAACTCCCACGTTAACTACATTAACGTGGAAGCTAACGTGAGTAAAAGGGATGATGAGCCAACGTTAGTGACACTCACCTTTGTCACTAACGTTGGAGATGGCTAGCAATACCACGTTAGAAGCCACATTAACCTAGTTAACGTGAACTCTAACGTGGGAAGTAGGGGCATTTTGGAACGTTAGTGACAAAGGTAAGTGTCACTAACGTTCTCGAAGATGTGGCAAGCCTGCGTTAAAGGTCACGTTAGCCACACCAACGTGAACTCTAACGTAGGGAGAAAGGAGGATTCTCAACGTTATTGGAAAAAGTAAGTCCCAATAACGTGTGCGAAGGACCAAGAGGCAATGTTAGTGGGCACGTTGATGCCACTAACGTTGAAGTTAACGTGGAGCATCCTTGGGTTAGGAACGTTAGTGAAAAAGGTGATTGTCACTAACGTTCTCGAACCAACACTTTCACTTAACGTTAACGCCACTAACGTCCTAAGCTAGAATCCCTGCCTACTTCACACTTTCTCTCTGCAAGTAAAGCTAAGCCCACTGAAGAAGATAACTGCTTCAACTCAAGATCCAAAGGCCCATATCCAAGACTTGAAGAGCCAACTAGAAGATCAGAAGAATAGTATAAATAGGGAGAACTTTGAACTAGAAAGAGGAGCTTTTGGCATTATTAGAATTACTCTCTGTATTTTACTTTCTCTACAACTTTTAGTTTAATTCTCAGAATGTACTCTCCATCTATGTTTTTCATTCCCAGAGCTATGAACAACTAAACCCCTTTCATTGGGTTATGGAGCTCTGTTGTAATTTAATGGATCAATAATAGTTTTCATTATCCTTCTTCTCTCTTTTCTCTTGATTTTACTAGAAAGCTTTCAATCTTCATCCAATTGAGTAGTTATCTTGGAAAAGAAGCTATTCATACTTGGATCTCTTCTGAACCTTGGAAGAGGAATGAAGAGATCATGCTAGAATTGCTTTCTCATGTTGGACCAAATTGGGGTTTGGGCGGATATAGTGACATATAATTATCCCAATACTTTGATTTGGAAATACATATGGTATAATCAGTGACCACACTTCATCTCTTCTCATGAGCAATTAGACCAAGGAAATGGCTATTGATCTGATTTGAGAGATTGAATTACCAAGGAATTGGAATTCAATCACTTAAGATTGCTAAGGAGATCAATGAATGCATTGATTGAGGAAGAGATGAAAATGAACTTGATCCGGAGAATGCAACATCTCCTAAGCCCAATGAACTCCCCATTTCTGATCTTACCCATTCTCTTTACTTTCTGCTATTTACTTTCATGCTAAACCCCCTTCCCCATTTAAGATTCTATAATTTACCTTTCGTCATTTATTTTCTGCAATTTACTTTCCCGCCATTTAATTTCCTGCAATTCTCAACCCAGTTTCTGCTTAGCTCAACTAGAACATTCTTCCAATTAAAGTTGCTTGACCAATCAATCCATGTGGGATTCGACCTCACTCTATTGTGAGTTTTTACTTGACGACAATTCGGTATACTTGCTGAGGGAGATTTGTTAAAGGACAAGTTTCCGTGCATCACCTCTCCACACTTAAAATGAAGCATCGTCCCTGATGCTCACTCAAGCAGGGTGTGAAGGGGTGTCATCACTGGAAGGGTGGGTAGCTGGAGTCTCTGTGGTGGTGGTCTGAGGATCTGCCTGTTGTAGAGGAGGTGCTGACTAGATAGAGATCTCGGGATCTACAGCCTGAATCTGAGGCGGAGCCTCCTGATGTGATGCGGCCTGCTCTGTGCCTGCCTGCGCAGCCTCGCTCTGTGGATGGGTCTCTGCCTCGTGATCATCCGCCTCCTCCTCAGATGCCTCAGATGGTGTGTCAGGCTCGGAGGAGATGTCGCCAGATCGTATCATCAGCTTCAGGTGCTCATAGCGTCGCTTGTTGCGATGCTCCATCTGGTCAAGCCGTCAAAATAGGCGGTGCACTAGGTGATAGATGGGCTCTGAGGCAGGTGGAGGTGCAGTGGTAGTAGCAGGGGTAGCTGGGGTAGCTGTGGAAGAAGAGGGGTCGGCAGATGGTGTGGCTGTCTGAGTAGTAGCAGTGAGGAATGGAGGTCTGTAGCCCAAAGCCAGAAAGTTCCTGCTGTGAGGGATAATCTTCTTGCATTCTGCAGCAGGTGGCTTCTCATCAGCATCCTCCCAAGGCACATCAGCTCGACGGCCTAGCTGTGTAATTAGATAAGGAAAGGGTAGAGTGCCTCGGACGTGGACCCTGGCCATATAGTACCGGATAAAGCGTGGCAGGTACAGGTCCTTACCCTCCATCACACACCATAGGAGGGTGATCATAGCGGCAGCTATCTCTGTCTCATGGGTACTCGGCATGACAAAATTGCTCAGGATCTGGTGCCATAGCCGAGCCTCATCATTTAAGTAAATCCGCTTGATTCCCTTTGGCATGGTAGTGTTCTGACCCATGATCCATGGAACGGTCGGGTCAAGGGCTATCCTGGCCTTGACTGCATCCCAATCAAATTTCATGAAGCGCATATCCTCCTCAGCTCTTTGATAGCCATCCAGCTGATCAGATTTAGGCAGAAGCTTCAGAACATCCTCTATGGCCTCTTCAGTGACCAGAATCTGCTTCCCCCTAAGGTTCACTGCATCTAAGGAAGTTTTGAAGTAATTGCAGTAGAATTCCCTTACCTAAGATGTATTGACCTCAGTCAGGTTTCTCTCCAGGAAGAACCAGCCTCTTTGTTTGATTTGCTCAGAGGTGTATTGCTGGAGTTCTTTTGGGATTTTCAAAGTCCTCTCCAGGTACAGGTTCCTAGAGGTTGCAAACACCGGATATTTCAGATCACAGTATCTGTTTGCAAATCTAAGGGGATCAGTAGCAGGGAGTAGCTGGTCAGCTTCTCCTGCGGGGTAAAGTGTTTCTCCCGCCAGGAGTCATCGTGCATGATATCCAGGATGGACATGGAGGATTCTCCTCTTTTACGTTTTCCAGTAGTTGCCTTTGCTTTTCCTTTTCTTTGGCTGGCAGACATCCTGAAAAATAGAAAACCAGGATATAATAAAAACAGGAAAACAAATAGGCAAATAATCAAAAGAAACACAAAGTGGCAAAGGAGCAATAGAAGAGGAAATTGAGTTAAGTAAATTTGCATTTAAGGATTGTATAAGAGTTAGAATACTGAGAAAAAAATGTAACAATCCAAAATGTACTTCCATTCAAGTTGATTAGAAAAAGTATCATCATGGCTTGGTTAGAATGTTAAAAAGAAAGTGAAAAACCAGAAGAGATATTTTGAAGGGTTAGGTTTGGTTAGAATTTAAAAAAAGGAGTTTAGGAAGTTAAAATTAGGGAATAAAAATTGATTAGAGTAAGTGACATGAAGATCAATTTCTAAATAACGAGAATTCACAAATTAAAGCAACAGATAACTCAAATTCAAACAAGGAAGTTAGGGATGACTCAAATGAAAATAGCAAAAAGTGGAATTGAATCATCCAAGATGCAATTTATAAACCAGGAAATTAAAAAGAATAAGAAAGCTTGCCCTGTCATTCAGCAATTGATTTGGTAAAAGCTGATTAAAGCAGAGTTCAAGTTTGCCAAAACCAAAATAGGAATAAAAATCAAAACAATGTACAGAAATTTGGGCAGCATTCTGGCTAAAATTGGATGTTCCCGGAAAATAAATAGCAATCAGAATAGTTCATATGAATTAAAACAGATTGTAATTAAAGAGTATGAACAAGAAAGAACATTTGCAATAGCAGCATGAACTTGAAGAACAGCATATGAACATTACTAACACACAGCAACAGCAGAATTGCGAAAATTATAAAACAAGAAACACGAACAGCGCAATTAAACAGGCCTAAATCCACTAACCACATCCTAGGCTACCTAACAACCTAAAATCCACTACAACATGCATATCTAACTAGCCTAAATATGAACATAAACAGAAAAATATGAATTAACTACGAATGGATAGAAGGGTGGTGTTCGTCGGAACCTGGTAGGCGAATTAAGGAGAGTGGGGCAGAGAGGTGGCTGGGGGATGGTGGCGGTGGCGGCTGGTGCGGCGGTTGGCGGTGGTGCGGCAGCGACGAGTGCTGTTCGGAGGCAGGGGCTTCGGGAAGGGTAATACGGGTAGAGGGGAGAGAAAGGGGAGGAAGGGAAGGGAGCGTGGGTAGTGGATGGGGGGCGCGGCTGGGAGGGGCAGCGGCGGTGGGTGGTGGTTGCGGAGGGGGACAGTGGCGGTGGAGGGAGGAGGAAGAAGGAAGAAGAAGAAAGAAGGGGAAGGAGGAAGGGGGTGGCGTGGCGGCGGGGTCTGGGTGGTCGGCGGGATGGCGGCGGTTGGTGATGGTGGCTGGGTGGTGGTTGGGTGGTTGGAGAAGAAGAGAGGAAGGAGAAGGGGTTGGGGGCGCGAATGGTAGGGTTCGCATAACTGGGGAGGATTTATAAATTTGAATCCACGCGATCGCGTGGGGAACGCGGTCACGTGGTTGGGCTGAAATGGTGGTTGACGCGATCGCGTGAGTGGCGCGATCGCATGGAATAGCTAAAAGAGTGAATGACGCGATCGCCTGGGGCATGCGATCGCGTCGCTGGAAATTGTGCTAAACGCACGATTCCAGCGTCGTTTCAGCGTAACTCTCTGTCTCCTTTTGGGATGTTGTGTAATCCATGCGATGCGATCGCGTCGCTCACGCTGTCGCGTGGGATTGATGTTGTGCAAGTGACGCGATCGCGTGGGCGTTTTGTGCAAAACGCACAATGGTCGCACGATTCCAGCCTAACTTTCTGGACGTTGGATGTTTACGCCGATCTCCAGATCACGCGGCCGCGTGAATGACGCTGACGCGTAGGGAGTGTTTTCGCAACTTGATGCGATCGCATGAATGATGCGGTTGCGTTGCGCACCCTTTTTTTTTAAACTGGTATGCAATTATGCAGTATGCAATGCGAATGAAGGATATTCAGGTTCAATTGAAAAGGAAATAAGAATAAATAACACGAAGTAAAACTGAAAAAGAAACGACCATACCATGATGGGTTGTCTCCCACCTAGCACTTTTAGTTAAAGTCCTTAAGTTGGACATTGGATGAGCTTCCTGCTATGGCGGTTTATGCTTAAACTCGTCCATAAATCTCCACCAATGCTTGGAATGCCAATAGCCTCCGGAGTCCTAAACTAGGCATGTAAAGCTTCTAAGCAGCTTCAAATAGATTCTCAGGCTCCCGGGGTGACGAATGTCAGAATAGATTCCAGGATCCCAAACTTGGCTTTTAAATCCACCTTCGTCTTGATCTATATTTTTCCATCCGGATGGTTTAGAAATTAGATTCTCACCAGAATAACCAAACGTTTTCCGAGATCCATTTGATAGAACATGATGCCAATCCGCACACTTCGAGTTGAAGCATGGAACCTTATTGAACTTTGTGCACCAGCTCTGAGCACGAGCCATTTCCCTCTTACTCTTAAAGCCGCAGAGAGCTCTAAACTGGCCATCTGTTTCAAGCAAACCATATTCAAGTGGAAAAATAAAGCTAAAGGTTAAGGATTGTACCCACTTGAAGCTTGTATTGGGTGGTAATGGCCTTGGGATAGGTGGTTCCAGTGGTTCTGTGAGTTCTACTCCCTTGTGCTCTTCTGTGAAATTCTTCACTTCTTTGCAAGATTCTTCAAATGTATCCATTTCCTGATCAAAGCCTTCTATGTCTTCCTCGTCACTTAAGTCATAAACTGGAGGTTGAGAGAAATCTACCTCCGTATCATCTTCATACTCGCTTGGGGAAGATTCTTCGATCTCAGAGAACTCACTCGCGGATGCAAGTTCATTACTAGAAGAACTTGACTTGAGATTATCATCATCAAGGAAAATTGCTTCTTGGATTATTCTGTCTAGTTTTTCATGAAATACATGCCTTGGGGATTGTGCACTATCCTCCTTAGCATCAGTTGTAACGTCCTTGACAAAATTCTCCATAACTCTGGGTTCCCATGGAAGTTCAGCGTCTCCTAAGTCTTCAACCAACTCTTCTTCTTGTATAATGACAGCTTCCTCTACTTGTTCTAGTACGAAGTCATGCTCTGTCTTATCCACTGGAGTTTCTAATATTTCCTTCATGCTATGCCCTTCATTAGATTGTCCACATGAGGCTCTGGGAGGCCCTTGAATGTCCGAACATCTAGAAGATAATTGACTTATTGCTTGCTCCAGTTGATGAAGGGTTGTTTGAAGTTGATCTACTGTTCCCTTGAGGCAAACTTCTGATTCTCGGGGTGATGGATTTGGACGTGGTACATTGGGAAGTGGTGGTGTTTGGGAGAAATTGGATTGGAATCGGGGTAAATGAGGATCATATGGTCGCAAATGGTGAAAAGGAGCTTGTGAGTGTGGTGATTCAAGGTTGTGTTGAGAGGATGGCTTATAAGCATATGGTGGGGCTTGTTGGTAACTACAAGGTTGTCCACCATGTCTATTGCCTTGGTATGCATTGTAGAATGGTCTTTGTCCATGATATCTTGGAGGGTGTTCCTGCCTAAAGGGTTGATCAGATCCTCTTGGCTCCATCCATCTTTGATTGCTCTGACATTGATGCATGTTCCTGTTATAACTTTCATTCCTTTCAACAATATTAGAACCAAACTCAAAGCGAGAGGGGTAAGAATTCATAGTGACTAATAAAAATAAAAACAAATAGACAAGTAAAAGAAAAATATTTACAATAACCAATAATAAGGCACACAGTTGCAGCTCCCCGGCAACGGCGCCATTTTGATGAGAGAACTTTTGCGTGGTCTAGAAATTCGCAGATAAATCCTCGTTGCAAGTATAGTTTCTAAACCAACAAAAGTCCTTTCATACAAACGTTTTGGTTGTCACAAGTAACAAACCCCTTTAAAATTGATAACCGAGTATTTAAACATCGGGTCGTCTTCTCAAGGAACTGCAGGGAAGTATGTTCTTATTATTGGTTATGAAGATTGTAAATTGGGGTTTTGAAGATGAGGAACAAGTGACTTAAATTGCAATTAAAGTAAGTAAAAGACTGTAAATTAAATAAATAACTGTACAACATACTTTTGGCAAGGTATGAGAAATTAGAAGTCCTATCCTAGTTATCCTTATCAATGATGATGAAAATTGAATCTTAATTCCACTTAGTTAACCTTTGCTAGAGCAAAGGAAAGTCAAGTGACTAATTAGTTAGATCCTCAAATCCTAGTTAATCCCTAAGGAAAGATTGGGATTATTGAAGTTCAATTCAATTAGTAAAGATAACGATTATCAATCATGTTGAGTTTGATAACTCCTGAGTTACTGATTTCTTAACCAAGACCAAAAGGGGAAAAGTAAATCTACTGGAATAAAAATCTCTTCAGATTGGGGATAAAAGTAACATAAATAAAAGAAAGCAATATTAAACTGAAATACCTCAAATAACATTAATTCAAAGAGTAATCTGTAACATAGAAGAATTCATAATTAAATTGAGAACAAAATAAAAAGGAATATTGAACCTGGTAAAGAGATAATCCGGAAAGCGAATAAAATCCTAAATCTAAATCCTAATCCTAAAGAGAGAGGAGAGAATCTCCCTCTCAAAACTAAATCTAAATCATGGAAAACTAACTAATTGGAGACTCTCCTTTGAATGGATGCATTCCTCCACTTCATAACCTCTGGTCTATGCCTTCTGGACTTGGATTTGGGCCAAAAAGGGCTTCAGAAATCGCTGGAGCATTTTCTGCAATTTCTGGTGCGTGGCCTCTGTCACGCGTCCGCGTGGGTCACGCGGTCGCGTCATTCGGAGTTTTCCTTGTCATGCGGTCGCTTCAGTCATGCGACCGCGTCATATGTGTTCTGCTTGTGGCGCGCAATCGTGTCAGTCATGCGGTCGCGTCGATGTTGATTCGCGCTGGCATGCGGCCGCCTCGCCCATGCAATCGTGTGGATGCCAGTTTCTTCAAAAACTCCATTTTGTGCTTTCCTTCCATTTTTGTATGTTTCCTTTCCATCCTTTAAGTCATTCCTGCCTTAGAAGATCTGAAACCACTCAACACACGAATCACGGTATCGAATGGAAATAAAGGGTCATCAAAATAATTATTTTTAAGCATAGGAAATATGTTTTTCACATACATCACATAATAAGGAAGGGAAAGTAAAACCATGCAATTAATATGAATAAGTGGGTGAAGGATTGAATAAATCACTCAGATTAAGCACAAGATATATCATAAAATATGGGTTTATCAAGTACTCTCAAGATTAATTGATAATTGAAGGTTGTTCTGTTTAGTTATCCCTTACTAGGTAAGGGAAAGTCAAACAAGTTGGAATGTTGTTTCTATTCACAAGTTCCAATCCGCTCAATTGAAAAGGATTAGTGTCAATGACTAGAGAGCATTCCAACAATAAACCCAATTACATTTTTTCTTTTAAGCATCCCAACTCAAGGGTTCCTTTCAATCAACTTTCCATCAAGTTAGGGAACTACTCGCTCATTGTGAATGTAGAACTCATAACATAGGAAAGGGAATTAAAGAAAGACATGATAAATAAAACTCAAAGGAATCAATTAAAAATAAAAGTAATTCTTGTATTAATAAATTCTAAAATAATCCAATAGTAAAATTGAGTAAATTAAAGGACATGGAAGAGTAAAGCCAAGTAAAGAAAACGAACTAGAATGACGAAGTTTTGATGAGGTAATAACTCTTTTCAATATCCCAATGCAAAGAGCAATAGAAATAAAATCCTAAGAACTATGAATGTGTAGAGAGAAAACCTAGAGGAGGAGTAAAACTAGATCTAAAAGCTAAAAGTTGTGTGGAATGAATGTTGTTCTGGTTTCTGCATGTTCTCTGGCTCTAGTCTGTTTTTCTGTGCCGAAAACTGAGTCAAAACAGGGACCAAAATCACCCCCAGCGAATTCTACAGATTATGCAGATCGCGCACGTCACGCGATCGCGTCATTCATGCGGACACGTCATTCATGCGGACGCGTCATTCGGCATTTTGCTTTGCCACGCGGGCGCGTTGTCCACGCCTCCGCGTCACTTATGCTATTCCAATCCACGCGGTCGCGTGAGCCATGCGGCCGCGTCACTGCGATTTTCTCTCTTTCACGCGGTCGCGTGAGCCATGCGGCCGCGTCACTTCTCGCTGGTCATCTCCTTAATTTCTTGTGTTTCTTCCATTTTTACAAGCTTCCTTTCTAATCTCCAACTCATTCATGCCCTATAAAGCCTGAAACATTTAACATACAAATCACGGCATCGAATGGAATAAAGGAGAATTAAAATACATAATTAAAAGTCTCTTAGGAAGCAAGTTTTCAATCATGTAATAATTTTAGGAAGGAAATATAAATGCATACTAATCATATGAATAAGTGGGTAAAGATCATGATAAAACCACACAATTAAGCACATTATAAACCATAAAATAGTGGTTTATCAGTCGCGCTCTTGGGGTCCTCCGCATTGGACTTTCCGTTGTGAGATGCTGCTAGAAGGTCGGCCATTCTCTTGACCTCGGCCAAGAGAGTAGCGTTCATAGCCACTATCTCCTCATTAGTGGGAGGAGGAATTGCAGATACAACCTCTTTGACCATGATTCTTCAAAGAGAAGATAAAGCGAGGTGTATGTGGTGTTAAATTTAAATAACTTATGGCTCCACGGTAGGCGCCAAAATGTTCCTGTCTGGGCTGGACTCCGACGTATAGGTCAGCGACAACTGAAGAGCGCTGAGGGCGTCTTTCTTCTGAGTACTGTACCGAGATTCCTTCATCGTCCGAGTAGTGTGAAAAACCTGCAAAAGGACTCCGATGCCCAAGTCAGTCCGTGATTAATAATGCGAAAGAAAACTAATCCGAGCTCTTGTGTAACTTTTTTTTTATTCTATGATTGTGTGTTTTTGGTTACTTGTGTAGTGGTATTTATGTTTGAAGGGGACGTCTATTGTTAATCCGAGATTCTTGTTGCCTACTCCGAGGCGTGTGACTGATTTTTCTCTAGTTTGGTGTTATCTGTTTTGATCGAGCAGTTGATGTTCGTCATCTAGGGCATTAACGTCGGTCCGAATAAATAGGCATGGATCAAAACTCAAAAGCAAATAACAATATTTAAATTGGAGAAAATATTACTGCTACTCGTTTTTTGATTAAATAAATTCCTAAATTCTTAAATATTTGAACCTTCTTTAAAATATATTTTTTTAATTTTTATACCTATTATCATATAAAAATACTTTAATATTTATATATTAGGAGTCTATAATTCCTAGGCTACTAAATTTTTTAGAAGTGAATATACTTTTAGCTAGCAAGATTAAGGCATCTCTTTTTCACCTTCTCTTTTTCTAAACATAGTGTTTGTTTGGGTATTATTAAGTTAATAGAAAAATATCTTTTTTTTAGCGTGTTTGGTAAATTTTTAGTAAAAATAAAAGCACTAAAAAATTAAAAAATATATATATGTTTTTTGATAAGCTATAATTTACACTTTTTTAAAAAATTTTTTTAAAAAATGATATTTTTCACATAATAAATAAACAAAAATATTTTTATATTATTATACCCAAACATAATTGATAAATAAAAAAAATTTGCATGAGATATTCAAACATAAAGTTACTTTTACTTTTCTATAATTTATTTTAAAAAATAACTCCAAAAAAATATTTTTTAAAAACTCACCCAAACAAATTCATAATCCTTAAACAACCTAAACAAATTATATCAAAAGCACTATTACTAGAAAATAAAGTAGGCAATTATTCCAGTAATTTTAAAATAGAAGGTAAATCATTTTTTTATTATATTACTCCATAATAAATCTAATTATACACTTATTTGACACAATAAATCTGTATACATATTTAAATTGAAGATAGTGTATTATTTTAAATTAAACTCTAAATAATTAATTTATCACATTATTTTTATTTTTATGTAATTATAAAACTTAAGAAATACTTATGTAATCTCAGAAAAATTGTAATTCTAATGACGCAATGTCTCAAACTAACTCTGCCAAATCTTGTGCAATGTAGCATAAAAAAAGTTAAAACATGAGAGATCATTGATCTAAATCATCATGACGAAGGCATGGAAGTTTTGGAAGAGGACAATACTAATCCTTTGGTGAAACAAAAAGTCTCATACAAGGATTCTCTTCTCTCAGCGAATGGTATCATGGCCAAAGGGAGTGATGACGAGCTCGGCGTGATTGAAGAAGATACACCGAACCCTGAATATCATGTGGTATAAAGAGGAGGATATTTTTGAAAAAGAAGACAAATCCTTTGATCTGTATCATGTTATTGCAGTGACTAAAGAGAAGTTTAACAAATAGTATAAACCATGGCATACGGCCTAGATTGTGAAAGTTTTGGGGAAAAGAGTTAACCTGGGGTTCATGGAGCAACGCCTCAGGAGAGACTGGGTCAAAAAAGATAAGATTAATATTATTGATATGGTTCCTGACTATTTTTTTAGTTTATTTTTCAGATGAAGAGGACTATTCACATGCTCTTCTTGAAGGCCCTTGGGTGATAGCAGGACGTTATCTCATCGTACAGTGATAGAGGCTGTTCTTTCTAGAGTCAGAAAAAATTGTCAAGAAGGTTGTGGCGTGGACTAGGATTCTACCTATAGAACTATACAACCATTGGCTCCTCTGGCGTGTGGGGTCGACTATCGAGACTATGCTAAAAATTGATCGGGCTACCTCTATCCATTCTAGAGGGTGGTTTGTCAGGATTTTATTAGAATCTATGTTCTTGGGTCAACTCTAAACATCGAGTATGAAGGTATTCACCTCATGTGCTTTAACTGTGGGAAGTACGGACACCAATCGGAGGATTGTAGTGAAATAGCAAAGGGTGGTGATGAACCGTTAGGGGAATATTCCGGAAAAGCTTATAGAAACCAAGTCCTTGATACAAATAGGGAGATTCCTATTAGCATTAGTGAGATAAAATCTCGACAAAAAGATGGCTATGATCAAGATCCTTCGAAATTCGGCTCGTGGATGATGGTGAAAAGGTATAACCAAAAAAGGCAAGAAAAAAGCATACAGGTGAGGAAAGCTTTAGTCAATCCTAATAAATCCCATAATAATATGGAAGAGATAAATGAGGAATCAGAGCAACATATAGAAAGTGGATCAAGATACAATGTGCTAAACAAGGAGAGTCCAGATGTGACGTGCGAAGACGTGGTAGTAGATGAATGAATGTTGCTTCCATGTAAGAGGGCCAAATGAAAAAAAATCCCAAGTTGACCCATAAAAAGTGGTGTCTATACAAAAATGTACTGGGGACGAGAAGGATCCTCAGGGAGTTAAGAAGGGACCAAATACAAAAAATAGACCCATTATATTGGGGAAAAGCTTCAAGCCAAAGTCTAAGCTTGCGGAGAAGGCATTAGAAAATGTTGTAACTCTAAAAGAAGATATTGCCTCAAGTTCGAAAGCCATTGTATGTATCTCGATCTAGGAACCCAGAAACTAAAGCTATGGAGGCTGCCATGTTGGAGAATATGAGAATCTTACAAAAACAGGAGAGGGATGTGTTTGAAGCATCGAATTTGATTAAAGCCAGACATGATAATCACGTTGTCAAGAACCAGTTTCTTTTTCTATCTCTAAATCCTATCTTCTCAGTAGAGAACATGGAGTTAAAGATGAAGAATGGAATTCCTCCTGACATAACCCCAGGGATAAAATTGAAGGAGAAGATGATGACGCAAAGAGGTAAAGATCTTGTATCTTTGGATAAGATTGGAGGTGGCAATAAGGCGCTTGCCAAGCCCTAAGTTTTGGGTCTCTCGACCAATCCTTCCTCTTATGGTTATTTATGAATATCATTGTTTGGAACTATCGAGGTGTGGGAGGTAAAACTTTTCCATCTCGTATCCGTGATTTAAGAAGAGAGTATGATGTTGATTTTTTTATTCTGCTTGAAACCCATGTAAGCCGTGATAGAGGGAAGGCTCTTAGGGACAAGATGGGCTTCGATGGTTGCTGTATTGAAGAAGCCAGAGATCACTTTGGTGGTATTTGGTGTGTTTGGGATAAGGGTGTTTGGAAAGTGGAGTTGCTGTGTCGTGACACCCAATTTATTCACCTGAGAATTACTGGATCTAATTCTAGACCTTGGTTGCTTACTGCAATGTACAGAAGTCCCCAGAGAAGTGTTCGTAAAACTCTTTGGATAAGCCTTCGTGAGTTAGTTGCGGATATAGATAAACCCTGGTGCCTTGTTGGGGATTTCAATGCTATCCTCCACAATCATGAGAAAAGAAGGGGTTCACTGTAACACCCTAACTTTTAGTATGTCATGATCACACTAAAAGTCCAGGCACTACCTACTTCAACTCCTTTAATTTAATACTATATTCATTTAATATTGAGCCTTCGCGAATATAAACCGAATTTTAATTGAGAAAATCGAAAAGTAGTCTTTACTTTAAACCACATAATTACACAATTATATCCACATAATATTAAGTACATAGACTTATATAATATTCTTCAAGTCCAAGTCCTACCTCTCTAAAAACCAAAACAATAAACGACAAGGAAAAAATAAAATCTAAAACTAAACCAAATACAGAAAATGAAAACACATATATATATAAGGCTCCGTAGTTTAGTCGCGACTTTGCCCAAAGCTTCCTGAACCTGTCACTGAAAAAGAAATTTTGAAGGGGAGTGAGAATATCGTCCTCGTAGGTTCTCAGCAGGGAAGATAATACCATCAAAGTAAAGAAATACTTGCAAATGGAATTAATTTTATTATAAAAATAGTTTATCCTTAAAATAACTTTTTGGAAAGGCTTAATGAAAAATCCTACTTTGAAAAGTTATAAAGAAACTCCTTTAGTTTACAAATCAGTAAGATGAATAGTTTAAAGAAAAGAAAAGGACCAACGGTGTGCCTAAGGGCTTCCTACCCAACTTACATCGCTCACTCCTATCCAACCAATTCATAAATTAAGATAATAAAACAACACCAAGTCCATCCTGCCTCAATCTCCATTACCACATATCAGAAACTACCCTCATCACACCTCTACCAAAGAGGGTCTCTCAAATAAACATACACATACAATTCAAACAAAGAAATCACAGATAGAGTACAGATACAGCACGTAAAACAAGTAGCAAGTAAACACGGTTAATCATTTAAGAAAACCAAGATAATGCACACTCAAGCAAAACATACAAATGCATATGATATATGCCTGCCTTATGGTTGATGATATCTTCTATCGGTTATATAGCCAACCTAACATGTCCTGGTAGCTAACCATTGGACAGTCCTTCTGTGCGTGCATTGATAAACCCCAATTTTGTGGTTTATCTTGTGTTGAATTCAGGGGATTTTATCAACTTATCTCACATTTATTCAATGAAATAGCATGGTTTCATGAAATTCTGCTAATTGTGCTTAATGGATAAAAACATGCTTTTTAGGCCTTTAATTGGTTAAATTTAATCCACTTTGATTCCACTCGATACCTTGATATGTTTGTTAGTGATTTCAGGGTTAAAAGGTAAGGAATGGATCAAAGGAGTGAAGAGAAAAGCATGCAAGAAGGAGAATTCATGGAAAATAAGGATTTGGAAGATTCAAAGCGACACGTATGCATGACCGACGCGCACGCGTGAAGAAGGAAATGTCAAGGCGACGTGTACGCGTGACCGACACGTACGCGTGATAAGGAAAGTTGCCAGTGACGCGTACGCGTGACCCATGCGTACGCGTGACAAGTGGCATGTGACCTCATTAAAGGCAATACGCTGGGGGCGATTTTTGAGCTCAAGGAGGCCCAAATCCAACTCATTTCTAATGCTTTTGAACCCAAGAATTGGAAGGGAATGAGGGGGAAGTAGTCATAGTTTAGTTTTCATCATATTTTAGGTTAGAATTCTAGAGAGGGAGGCTCTATCCTCTCTCTAGATTTTAGGGTTCTTATTTCAATTCCTTTTAGATCTAGATTTTAATCTTGTTTCATTTTAATTTTCCTTTACTTTTATTTGTTCTAGTACTTTGGTTTATCTACTTCTCTTGTTAATTTCTTATTTTTCTAACTTATATGTTTATGAACCCTTGTTGAATTTGGATTTCTTTTAACGCAATTTATATTTTCATGAGTATTATTGCTTTCTTTAGTTGTTATTGTTAATTTCTTACAATTGATAGTTGTTAGATTTTATTATTGTTTCTTAATTCTTGCATTTTATGATGTTTCTTTTTATTGCACTCTAGGTGTTTGATAAAATATTTTTACTAGTTGTAGAGTAGTTTTATATACTATTGGCATAGGCTAAGGGAATTGAGTGATCTTGAGTCATTGGGTCTAATTGGATTGGTGATTTAGGTCCCTTGTTGATCAATTTGATGTCCATTGATACTAACCTACTATTAAGCTAATTAATGGCTAGGTTGGGACTTATGGTTGATGTTGATCAAGCCTATTTGACTTACTTCAAGTATATAAGTAGACTTGATGGGTTGGTGCCTCATAATTATCAATATATGGTTTATAGACAAGGATGGTGATCTCAATTTCCATGCCTTAACCAAGAGTTATTTTCCTTTCCTTTATTAGTTAATTGTCATTTACTTTCTTGTTATTTACTTTTCTTGTCAATCACTAAATCAAACCCCCATTGTTCCTTCATAGCCAATAATTGAGCACTACATTGCAATTCCTTGTGAGACGATCCGAGGTTTAAATACTCTCAGTTTTTATTGGGGTTTGTACTTGTGACAAACCATATTAAACTTTGATGTGAGGATTATTAGTTGGTTTGAGACTATGCTTACAATGAAATTCTATTTCTATTGAGAAATTCCTAACCGACGATAATTCTCACATCAAGTTTTTGGCGCCGTTGCCGGAAAATTGCAATGGTGTTATATTATTGGCTATTGTGAATATGTGAATATTCTGAATATGTTTGCCTTTTGCTTGTTTGCTTGTTTTTGTTAGGTTTAGGACTTTGTTGCTTATTTTTGTTAGCTTTTGTTTTTATTTGTCACTATGAATTCTCACCCTTTTGGCTATGAGTGTGGTTACAACTATGTTGTACGAGATGGAAACTACAATGTGAACATGCATCAAGGATGGAACAATCAAAGATGGGAGGAACCTTAAGGAATTGATCAACCTTCTTGGCAATAACCTTCCCAAATGTATTATGAGCAAGAACCATACCATGATGCATATCAATCCAATAGCTATGGTGGATCTCCTTGTGGTTATCAACCACAACCACCATGTGCCTATGAGCCATTTCCTCAATATAGCCCTCAACTACCATACTCACAAGCCTCATACTACCAACCACCTCCATATGATCCCAATCCATATCCACCATACTAACCACCTTATGAGCCATATGAACCATATATAGAACCACCCCAATTCCACCACCAATACCCTCAGGAACCACCACTTCCATGCCATTATCAAGATGAACCACCTCCCATGTATGAGAATTTTCAACCATATAATAAATTTTCCTTTCCACCACAACCCTCCATGGAAGAATGTCCATATCCATCAATTCAAGAGCAACATGATCCTACTTATGTTAGTCGAGTGAAACAAGAGCCAAGAGATCATTTCAAGGAAGCAATGGACCGGCTTCAAGCAATCATCCGTCAAAAGGAGCAAGAGAAAGCCCAAAAGACGTACAAAGCTATCGAGGCTAACCTTGCCAAAATTAAAGCCAACTTAGACTCATGGGATTCATACCGTAAACAAAGCATCTCCATGGATGAATGTGAAAAATCAACCGAAGAGCGGAGTATGAAGAAGATTTTAGAATCTCAACATGAGAACAAGGAAATGGAGTGTGTTGTGCAACAAGTGGAAATGATGGAAATTATTGATGAAGAAGAAGTGGTTGAAGACCTAGGTGAAGTTAAACAAGATGTGGATTTCAATCTTGAGAACACTTCCACACCAAGTGATGTTGTTGATGATTTTGTGGAAGTTGTTAAACCTTCTTCCATTGAACTTGAAGATTATGTTGAGGAGGTAGGATTATGTACAACCTCCTAGGCATATTGTGGATGATGAAAGATTGGAAGAAGTTGAGCAAGCAAGCTCCACCATTGAAGATGATTCCACACCAACCAATATGCCTTTTGAAATTGATGAACCTCCCCCATTGTGTTATGAAATTTATGACAAGGAGGACCGTGCACAACCTCTGACACATGGCTTGAGCAATGAGGGATGTATAGAAGAAGTTGGTGAGCAAGGAATTGAAATTGAAGAAGCTTTCCAAGAGGTGGAGGTAGTCAAAGAAGAACACAAGGGAGTGGAACTTGCAAGATCATTGGGACCACCCCTTCCTAAGTCACCATCATCCATTACATTATTCAAGTGGGTAAACCTCTTATCCCTAAACTTTTCTTTCCCACTTGAATATGGTTTGCTTGAAACATATGGTCAACTTAGAGCTTCTTGTGGATTGAATAGTAAGGGAGAGTTGTGTACTGGTTGGCAAAATGATGTTAGGCTCATCAAGGTTGAACCCTCAAGGCACAGGCCCCATGGTTTGAGGAATGCTAAACTGTATAGGTCTAGGAGGAGAGTTTCGTGCTCCAATGAGAATTCTATGTGCTTCTCACCCAATTGGAACAATGATGATCAATTAGAAGACGGGTGTGAAAATAAGATATGGGATCCCGGATCACAACATGAATGCTAATTTTGGGAGCTCATGTCTTGTGAAGAACTTCACCCAAACTTGGTGAAGTCGGTTGGAAATTCTGACAACCGTTTGAGGAGCAAGCATCCTTGGAAGTTCAAGGATGAATACAAGCATAAACTACCTTGACAAGGAGCCTCCCAATTGTCTAACTTAAGGACAATAAATAAAAGTGCTACGTGGGAGACACCCCACCATGGTAAACTCTTTCCATTCTCTTGTATATATAATCAATGGGTGAATTAAGTTGCCATTGTTAGGTAGTTTTCTTCTTTTCATACTTTTTCATATCTTGCTTTGATTGCTAGGTTGCTTGTTAGGTTCATGCTTTCATTAGAATAGTTGTTTTTGAATTGCATCTTGTTTGAAGTACAAGTTTTGTTTGCATTGTCTTTGAAAAAAAATCAAAAACTAAAAGATTTTTAGTTAGATTTGAATTTTGGTTAGTCTAGCATGTTTACAGGTTAGGAGAGTATTAAATTATGTTTTTAGGCTTCTTTAAAAAAAGGGCGCTCCACACGTGAGCGTGGACGACGCGCATGCGTCGTATGACCCATGCGTGTGCATCGCCTTCGCGCCCTATTTTTACCCTATTTTCTTTTCCTTTCTTTTCTTTTTTTTTCTTCTTCTTTCTTCTTTCTCCTTTATTCTTCTATTTTCTTTCCTTCTCCCATTTCTTTTATCTCTTTTCTTTTCAGTTCTCTCAATATTTTTCAATCATTTTTCTCCACTTCTCCTTCTCCCTCTTTTTAAATTTCCACTTCTTATTTTTTCTCATCTTTCATTTTTTTTGTTTATTGCATTTGCATACTTTCATCCATTGCATTGTAACATTATTTGTGTAGTTTATTCTTATTTTCTTTTGTAAGTTTGTTATTTTAACATCGGTATTGAATTTTTTTACTCAACTGTTGACAATTTCTTGGATCATTTTGGTGCTTCTTGACTTGTTTGGTATTGTTGGGTGAAGAAATTTTTAGGTCAATGCTTAATCTTTTATGACACTTGCATTCTTTATGCATTGATATGAACTTGCATGTCTTTCATGACCCACTCTCTCTTATTTGAACTTGATGCTTCCGAGTGTTCTCTTCATGCCATTTACTTATGCTTAAACTTTACTCTTGCATCAAGTGTTAGTTGATATGCCATTTGCTTATATCGCTCTCTCACTTACATGTTGTAGCTACCATGTAGTTGAGAACCCTATTCTTATTTGGCATTAGCCCCCGCCTATGTGCTATTTGCTTTTATATCTTTGTTGTCGGCTTAATTTTCTTTCCTTTTCTCTCTTTTTAGGCTGGCCACCAAGAAGGGAAAGGAAAAGCTTTCGAATGGGGCAACAAGCAAGTCCCTCCGCACAACTTTTTGAATGAGCTCATCAGTTGCAGCAACCCATCCACCTTGCTCTTCTTTGCATGCACCGAGGACGGTGCAATCTTTAAGTATGGAGAGGTCGAGGACCGACCTCCGTGGGTAACTACTTCCTTTTTCAACACCAATTCTTAATCGTCTTTGTTAGTTAATATTGCATTGCATGATAGATTGCATGATAGTTAGAATTTGTACATATTCTACCCATTTTTTATGTTAGGACTACTTGGTTGAAGTGATGATTTCTTTTCCAAGAAAACTGTTTTAGGGCAACCTACCAATTTGAATAAAAAAAATTTGTGTGTTGAACTTGCTTGAAGGAATTAATTTTGGAACATGATTTTTGAGCTAAGAACACATAAGCATGTGAGTTTTGAGCCCAATTGTGTGGTTACATCATATAACCACTTATTTCCATTCTTGTGTGTATTATTCTCTTTCTATGATTGTAATCTTTGATTTGTTTGATTCTTTATGTCCATTATTTCGTGTATGAATGCATTTATATGATTGAGGCCCTCATTTCAAATAGCTCACTTATCCAAATGGCCTTACCCTTTTATCCACCTTTGTTAGCCAATTTTGAGCCTATATTAATACCTTTTTGTTCTTAATTTTAGCACATCACTACCCCTAAGTGAAAAAATAATAAATATCCCTTGTTTGGATCTTTGATTAGCTTAGGCTAGTGAGAGTGTTTATCATTTAAATAGGGGAAATTTGGGAACATTGGTTGGGATAAAAGTGTGTTTTTTGTATTTTTATTGAAGATCTTGGGAATTGGGTACATACTCATGCATTAAATATGTAAAACCATATGCATTGATACGTTTGTATATACTTTAGTGAAAAAAAATGATAAAGAAAAAGAAACATAATATATATATATATATATATATATATATATATATATATATATATATATATATAAGAAAAAAAAGAAAAGTAATAAAAAGGGGACAAAAATGCCCCAAAGCAAAGTAATAATAATAATGCATATGAAATGTGAATTAAAGAGAATGCATGAGTATGTGAAAAAAAAGTGGGAATCATGGGTAGCTAGGTAGTGTATTAGAATTGTATAGGTTGTTATATGTGTTTGGTGAGAGCTTAGGTTAATCAAAGATTCGAATTTCAAGCTCACTTAGCCATATATATATCCTTACGTTTACTCTAGCCCCATTACAACCTATGAATAAGTCTTCATGATAAATGTATGCATGCATTGAATAACTGTTGATTGTTAGATAAAAAATAAATCTTGAAAAGCAAGATTAGAGGAGAATTGAGTGAATCAACCCTATACGCTTGAGCGACTAGAGCGGATACATTTCCGGTGAGGGTTCGATGCTCAATTCCTTGTTCTCTGCTTTCATGAGCTTTCTTCTCGCAAGTCTATTTGAACTTCATTTTGATATTTGAATTGGTGGAATTCATAAATCATCATACTACGTTAGCCCTACATGTTCATATGTGTTCTTGGAGATTGATTTACTTTTAACCAAGTAGGTAGAAGTATCTTACATTTAGTTGCATTCATATAGATAGGTGCATATAGTTTATTTGCATTGAATAAATGTTCACACCCCATTTCTTGTCTTTCTTGGTTTAGCATGAGGACATGCTTAGTTTAAGAGTGGAGAGGTTTGATAAACCCCAATTTTGTGATTTATCTTGTGTTGAATTTAGGGGATTTTATTAACTTATCTCACATTTATTCAATGAAATAGCATGGTTTCATGAAATTTTTCTAATTGTGCTTAATGGATAAAAACATGATTTTTAGGCCTTTAATTGGTTAAATTTAATCCACTTTGATTCTACTCAATGCCTTGATATGTTTGTTAGTGATTTCAGGGTTAAAAGGCAAGGAATGGATCAAAGGAGTGAAGAGAAAAGCATGCAAGAAGGAGAATTCATGGAAAATAAGGATTTGGAAGATTCAAAGCAACGCGTACACGTTACCGACGTGCACGAGTGAAGAAGGAAATGTCAAGGCAACGCGTACGCGTGACCGACGCGTACTCGTGATAAGGAAAGTTGCCAGTGACGCATACGCGTGACGCATGCGTACACGTGACAAGCAGCACATGACCTCATTAAAGGCAATACGCTGGAGGCAATTTCTGAGTTCAAGGAGGCCCAAATCCAACTCATTTCTGATGTTTTTGAACCCAAGAATTGGAAGGGAATGAGGGAGAAGTAGTTATAGTTTAGTTTTCATCATGTTTTAGGTTAGAATTCTAGATAGAGAGGCTCTCTCCTCTCTCTAGATTTTAGGGTTCTTATTTCAATTCCTTTTAGATCTAGATTTTAATCTTGTTTCATTTTAATTTTCCTTTACTTTTATTTGTTCTAGCACTTTGGTTTATCTACTTCTCTTGTTAATTTCTTATTTTGCTCTCTTTTATGTTTATGAACCCTTGTTGGATTTGGATTTCTTTTAATGCAATTTATGTTTTCATGAGTATTATTGCTTTCTTTAGTTGTCATTGTTAATTTCTTGTAAATGGTAGTTGTTAGATTTTATTATTGTTGCTTAATTCTTGCATTTTATGATGTTTCTTTTTATTGCACTCTAGGTGTTTGATAAAGTATTTTCACTAGTTGTAGAGTAGTTTTATATACTCTTGTCCTAGGCTAAGGGAATTGAGTGATCTTGAGTCATTGGGTCTAATTGGATTGGTGATTTAGGTCCCTTGTTGATCAATTTGATGTCCATTGACACTAAACTACTATTAAGCTAATTAATGGCTAGGTTGGGACTTATGGTTGATGTTGATCAAGCCTATTTGACTTACTTCAGTATAGAAGTAGATTTAATGGGTTGGTCCCTCATAATTGTCAATATATGGTTTGTAGACAAGGATGGTGATCTCAATTTCCATACCTTAGCCGAGAGTTCTTTTCCTTTCCTTTATTAGTTAATTGTCATTTACTTTCTTGTTATTTACTTTTCTTGTCAATCACCAAATCAAACCCCCCCTTGTTCCTTCATAGCCAATAATTGAGCACTTCATTGCAATTCCTTGTGAGAAGACCCGAGGTTTAAATACTCTCGGTTTTTATTGGGGTTTGTACTTGTGACAACCAAAGTAAACTTTGATGGAGAATTATTAGTTAGTTTGGAACTATGCTTGCATCGAAACAATTCTATTTCATGCATCCCAAGCTCAAAAATATCCATGGAAAAATCCCAAGCTCAACTTTATATATATATGCATGCCCATGGGGGAATGCGCAAAGTTAAAGTGCTCAGTCACATCTTGCAACAAAGGGTCAACAAAGTATCGAATCTCAACCCAGAGCAAGTGGTGGCAAGCCACTGCATCTACCCAGGGATACTCGTGTATCAGATAATTCAAATACATAAGCCATATGAATATTCCAATCATAATTCATCATTCATCAATTTATAACTCATCAAATCTCAAATTCATCATTATTTTCATCATCACTATCATCACATCATTCATTATAATCTCAATATTTATTTATCTCAACTTCAATCACAACTCTCAACATACTCGTTAACAACTCTGCCCAAAATCCTACTCTGCACCTTTATCATTCACCGGGTGAAGCTTGGGCCGTTACATACGGCTTCTAGGTATGAGGTCTCTAAATACGACACCCTAAACTCGAGGTCAAGGTTGTATACTAACTCAAAATAAAACATAATTTTTCATAGCCAACAACAATCTAATACAAACATGGAATAGCCTCTTCAAATCTCATTAAATCATTTTTCTAATTTGTCACTTTATAGATTGACAAGCCAAACTTCTCTAGATCCTAAATTTCAATATGATACTCTCAAAGTCCGCAACCATTATCACAAGAATTCTTATAAATCAAAAATCAACTACAACCTTCTCCAAGTATCTCTTTTTCTTTCAAGTCCATTACCTAACTCTATTAACACTATTTTCTCTCCTACTTCCTAAACCTGAACCCATGGTTTGATAAAGTAATTTGCCTTTTTAAAACATCAACTAATTAAATAAATATCTTTTCATTATTATTTAAAATCAGGTAATTTAAATCATAAACCATTTTCACAAATTAAAATCAGGGGAACTCATTTCTCGTTTAAACCAACTTCCAAAACTCTTTAAAATTTTTAAAAAATTTTGGTAAAACCTCTCCTAAATACCAGAGTTTACCATCCTTCACGAGTTTCCTCTATTCAACCTCAACCCAAAAAAATTAGCATTTCAAAACAATATTTTCAAATCTGTCATTCAGAAACAATCAATACCAACTTCAATAAAAGGTTCAAAATCGTCATATTCAATAATAAAATCAGCCACAACATCAATCACAATAAAAGAAATCATTTAAATCACAAGCATTCATTAATTTGTATTAATTCACTAATCACATCAGGTATTCAAGCCCAAAATATTTTTAATTTTAAAATAGTCCCCTACCTCGATGTCGCAATTAAAAGAAACCGAAGTCGAAATTGCGGCGAGACAGCTGCTGGACCACTACTAGTCACGCAACCATTTCAATCAAGATAACAAAAGCAACGTTAGCTCTCACAGTAGTGACCATGGTTACAGTGAAACGGAATATTCAAATTAAATAGAATCGAAAGCAGAAACGGCTCTGAAAATTCAAAACAAAGCAAAGGCTATAGTCAAATTTAAACAGGAACAAGCAGATTGATAAGATATTGGCAGAATAGAGCGTGCAAGTGGAGCAAAAATAAGGGAAAAAGGCTAACCTAGAGCAATGGATATTAAACCAAATTGGAATGGGAAAAGGGCAGCAGCGATTCCTAGTAATCCTCTGCGGTGGTTCTGGTAGCAGCTACACCCCGTTAGTGCCTCCAATCCGCAGTAACTCCAACAAACACAATAGAGCCAAGAACATCAGAGACAGATATAGGATTATTACAGAGCAAATACTGTTTAAAGATGGTGATTATGGTAGCTAAGCACGACTAACACACTATGAACGACGGTGGTGACTAGGAATTTTGGCGACAGCGGCGGTAGTAGCAGCACTAGGAACCTTCGTCACCTCCTTCGTCTTCCCTCACACAGGAGCGGCTGCCCCTAGTGGTGGCTTGTACAGCAGCTGTGACCACTAGAGTTTTGCCCAGCAATGGCTACTCTAACGACGACGGCTAGGGTTCCAGCAGCGGCAACAGCGAGACTTCTCTCTCTCTCTCTCTCTCTCTCTCTCTCTCTCTCTCTCTCTCTCTCTCTCTCTCTCTCTCTCTCTCTCTCTCTCTGGCTTCAATGGCGACAACGGCAAGCTCAGTGGTGGCGGCAATAGCAAGACACAACGGCAAAGACCCGCGATGAGGACGACGACGGCTTTGGCTTCGTGGTTCTTGTAAGAACCAGATTTTTGGTAAACAGACCTTTTTGTTGAAAAAAAAGACAAAAATTAAAAAGAAAAGAAAAGTCACGAGGTCAAACTTGATTTTATGAGGGTAAATAAATCCCTCTAACTTCACAAGTGCAAGCCCAAGAGTCAGAGATAACCAGGCTTTTGCCATGTGTCGACAAGGACCAACAGAGAGAAGACAGGATGCAGAAGGACTATGGCGATTCAAGGGTAAGATATTTATACCGGAATCTGATAATCTGCAATAGAAAACATTAAGGGAGGCACATCATGGAAGATTTTTTATCCACCCGGGTATCACTAAGATGTATCAGGATTTGAGCCAGATGTTCTGGTGGCCTGGAATGAAGAGAGACATAGCTACCTTTGTTTCAAAGTGTCTCACGTGTCAGAAGGTTAATATTGAGCACCAGAAACCGTCAGGAACTCTTCAGCCTCTAGAAGTGCCCCAGTGGAAATGGGAGGTGATTACCATGGACTTTGTTTCGGGACTGCCAAGAACAACATCCGGGAATGACACTATCTGGATAATTGTGGATAGATTGACCAAGTTTGCTCACTTTTTACCAATCCGAATGAACTATTCAATGGAAAGGCTTACACAACTTTATATTTGGGAAATAGTCAAGTTGCACGGTATACCATCCAATATTGTGTCAGATATGGACCCAAGATTCACTTCACAATTTTGGGGAGCTTTTCAGAAAGCATTCGAAATGTGTCTGCACATGAGTACAGCTTATCATCCTCAAAAGGACAGCCAGTCAGAAAGGACTATTCAGACATTAGAAGATATGTTACGAGCATGTGCACTAGACCAGCAAGGAAGTTGGGAAAAATACCTGCCGCTTGTAGAATTTTCCTACAACAACAGTTTCCATGCAAGTATCAGGATGGCACCATACAAAGAACTTTACGGTCGCAAATGCCAATCCCTACTATGCTGGTATGAAGGAAAAGAATCCAGTATGCTGGGACCAGAGTTAGTTCAAGAGACAACTGAACAAATCAAGAGAATTCGCGAGAGGATTCTGACGGCTCAGATCCAACAGAAGAGCTACGCTGATAGGAGAAGGAAACCTTTAGAGTTTAGTGAGGGTGATCATATTTTTCTTAAAGTAACACTAACCATCGGAGTGGGTCGTAGTCTCAAGACCAAGAAACTAAGCCCTAGGTTCATAGGTCTTTTTCAGATTTTAAAAAGAGTGGGATCGGTAGCCCACCAAATAGCTCTTTCCCCTTATCTATCCAGTCTTCATGATGTATCCCACGTTTCCCAGCTTAGAAAATATAATCCTGATGAAAGTCATGTCCTAGAAACTGAAACAGTACAGTTATGGGATGACTTGACGTTCTGAGTACCACCCGTGCAAATAGTGACCGGAGTATCAAATAGCTGAGAGGCAAGGAGGTTCCGTTAGTAAAAGTTACTTGGGGACGAGATGGCATGGAAGAACACACCTGGGAGCTAGAGAGCATAATGAAGACGGATTACCCACAGTTATTCTCAGGTGAGTAAATTTTAAGGACAAAATTTTCTTTAAGGGTAGAATGTAACAACCAGATTTTCGATAAACAAACTTTTTTGGCTGAAAAAAAACAAAAATTAAAAAGAAAAGAAGAGTTACGAGGTCAAACTTGACTTTATAGGGGTAAATAAATCTATCTAAGTCAAATTTAATTAATGGATATTAAATACTATCTTACCATTTGCCTAGTTACCACACCAGAAACTTTTGAGCCGCAAAAACACTTTTAGTAACAATTGTGCGTGCACCGAGAAAAACTCTAGTAACCGAAAATCTCAGAACCAATGGTAAAAGTAATTTCTATTCAAGTAAATGTGTCTCTAGATTTATATTATCTATCCTTTCATGATTTACCTCTTCAAGAATAACTATTAGCCATTAATTATTTTACCGTCCAGTAAAAGTTATCCGAACCGAATTTCTACCTAGTATTCCGCAAACGACTCCTAAAGGCCCTGAATCCTCTTGCTTGCTATCCAAGTAACTTGGCCCCCCTCTTTTAGCATCTGGGCCAAGATTATCTCAGCCTCTCACCGCTCTCTGCTGTGTTTTTAACCACGAATAACTAACCGCGGTTAACTGCAGATAAACATGTCATTATGACCCTGACTATGTTTTCTCGAAATCACGCCCCTTCTCTCTTACTATCAGCCCACTCCTCTCTAATTTTCCCAGCCTTCTTTTAACACATTTAATTAGGTTATACTTTAGATTTTATTTAAGACAATTACCAAGCAAGAATTCAACAACATTTTACCATAAAGAGAGAGAGATAAAAATTGTGAGTGAGAGGAGAAACAGAGAAAATTCTGCACATACTACCTGCATTTTTAGCCCTTACCTCACTATTCATAGACTATTCTTCAAGTGTTCTTCAAGGACTCAAACCATACAAGCAGTGACGGATCCAGAAAATTTTGATAGTGGGGGCAAAACAAATATATATAATATAATAATAATTTTTATAATAAAAATATTATGTGTACATAAAATTATTTATTAATCATTATGTATTCGTATATAAATATATGTATTGTTTAATTTATTTTTAATGTGTATTTTTTATTTCAATATATATACACAGGTAGTTATTTTTTATGTAAATATAACATGATTAGTTTTTATAATATCTAATTTTACAAATTAAAATACTAAAATAATCATTTATAAATAGGGTAAAGTATATTTTTTGTCCTTAAAGTTTGACAAAAGTTTTAAAAATATCCCTAAGTTTTATTTTGTTTCAATTTTGTCCCAGAAATTTTTTATTTGCATCAAATATACCCCTGACGGCTAATTTTTTAAAAAATTTAAGATCGATTCAACAATAATTTAATAAGATCAACCCCTCAACACAAGTAAATCAAGCATAAATTTCATGCATTATTGTTATATTGGTCTTAAATTTTTTGAAAATTTAGCCTCCGAAAGTATATTTGATGCAAATCGAAAACTTATGGGACAAAATTGAAACAAAATAAAACTTAGGGGTATTTCTAAAACTTTTGCCAAACTTTGGGGACAATAAATATACTTTACCCTTATAAATATCTGTCTTTTTATATAGGATAATGCTACATATTCATATTTTTTGTTAACCAAGTCCAATCAAATTTGTTTAAGACAACAAAAATCAGTTATGACTAATATTATTTTAAATTTTATTGTTTAACTTGGTTAGACTTAGTTCATAAAAACACTTGGATGTGTAGTATTTCTTTTACATATATATAAGTAAATACTTATTTAGAAATTTACTTCTTATACAATTAGAAGTCAATTCTTATTGAGATTCATAGTTGAAAAAGTTCTTTCAATTAATGTAGTTACAGAAAAAAATTAAAACTAATATAAAAAAGATAAATAACACTCTTTCAAGTTAATTTCTAAGAAAAAACACAAATTTCATTTAAATTGAGAATTTATCATTCTAATGACATCTAATATGAAATTTTTAAATTGGCCATGAAATACCAAAAGTTGAGTAAAAAATTATTGTGGGGTCAAATTTAATAATTTAGTGGGAGCAAGTAAATATTATTATCATATACTGCTCAAAAAATTTTCAAATCGTAGTGGGGGTGATTGCCCCCACACTCATATACATACATCCGTCCCTGCATACAAGTACAAACTCTTGGCCGTTTTTGCCAATCCTTGCGTTTATACTGAATTTCGGCTAGGTAAAATCTTGTTCTTTCTTCTTTCCTTTTCTTTTTAAAAATAGTAGTTATGATTAATTCTTACTCTCCTCCATGTATAGATAACTCCTCTTGAAGCACCCATGGAGTACGCCTAAGGAGTTAAGGAGTTTCGAGCTCACAGTGGTTGAATTTCGATGTTTTGTGACACTTTAGGCTAAAAATAAAACTCACCACCACCAGTTGTGTTTTTGCTCTTGTGGGCACATTTTATAGTGTGTGAAGGGTTTACTAACTGAATTGCATAAGAGGTAAGGGTTAGAATTAGTTAGAGTATGTCTGTGCTTGTTTTCGGTGCTTGTATGAGCCATATTGTGGGAAATTTGTGCTTGTTTTGAAATTCTGAAAATTCTATGATTTACTACTATTTTGGCTTGCTAAATATGTGCAATATACTATTATATTATCTCTGGAATTTGTATGTAACAGCCGAAAATATGAAAGTACTTGGGGTTTAAGTTTTGAACTTTAAACATCACAAAAAGCAATAAAAATATAAAAACTGCACCTCTAAAATTTTCAGTCACTAAGAATACGAAAATTATGATAGAAAAGAGTTAAAAAGTAGTAAAAATAGTTTTAATCCTATGGAATAAAGGTGTAAAAGTAAAAAGGGTGTTATGGTCATTTTTGGATAAAAAGAGAGTTAAAAATATAATTTAAATAAAAAATAAGTAAAATTCTAAATTTAGTATCATTATGGGTAAAATAGTAATTATATAAATTATTTGGATCGAGATTATAATTACAATAAAGTTTTGGGTCTAAATAAAAGCTTTAGTAAAAGTTAGAAGTAAAACGGTAAAAAGCGGTAATTAGAATAAGTAAATAAAGTAATAAAAGCTAAATTAGTTTTAGGTCCCTTATGATAAAAATTGGCATTTAATAAAAATTTTAGGAATAATTTTTATCATAGGCAACTATTAGGATTAATTCGGTGAAATTTTGACACTAAATAAGGGTAAACGATAAAACTAGATTACTTAGGGGTATATTAGTAATTTCAAGCATAAAGTAAAATTAAAAATGAATAATTAACTTAATGAAGGAGAAAGGTCTATTAGAAAAAATATGAAGATACAATGATAAAATAATAACTTTAGTGGTGAAAGCGTCATTAAAAGCCTAATAAAAACGGTAAAAAGAGAAGTCAAATAAAAGGAGGAAAGGGTAAAATGTAACATAGCTGAGGTATTTTAAGAAAGAACCGGGCACAAGTTTTTATAGAAAAAGGGAAGAGAAGTCCCTTATAAATAAATTTTGTTGAGATGTGTCGTGGAAGAAGAAATTGTAAACCGCAAGGTGCTAAGAAGTACCTGACAAAGCGGACTTCCATTCCGCCTGACCAGAGACTATATAAATGTGGGGACGCCCGTCATATAGACTGTTACTCACCGGGAGCACCTTGTATTTTTTTTGTCATTTTTATTAGTGTCGCGACTGTATTTTGGGCACTGGTGCACGACTGACCCAGTGGAGTAGCCATATTCGGACTTGGGCCGGGTAACGTCGGCCTGCTGGTAGCCAACCGATGCATGAGCTCATGACCTGCATAGAACCAGACATGCATCATACTTGGTTGCTGCATTTTCTTACTTGTGTCTTCTTACTTGTATATGTGATTGTTATACTGTTATATACTGTTGTGACCTTATAAACGATTAGACTTAGGCTGCGGACCCCCTTAGATTTTTTGTATAGTACCCTACTAGGAACCTTAGGTTCTCACCCCCTTTTTCCCATGTCCACAAATGGGAACCGACGTGATCTTCTTTGAGTACCCAGTGTACAGCAGCTACGTGCACCACACGACAAGGAGCGCGGTGTTTTAGGGTAGTCCGCGTACACGCACTACTATCTTTCCAACCATCCTTTCTCTCGCTCTCTGCTCAGCCAGGAGTTTGGCTCTAACATGACTTATGATATACTGCTATCCGAGCTTCACGCCGGCAGAGGCCAATATCCTTTTTCGCCTTACCGTATGAACATGGCAGAGCCAATACTGGAGTCTCCGATCATTGACATACCCAAGTATCCACCATGGTTCAATCCCAAAGAAGATTAAGTGGTTCCCGATGTACCTATGCCTGACGCTCCACTACCATCCCCTGTAGTCGAGCTAGGATTCAACGGGCCAAGGATTCTTGAAAGCTCTGGTTCTGCACCTTCAACCGAGTTTAGCTCAGAGGCGTGGATTGATCAGATGATGGCGGATCTGTACTCTAGCTCTTTTGAGATCGGAGAAGAGGACTCCACAAAGGATGCTAGCAGCAGCAATATCACAGGCACGTCAAAGTGATTCCTTCGCTTCAGCATATTGTGACAGCAGTTTCCGGATATCCAGTATCAGCAGCAGCAGCAGTAGTAGTCTTAATAGTAGTGGTCCTTGCCTTCGCTCTTGATAGTCTTTTTTAGAGAGCTAGCTCTTTTTATTTAGTTAATAAGTAGATCAGATCCCAGATTAGGGTGGCTTTTGTGAGTTGGGGCCTATAGCATTAAATGGAGTATGTATATATTATAGTACGTAATTAAGTAATAACTTGGATTTTGTAATGAATTACGCCTGCAGGCGTTTCATGGATGATATGACTATGCTATGCTATGCTTTTCCGTTTCTTGTATTAACTACTTAATTTATAATTATTCCAATATGCATGACTAGATACACGATTTTTAACTAGCGTTACAGGATCATATGTATATACTTAATATATGGTCTAAAATATCTAAAGTCAGCTAAATAGTAGCGCCTGCCTGCTAGCCTTGGTCATGACAGACTAAAAGATGGCAAAACGAAATTGAAACTATTCGAGATAGTGATGGAGTATGGGTCTTGGACAGACAAAGTTTGGAGGCTATGGCCTCAAATTTTTATGTCCAACAATATATTGATGATCAACCCGAGGTTCCTTTTATTATTAATAATGCCTTTCTTGTTCTTAATAATTATGATTTTGCTTCCTTAAACTCTAACATCTCTATCGCAGATATTAAGGATTGTGTTTTCAGTACAAGGCCTTTAAAAGCACCTAGAAGGGATGGCATTTAACCTATTTTTATTAGAGTAAATGGGAGCGTGTAGGACCTGATCTTTACAATCTTGTTAAACTTATCTTTGAAGACCCTCAGAGGATTAAAGACATAAATGAGACTTTAATTACTTTCGTTCTTAAAGTGGAGCTGGTCACAAGTCTAAAACAAATGAGGTTGATCAGTTTATGTAATGTGTCCTACAAAATCATTACTAAACTCTTGGCTAGGAGGCTGGGGAATGTGATCGATAAATTGGTCAAGCCTAATCAATGTAGCTTTGTTCTGGGAAGGCAAAGCTTGGACAATATCATTATCACTCAAGAAGTCATTCAGTCCATGAGAACGAAGAAAGGAAATAAAGGGTGGATGGCCATCAAGATTGATTTAGAGAAAACTTATGATAGGTTGAAGTGTTCCTTCATTAAGGATACCCTACAAGATATTGATCTTCCTTCTCAACTTGTTGAGCTTATTTGTACATGCATTTCTTTCGCAAAAATGAGGGTGCTTTAGAATGGGAAAGCGTTAGATAAAGTCACACCTTCTAAAGAAATTCACCAAGGTAACCCTATTTCACCTTACATTTTTGTGCTATGCATGGAACGTCTCTTTCAACTCATCGGTACTGTTGTAGATCACGGGTTTTAGAAACCCATTCGCTTAAGTAGAGATGGGCTGAATCTTTCACACCTCTTTTTTGCAGATTACTTAATTCTGTTTGAAGAAGCTAGTCACGATCAAGCAAGAGTGATTACTCAAGTTCTTGAAGCCTTCTACAATAGCTCTGGGAAAAAGGTCAACAATGAGAAAACCCGAAGTTTTTCTCAAACAATGTGGGCATCGCACCAGAAGTGAGCTGAGCGACGCCCTGCGCTTCTCTATTACGAATGATCTTGGGAAGTACATGGGAGTCCATTTACTCCACACAAGAGTATCCAAAGACACCTACAAAAGCATAGTTGATAAGCTTAATGCAAGACTTAATAACTGGAAAGCCTCTTCTCTTTCAACTGCAAGAAGAACTACTCTAGTGAACTCTGTCTTGTCTTCTATTCCTAGTTATACTATGTAAACTACTTTTTTACTTGTCTCTATTTGTAATATTATTGATTGTAAATGCAAGATTTTTTGTGGAAAGAAACAGATACCGCCAAGAAGGTTCACCTTCTTAGTTGAAAGAGTATTTTTAAACTAAAAACGTTTGAGGGATTAGGTATTAGACATGCAAGGGAGCTAAACCGAGCTTTTATGATGAAGATTGGCTGAAGCCTAATAGAAAAGAAAGATGATCTTTGGGTAAGGGTTCTTAGATTTAAATACAAATATGGAGTTGATATGATGCCTACCATAAGGAGAAAAAAGAAAGATTCAAATTTGTGGAAAGGGATATGTTCGGCTTGGAATGATGTGAAAAAAAATTCATATGGTGGATAGAAAATGGAGAAAATATCAACTTTTGGAAACACAACTGGGTGCCAAAGCTTGAAAAACTAGATTCTCTAGTTACCCAAATTTTAAACCCTGTTGATTATTCGTCATCTCTTAAATGATTTTTTGTCTATTTCAGGTGATTGGAATATCACTAAACTAAGAGTGGCTACCGGATAAAACAGTTAGCAATATTATGAGTCTTCCATCTCCTTCTTTATGGAAAGGTATGGACAAAATAGGTTGGGACAACTCTCTTTATGGAACATTCAGCCTAATGTCAACTTATCAATCCTTGATGGAGAACGTGGATCCTCCCAATAAGATCTTCAAACTCGTCTGGGATTGAAAAGGGTCCGAGGGGATTTACTTCTTCATGTGGTTGGCAGCAAAAGGATCATTTTTAACTAAAGAGGAGAGGAGAAGAAGGCACATGACCACCTCAGTGCATTGTCCAAGATGCAATTGGGTAGAAGAAAAGTTACTGCATATCCTTCGAGACTGTCTTTATATTGTATCTATCTGGCAAGCTATTTTACCCCATGATCTTTGTAAGAATTTCTTCAGTCTCAAAAATTAGGAGTGGCTCATTAACAACCTTTCTAAGCATAATGAGTGGGGGATTTGGTTCGGTGTTACCATCCATTCTCTTTGGTATCTCCGGAACAAATTCGTCTTTGAGAGAAAGACCATTAGAATAGTGGAAACCGTGGGTCCATTAAGGCCCTAGTTAGAGGTAGAAAAAGGCCAGGTGGCCTGCTAGGGCCTGCAGCTTGGCCAGGCTCAGGCTCACTAATTAGCCTTATTGGCCTGTCAGGCCTGCCTGCGCCTGTTAATACATAATTACGTATATAAATAATTTTTTTATTATTAACAAAATTATAAAATATTTTAAATTTATTATATTTAATCATAAATAATTTTGTATATTTTAAATATTTTAAAGTTTAAAATTTTTTATAAATATTAAATATGACATATTACATATAAATATGTTTACTAAAAAATAATTTTTTTAAATAATATTTTTTTTTTGTAAAAAAAAATTATCAGGCCTTTTAACAGGTTTCAGGTCAGGTCAGGCGGAATAACAGGACAGGCTCAGTATTTTAAAAAAAGTCTATAGCAAGCTGTAGGCCAAGCTCAAGTCAATTGACTACATGACAGGCCAGGCTTGTTAAGAGCAAAGTCTGATCTGGCCTGGCCTGTTTCCACCCCTAACCCCTAGTGCACGAGATGCTAAACATCATGAAGCAAGGAACTGAAACGAGGAAAGTGAGAATGAGCAGAGACACTCTCATCAAGTAGAACCTGCCAGAGAAAAAGGTTATCAAGGTGAATGTTGATGGCTCTGTCTTCAAAAGGAACAATAACGCCGCTTGTGGGGGCCTACGAGACCATCTCGAAAGATTTATCAAAGTCTTCTCCTACAATCTCGTGAGTTGTTCGATCACTCAAGCGGAACTCTATAGCATCTTCAAAGGGATTCAAATAGTTGTTGCTAATGATATACAAGTAATCATAGTAGAGCCAGACTCTCAAGCGGCCATAAATCTAATAAAAGAGGGATGCGCTACCTCTCATCCTTGCCTTGCTCAAATTGAAGATATTAGAATCATGACAACATGCGTCCAATATTTAGAATGATCCCATACCTATCGGGAAGTAAATACCGTCGTTGATGTTTTGGCTAAAAAAGGTCATGACCTTCCCATCGGCTTGCATATTTTTTACGCCCCACTCCCTGATATTTTCTAAGTTCTTGATGCTAATGTATTTGGTACCCTTAGATTAAGGGGAACTAGCTAGTTTCTTGGCTTTTCTATTATTTCTTTATTTGTTGGGATTCTTGACTCCACTTTTTCCAACAAAAATAAAGAATAATGAAAACACGTATTTATCTTCAAAAATTTAATAAATACTTTTTTTTCAAAAGTAAGTGTTATTCATTAATGATAAGAGAAATAACAAATGTCATCCCATTAAGGATTAGAATTAGAAGTGGGGGTCTCCCGAAAGTCACTATACAGGCAAAGAAAAGAAATTAATTAACATAGAAAAGGGACCTTCATTGCTCAATACGATTCATATGTTTGCAGCATCCTGGAGTTGTTGAGCCAGTTTCACCGTCAGCCACCACTTTTAATGCCAGTACCACTTCTTTCTCAAAAATAAAATGGTTCCTTGCTTTCCAGCAATTCTAACAGAGAATAGCTAGTAAAGAAAGCTTTCTCCTCCCTTCAACACCTGCCACTAAAGTGAAAAAAGCTCTCTCCCACCAGTTGAAGAAGGAACTCGCGCCATGTCTCCAGATCTGGTCCTCGATTCCGCTATTGGTCCAGACCGCAGCTGAGAGTGGGCATCTAATCAAGCTATGGAGGATTGATTCTTCATCAGTGGAGCATCTCGGGCACATGCTCGGCATCTCTAGGAAGCGGGAATGGAGCTACTGTAACACATGGATCTTCTCATACAAGTACTTCCAGAGAAAAATTTTGATTTTTGAGGTATCTTCATCTCCCATAATTTCCTCCAAATTTGGTGTTGTTGCATGTATTATGGCCCATGAGTAATTGGAGCATGGTAGAAAGCATAAGCTATCTTGTAACCTGAGGCTACTTCATAGCTACCAGATTTGTTACCCAGCCATATAATACTATCATCTTCATCTGTTGGTACAATTGATAGGATGCGCACTACAAGAAAAACACCCATTCAGCCACACTTTTTTTAGGCTACATTTGATAAGCGTAGCCTATTCCTAGAATAGGCTACGCTATTCTCCGTGTTTCCTTTTTTAGGAGAATAGGAAACACATTTGTGGCATCACTTGAAAAGTGTAGCCTTAGGTATTATAAATATCACGCGTAGCCTTATCTTAGAAGCTATGGGTTCACTTTTTACACCAAAGAGTACACTTTCAAAGAGTAACCTATTTTTCCGATTTCAGATGCGCTTTAAAAGTGTTGCCTAATGTATCTCAGGTCAAATGTCCAACACTTAGTAAATTTTTTTTCAATTTTCAGCAAATGATACACATACAAACACTTAGCCAAATAAAATGAAAACATAAAACCCCACCTTGGCTTTTCCCTTCTTCACGCCACCCCCAACCCAGAGAAGACTCTGCGCCATCACCACTTATCACCCCCAAATCAGAGAAGACTCTGCGCCATCACCAGTCACTATAACATCCCTAATTTCTAACCCTAAATTCCAAAATTCCCAAATTAACTCAGAAAACCCTAATTTTCCCAATTCCTAACCCTAACAGCCGCAACCTCACCCTCTTTCAACGTAACAAACAAAAGAAGCTACTGTAGAGAGAAGAGGGATCGGGAGAAGAAGAGAAGAGAGGAAAGGCCTGCCCAGCCGTCACCACCGCAGCGCCGCTGCAGCTATTGCCACCTTCAGAATTATGGAAAGTCGTCCTCCCTGCCGTCGAATGCCGCCATCGTGTCGCACATGAGAGAGAGAGAAAGAGAGAGAGAGAGAGAGAGAGAGAGAGAGGAGCTACCCACGATCGCTGTCGTCGAAGCCAGGCTCGTCGCCGTCACCACCGACGAAGCTGCGAGGAGTCGCTGTCGTGCTCGTATCGCTGTGCGCTGTCGAGCTTCCCTCACCCTAAGCCATCGATCTGTCACCACCGCTACAAGGGCTTGTCGCTGGAGCCATGACTGCCACTGAGCTTCCACCACTGCTGCCGTTCAAGCTGCTGCTGCCATCGATTTGGTGTTGCTGCGATTGGAGCCACTAGCGGGGGTGAGTTGCTACTGCCATATTGCCATCCTAATCATATTCAACGCCCACTGCCCTGAGCTATTTCTATCCTTGAGTTTGTTGAGTTCGGATTCCTTGTGCTACTATAATTGTCATTACTGCTGCGGGAACCAACATTTCTGTTTGGCTACTGCTGAAGGTCTTCCACTATCACTGGAGCTGCCCAGAATCATCGTGGAAGCTGCCAAGATATATGGTTGATTTCTAATTATGCCAAGACATCATCACTAATTAAGTTTTATGTTGATTTTTTTATTTTATTTTATGTCCTGACTGCATTATAACTTGTGAATCCCATTTCCTTTTTTATATTCAATGTTTTGACAAACTGCCATGGTTTATAATCTATTGATACTTGCCTTTTTCATGCTTAATCAATCTGATTTAAAGATATTTTGGAGCTAACTAAGGCTTTTAACATGAAAGAGACTGAGGCATATATATATATATATATTTTAAAATCCAGATTACTTTCCTTTAATGCATCAGCTTGCTCTTTTTATTTTGTTATGCTTCTGTTTTATGTTGCCTCTTTAATAGTAAAAAGGATTAAGGAGGCTCTATCTTGTGTTTTAGTTAATAGTTTAAGGATTAAGACATGATATTGACTAATGAATATGAATGAATAGTATTATCCTATTGTGCATTTCACCAAAACCTCCTTATTTAGCATCTAAGAGCTAATGCCTGCTGGAAAGGATTCTGTTATCAGAGCCTGGTTCCAGCTTCAGTCAGCATTCAGCAAGTCCTTAACATAAAATAAGGACTGAGATAGGAGATTTGAGACTGCTGACACAGGGACATTGAACGGGTGCGGTGGTGGAAGCCAAGGGTCCTGTAAGATTCGGATATTCCTACCCGAACCAACTCTCCAAACTAGACCTTTCTCGATAACTTTTCGGCCTTCCAGAATACTTCTCCAACCCCAAGAAGGTACGCTGCCCATCTCAGCATTCATAATGTTTCCATATCGGAAATACTTTCCTCTGAGTAACTGAGATAGAGTAGAATTAGATTGTTTAACGATTCGCCAGCATTGTTTACCTAGCAAAGCCAAGTTTTGGGCTCGTAGGTCCTTTATCCCTAATCCCCCTTCCTTCTTAGCTCTTGTCATGGTATCCCATTTGATCTATGCCATTTTTCGTTCGTCGCCACGCTGTCCCCACTAAAATTGAGAGAGAATGCTGTGAATTTCATTTAGTAGCGTGTCTGGTAGCCGAAAACATGAGAGGGTGTATATAGGTATAGCTTCACCAACTGCTTTGATCAGTACTTGCCTGCCACCTGAGGATAGCAAACTTCATTTCCAGCTATGCACCTTCTTGCGAACTTTATCTTTAATTGCTCCAAATGTCTCTTTTTTTTAACGCTGAACAACTAAAGGGAGCCCGATGTACTTATCTTGGGTTCCGATGTGGTTGATACTGAGGGTTCCTGCAATTTCCAATCTCATATGTTGAGGCGTGTTTTGACTGAAAAATATAGCTGACTTTCCCAAATTAACCGTTTGGCCACTGAAACTTTTATAGTTTGCCAAAAGGTCTAAAATGCTTTAACTAGTTTCAATTGAGCCCCTGCAGAAAAGGATCGAGTCATCTGCGAATAAGAGGTGATTAATAGCCGTACTTCGTCGATTAACCTGAATCCCATCAATGAATTTGTTTTGCTCTGCTTTGTGTAGCATAAAGGATAAACATTCAGCACAGAATAAAAAAAGATAGGGAGATAGGGGATCACCTTGACGTATACCCCTATTTGGTCTAAAAAAACTAAACGGTTGAGCTTCCACAACAACAGAGTAAGAAACAGTAGTCACTAATTCCTTGATCCAGTTAATCCACTTTGAACCGAAACCCAATTTTTTCATAATATATCATAGGAAGTGCCATTCAACTCTGTCGTACGCTTTACTCATGTCAAGTTTTATGGCCATTTTAAACTTAGAGCCTCTCTTCTTGCACTTCAAATAGTGCATACATTCATGTGCAATAAGAATGTTGTCAGAAATGAGGCACCCTTTAAGGAAGGCACTTTGATTCACACTAATAATCTTATTCATAATTCTTTGTAATCTATGCACCATAATTTTTGAAATTATTTTGTAAATAACTGAAGACAAGCTAATAGGTCTTACTTGAGTCATGTTATTTGTGTCTGGGGTCTTTGGTATGAGACAAATCCGGGTGTGATTGAAGTTCCTAAGCATGTGGCCACTATGAAAGAAACTCTGAATCGCTCTAAACAAATCCCCACCAACAACTTCCCAAAAAAACTGAAAAAATTTTGCTGTGAAACCATCCTCCCCTGGGAAACTTTGGGCAGACACACTGAATATAGCTCTCTTCACCTCTTCCATTGATACTAGTCTTTGCAGCCTTCGGTTCATGTTGGTTATAACCTTAGGCTCCATCTCGTCCAGGAATTGGTTGGGATTAGCATGACAAGAAGAGGAGAATATATCACGAAAGTACGCCTCAGCCACTTTAGCAATTTCTTTTGGACTAGAAGCTACCTCATTATTGTTACCCACTGGTCTCCAAATTCTATTCTTTCTCACTCTAGACTGAAATTTTGATGGAAAAATTTTGTATTTTGATCCCCTTCTCTCAACCATTTGCTCCTTGACTTTTCCTTCCAATACCGCTCCTCTTTAAGGTATGCCTTTTCCAGTTTTTCCTCTAATCTAGTAATTTCTTCTCCTCCATGAACATCAGAAGCTCTCCTCTTGTCAAAGGCTGCTTGGAGCTCATCAATCTCCTTCTTTGAGTTGGTTTTATTGTGAATCTGCCAATGAACCAGCCTATGTTGGCATTCTTTAAGCTTCTGAGCCAATGTAAACATAGCTGATCCAACCACTTCCATCCTCCAAACCTCACTCACAATCCTCCTAACCTCCACTTCTTCACACCATCCTTCCTGGAATTTAAATCTCCTTTTAGTTCTCCATGTTTGCGGATTAGTATCCAAGAGTATGGGTGCATGGTCTGATCCAGATTCCGACAGCCTTAGAACCACTGCTATCTCATAGAGAGTCTTCCAGTGTAAACCAACTAAGCCTCGATCCAACCTTTCCTTAACCAAATCAGCCCCTTGTCTTCTATTTGTCCAAGTGAAAGGCCAGCCAATCATTCCAATATCCACCAAATCGTTATCATCAATAAAATTGTTGAAATCTGAGATAGACGTGGCTGATTTTAACCCATTACCCTCTTTTTCAGACTGAGACGTAATGGCATTAAAATCTCCCATAACTACCACTTTACTTCGAAATTGCTGAATTATTGTTGAAATATCTGCGAACTGAGATGCTCTACTGCTGTCCGAATAACTTAGATGCACACCCAATAACCCCCACACCTCATTTCTACTCGGATCATTCACCGAGGCAGCAATGAAAAACTCATTAGCACTAAGGACATGAACATCAGTGCAATCCTTCCAAGCTAGAGCTAGACCTCTTGCAACTCCATTAGGGTTAATAATGTGAAAATTGTTGTAGCCGCACGATCTGAGCTTAGCTGCTACTACTCGAGATTGGTTTTTGGTTTCACTGATAGACACAATCTCGAGGGAGTGGGATTGGCATATCTCTTTAAGATTGTGGATTATCAGGGGTCTCCCCAAACTCCGACAATTCCACGCTAGAGTTTTCATGGCTCCTGAGGTGCCACTTGAAGGCTGGCAGCTTCCACCATTTGAGTCAATTGCAAATCCACCTCCATTCGAGCCTTTTTTGGGGATTCTCCATCTATGTCACCTTCACCCCTTATTTTTGTACCCGAATAAAGATCAGTAGCATGAACCCCTGTCTGGCCATGTTCTTCAGTTTTCTACCCCCTTTTATATAATACTTTTTGCTTTACAAGGGCTGTTTAGACTAGGCCTTGTGTTTAATTGGTGAAAGAGAGTAGTCAGGATGTATGATCTTTCCCACCTCATTTGTTTCACCCTCACATGATTGGTTGATCCTAAGCGCATCTGATTCTGATATCTCCTTTTCTTTTCCTTCGTTTCCAGAGATTCGCAGTCCTGAGAACTCCTCTACCAAACAGGCGAGCATAGGTTTCTTTTGCCTTTGGGAGCCTTTAGGTTGGCTCTGCTGTGTTGAGGTTCCATCAACATCCACATCAGTAAGAATCCTCGTCCCAACTTGATTAGCAATCACCCAATCACCAATTGTATCTTCTTTCACTTTATTAAGTTCTGTATCTATCAACAACTCACGACATGATTTAGAGGTATGACCCAACTTAGCACATTAGGTACAAACCGTTCCTAATCGTTCATATCGAATCCCAATTTCAACTTCTTTTCTGTTTGGCCCTGCAACTCTGATACTGTCTTTAACCCTCTTACTTCCATCAATATTAACTCTTGCTTTCACAATTCTGGTTTCTCTCCCTCGCGTTAGAAATAATCTTGCCTCAAGCACTTTACCAATTCTTTCTCCTAATTTCTGTCCAACCTCCAGGGTTTTAAAAGATTCTGGTAAACCCCAGAATTGTACCCAAACTGGAAAGGATCCTATTTGAATAAGATCTCCAGTCCACCTCTTGACATGAAGGACGTAGTCCTTGAACAACTATGG